>NC_139593.1:19786306-20166306 GCF_946808225.1 Silurus aristotelis
AGAAATGAGTTTTTTTCATTTATTAAAAAAAAATTAATTAAAAAAATTATAAAAACTTCAAATTAAATGGTTTAGCACTTGGAGTGTGTGTGTGTGTGGGGGGGGGGGGATTAATGTCAAAGAAAATATTTACATAACCGTTTGACTTTTGTTTATTATAAAGTAAAGAAGAAGTAGAGCAAGAAAGTAGAGTAAGATGATAAAGAAGAAGAAGAAGAAGAAGGGGGGGAGAAGAAAGAAGAAAAAAGGAGAAAAAGAATTAAGAAAAGAAGAAGAAGAAGAGCCAGAAAATTAAGTAGGGGAAGCAGAAGAAAAAGAGAAAGAAAATAAAGAAAAAGGAGAAGAAGTAGAAAAGAAAGAATGAATTAACCACTTTTTACAAACCTGCTGCACAGAAAATCATAACCCCTTTTTGCTTCCTGGGTCTTAATGACTTTGTGACTGTTTTCCCTTCTATTTTTAGGTCTTGGGGAAAGTGTGTGTGTGTGTGTGTGTGTGTGTGTGTGTGTGTGTGTGTGTGTGTGTGTGTGTGTGTGTTCGTGTGTGCGTCTGTGTGGTTCATGAATATGCAAATGAGGTGGCTTTTAGAGATAATTTTGCCTTTCCAAAATTAATTAAATATTTAAGTGCTAAAATATTTAAGATTTCTATGAAAAAAATAAGATTGAACTGCAGGAACTGCGGAGGAACATGAAGATGCTCTGGCTTTTCACAGATTCGGTTTCATCACTGCTTTTTACCCAGAACGCAAAAATGTCCTTTCAATTTATTTGAGTTTGTTTTGATTGACACATTTTTTTCACGTGATCATAATTTATTTTATTTTATTATTTTGCTTTATTTTATTTCTTTTTTTTTTTTTTGTATCGTTTGACTTTATTGATTTTATTGTTTTATTTGTATTTTACTTTATTTTGTTTGGTTTGTTATGTTTGATTTTACTGTTGAATAGTTTTATTTTATGTCATTTATTTATTTTTATCTTTATATTTTTTTATCTTTATATTTTTTTATTTTGTTGTATTGTTTTTTTAGTAATTGATTTTGTTTAAGGTTATGTGTAATGCGTTCTTTACTGCTTCGATTTTTTTCAATAAAAAATTTACCCCAATTTTGATTATTAAATTTATTTTATTATCGATTTATTTCATTAATTTAAGATTTCGCATTTTGATCAGCGCACTTCCCTTAATTAAACCGTCTCCATTATCCCTTATGTGCTCTGAGTGTCTTAAAAAAAGAAAAGAGCGATGAATTAAACACCGAACAACTGATTAAAAATGCAGTGCTCAGATTAATGGTTGTGTGCGAATCTTCACAAATCACTTCCCAGTCGCTTTCAGTGGCTTTTCATGCCAAATGTTTGTGGACACCTAAACATTAGATTAGTATATACTTCTTTTTGAACACTTCATTCCACATGTAGTTCCCATTTACTGTTATAATAAACTACATTTTTCTTGCAAGATGTTTCTCTAGATTTTGTGGAGATTTGTGCTTATTCAGGTACTGATGTAGGTGAGATGAGGAGGTCTGGAGTACAGTCAGTGTTGGAGATCTTCCACTCCAACCCATGTTAAGCAGATCTTAATAGAGCATGCTGGAACAGGTTTTGGGTCTCCTAGTTCAAGTGAACGGACAATTTCATGCTACAGCTTCCAAAGACGTTCTCCATAATTGTGTTTCTCTGAATTTGTGCTAACAGTTTGGGGGAAAAAAACATGGTTGGAAAAATCAGATGTCCTAATACTTTTGGCCATTCAGTGTATTAATATAGCTGAGGTTCTGTTTGACTCCTCCAGAAATGTAATATATTCATTCACTGAGCAACACCTGTGTATTGAAATTGTTCTAGAAAATTTTCTAGATTTTTATTAAATAAAATATATATATTTTTTAATAAAATCATTACATCTCTAATAGAATCTGTTTTCCGCCTGTTTTATGGATTAAAACATCTAAAAATTTTATTTAAACGACATGATTCTATTTTTTTACCTCCACTTTGGACTCCAAACAACCCCACCCTGAGAAGTACGTGCCCCGGCGGGGGGCAGGAGCAGTTACCGTCCTCACACCGTCCGCAGGCTTCAACTTTCCCTGAAGGTTCCTGTTCGCTAGCGGCCTTTAACATTCAAACGTTCCTTGTTGTTTGAGGTAAAAGTCTGGAAAACATTGTGCAGGACTTAGGTGAATTCTTTATTATTAATTGTAGTCTCACACACACACACACACACACACACACACACACACACACACACACACACACACACACACACACACACACACATTTTGACCTCACTTAGTCTTACCCTGCAGCAAGTACTTTAACCTTTGTGATCTGTTTCGTTTTCTTGAGGGTGCCAGTTGGTGGGGTGGGGTATGTGGTATTAAGGTTCAATTCACATCATGCCCTGGGGTGACTCGCGCACAACATGCTTTGAGCTACAATTAAAAACCTTGCGTGTTTACAAAACTGAACAGTCGATATTTTTTGGCGTGTGGAGAAGCCATGAGGCAGACCTGTGTCACACACACACACACACACACACACACACACACACACACACACACACAGAAAGAGGTTTGGAAAGCCTCCAGCCAATCAGAGCGCCTGAGGTGAAACCGCTCGTGTTCTTTTGCTCCTGCCGGCTAGTTTTGATGCTAGCTGGCGCGTATTTCGCGCTCTGCGCAGTGGATTCGATGATTACAAGTGTAAAGACAAAAAAATACCTCAGCGGGACGAATGAGCGCACGCATCAAATTGAAGATTAGATCAAACCGGGTTCTTCCTTCGTTTCTCCCCGAGGACACGAGCGCTACAACGCAGCGTGACGATCACGGCTCCCTGGAGCTGCTTCCAGGGATCACAGACTCCGGAGTTTCGGAGAATGACACGATGCCACCGAGAGACTTTTGAAACGCTGACACACCGAGGAGCCGAGACCCCGTTCTTATGTCTTCGGAGCTGTTTATTGTTCAGTGATGTAAGCAAAGTCAACAAAAAAAGGCGGGAAATAAAAGGACAAAGGACGGTTGATCGTGTGTAGGCTAAGCATCGTAGTTCACACGCTGGCTAGCTACGTCTTTTCTTTTACAATTATTACCAACAGCTGGCGAGGTGTTTTACAGACAATATTATAAATCAAAATTCATGATTTCACAACATAAACTCCGCCCCCTGACTCTTACAAAGAAACAGACCCAATATACTGTATATATATATATATATATATATATATATATATATATATATATATATATATATATATATATATATATATATATATATATATATATGTGTGTGTGTGTGTGTGTGTGTGTGTGTGTGTGTGTGTGTGTGTGTGTGTGTGTGTGTGTGCGCAAACAACAAAGCAGCTGATCGACTATAACATGAGACGACCCACAACAATTCTCCCCTTTGGCTAAGCTAATATGCTAACTCCTCCTCCTCATCATCACATTCATCATCAACTTCTTAATCCTCTTTATCATCACCTTCTCCTTCACCATCATCTTCTTCCTCCTCATCCTCATCAAATTCTCCTTCATCACCTTCTTCCTCCTCCTCATCATCACCTTCTCCTTTATCATCACCTTCTTCCTCCTCATCCTCCTCCTCATCATCACCTTCTCATTTATCATCACCTTCTTCATCCTCCTTCTCATTACCTTCTCCTTCATCATCATCTTCTTCCTCCTTATCACCTTCTCCTTCATCATCCTTCTCCTTCATCATCACCTTCTCCTTTATCATCATCTTCTTCCTCCTCCTCCAAATCATCACCTATATCATCTTCTTCCTCCTCCCCCTTATTACCATTTCCTTCATCATCTTCCTGCTTCACCTCCTCATCTTCTCCTTCATCACCTTGTTCCTCCTCATCCTCCGCATCACCTTCTCCTTCATCATCTTCTTCCTCCTCCTCCTTATCACCACCTTCTCCTTCATCATTTTCTTCCTCCTCCTCATCATCACCTTCTCCTTTATTATCTTCTTTCTCCTCCTCATTATCATCACCTTCTCCTTCATAATTTTCTTTGTCCTCATCCTCCTCATCACCTTCTCCTTCATCATCACCTACTACCTCCTCCTCATCCTTCTCATCATCATTATCACCTTCTTCTTTATCATCACCCTCTTCCTGCTCCTCCTCATCAGGACCTTTTCCTTCATCATCATCATCATCATCATCATCTTCTTCCTCCTCCTCATCATCACATTCTCCTTCATCATCACCTCCTTTATCACCATTTTCTTCCTTCTCCTCCTCCTCATCATCATCACATTCTTCTCTATTAGCATCTTCTTCCTCATTATCAGCTTCCGTCCCCTCATCATCATCATCCTCTTCTTCATCATCACCATTATTACTTTTTTTCTTCATCTTCATCATCTTCTTTTTATTCATCTTCATCATCATCATCATCATCGCCCCCCCTCCTCATCATAATCATCATCATCATCACTGTCATCATTTTATTATTATTATTGAAGAAGTGTGTGTGTGTTTGTGTGTGTGTGTGTTTGTGTGTGTGTGTGTGTGTGTGTGTGTGTGTGTTGACCATCACATGGAGATGTACTGTAATTCCACAGCTCCATTTCAGGAAGTGATTTGATTTTTATGTCGCTTCAGCTGGACGTGTGAGGGTCGAAGCTCAACACCACACACACATATACACAAACACACCCCCACCCCCACCCCCCCCCACACACACACACACACACACACACACACACACACACACACACACACACACACACACACACACACATATGCACACTGATTATTATTCAAGGAGGGTCGTATTAGCACACACATGGCATTCTGAGGCAGTGATCAGCTCAGATCAGGGAGATTCTCCCCTTTATCATTAGATGTGTGTGTGTGTGTGTGTGTGTGTGTGTGTTGCGTGCGCGCGTGTTAGAGAGACAGGCGTAATCATGAATAAGAATTCCGTGCTTTTGCAAATTGAACTCATTTCACATGCGCTGTGTGTGTGTGTGTGTGTGTGTGTGTGTGTGTGTGTGTGTGTGTTTGGAAAGCGTGTCTCCTCTGTTGCAACGTTTTTCGTTTGCAGTTTACGAGCACAGCAGGGACACAAGACGGAATATTACAAACATTTTTATCTTCCAATGATAAAATCACTGCACAGAGAGAGAGAAAGAGAGAGAGAGAGAGAGAGAGAGAGAGAGAGAGAGAGAGAGAGAGAGAGAGAGAGAGAGAGAGAGGAATAGACATAGACAGAAAAGGAAACCAGAAAGCAAGGAGGAGGGAGATGTATGCAGAAAGAGAGAGAGAGAGAGAGAGACGAGGAGGAAAAAAGAAAGATGAGCATATAAAAGTAGGAGGAAGAGAAAGAGAGGTAGGAATCGAAAGAAACCAGGAAGAAAATGGAGAGAAAGGAATAGCATGAGTGAGAGAGGGTGAGAGAGAGAGAGAGAGAGAGAGAGAGAGAGAGAGAGAGAGAGAGAGAGAGAGAGAGAGGAAGAGATAAACAAACTCTAGTACAGTAAAAGTGTAAATCCTGTCTGTTCTCTTGTGATCAATAGGCATTAAATACAGGAATGTGTATCTTTATGTGATGTTGAAATTCATACAGAAGAAATTCAACCTTTTGCATGTTCAGTCCTTGGAATCCAAACCAATTATTCAATGTTTTTTTCCACAGGAGACCCTGAAACCGTGCGCCGTCTCACTGACGTGTCTAAACATTTTGACGATCCTGTTTGCGAACAATAAGACACGAGGACTCGTTATTCTGATGCCAACGAGATGTTTATTGACACAAATACTTACTGATTCGCAAATGTTACGGATAATTCGAGAAATAATTTCACAGATGTAGAAATATGTCAGATACCTGTTTATATATGCCTCGTATACAGTATTTAATTTTTAGGCAAAAAATTTATAATTGTAACATATCATTGGACAAATACACATATACATGGTGCATATATGCGTATAGGACACGTGTTTGTATATGGATTATCCTTGTGTTTATATTATAAATATATGGAATACAGAAATGCCATATATAAAAAGGGCAAAATCTATTTTTTTTTAATTTAAAAATTTAAAATCTATATAATCTTAAAATAATCAAGAAAAACAATATAATCTTGACAGATTGGTTTACCAGTGCATTCAGTGACTTGTGCAGCAAACTAAAGCTTAGATTTGGGGTGTCCAATCTTTTCCACAAAAGCCCAGTATGGGGGCCAATCAAGAGCAAATCAGTGGCCTCACCTGATAGTCATTCAAAAAAAAAATCATTAGATTTAAACAGGTAGAATTTGCTGTGGACTTTCTGGGCTGGAATAAAAGCTTTCTGATCTGAGAAACGCTCCAAAGAAACTGAGAATAAAAACTGGAAAGGGATTGAAATGTTCCTGTCCTTCAGCTCTGTGAATGGGTTGATAGTCTCAGGACACGGCCACTTCGACTTCTGGAAACTCTTTCATTAGTCGTTTAGTTTCTACGATGAATAAATCCAAACGTTTCCTGCTTTCTCCATTCAAAATACCATACACAAACTTTGCATGCAATGATATGCCAGACACAAAGACTGCACAAATCTATCTATCTATCTATCTATCTATCTATCTATCTATCTATCTATCTATCTATCTATCTATCTATCTATCTATCTATCTATCTATCTATCTATCTATCTATCTATCTGTCTGTCTGTCTGTCTGTCTGTCAGTGCGCTTATACACACACACACACACACACACACACACACACACACACACACACACACACACACACACACACACACGATTTCTACTCCAGAAAGCCAAAGAACTTCAAAACGAATACATTTCACACTCATTAGTGTGAAGACAGTGTGAAGATTTCTGAGATTAGACACACACACACACACACACACACACAGACACATTCTCACACACACTTCTTACTGAGAGACACTTTAGTAATCAGGACAGACACACACACACACACACACACACACACACACACACACGACACACTGTTTCGTCATCTTTTCACTTCCACTTGATCCAGAAATGGCAACATTTTACTGTATAACAGAATGTGTGTGTGTGTGTGTGTGTGTGTGTGTGTGTGTGTGTGTGTGTGTGTGTGTGTGTGTGTCGTATTCTCCAGCTATTCGTATTTATTTCATGCACATAAATAATTGTACATACGGAAATGAGGATTTGTAAGGAATAATTAATTGCCCATTTAATGCACCATCTCTTGATATGTTTGTATGTTTTCTCTATTTGTACTTGTTTTTTTTTTACTGATATTAGTACATTTTCAGATTTCGTACGTGTTTTCCAATATTTATATCAGTTTTTATATATATAAGGTCACAGGTCACAGTGTGTTCTTTGGAAAGTTGTTTTTTGGGGTTCCTATGGGCAGTTCTAGGTTCTTGCCAGTGGGTGGGGTAAATTCTTTGCCATCAGTGGTTCATCGAAAAGGGAGTTCTTCAAGGGTTCTTCAGACATGTAAGCATTCTTGGCTTCAGGAAAGGGTCTTCAAAGGTTCTTTGAATACTACAGAGTAGATTATTGTAAAAAAAAAAAAAAAAGACATTGGATAATTAAGAGTTCTTTAGTGATCATCAGTAAGCGTAGTTCTTCGAGTCGAGAGTTCTTGCCATTAACGTCAAACTTTGGACAGGTTTCTTTACTTATTTACGCTGTGATTCCATATCTATTATTCATTACTCTTAGTTTCAAGAAAGACTGTTCTTCTGAGGTTCTTTCACTCCTAGAACAGGAATAAGTTGCCACGGATGCCTCATTCGGATCCAAATGGTTCTGTAAGGGAATTCTCTATGTGGTTCTTTATATATTTATGGATGAAGGAAATTGCACCACTTTTTTTTCTGGGCTCTGAGAAAAAATGGCTTCTTCAGATAGTTCGAGGATTTCAGCGCTTCTCTCAAGGTGTTCTTTTGACGATTAAGAGCTCTACCACGAGAAACCGCGCGGTATAGAGTTTTACATCCGACTGGTACATTGACTCCCATGTGTTCTGTGGTAATTGAACGCCGCAGCACTTAGAACCGACACCGTGGGTGTTTTTAATTGATGTGTAACTGCCAATTGAACACTTTTTATTTGGGAAAAGAGCCAAATGTTGAAGAAATGCAGAGAATTGTGCACAGTGAGAGGGATGCTGATTTACAGTGTGTGTGTGTGTGTGTGTGTTTGAAAAAGACATTTTTTGATGGTGTCGAGTTTGGAACCTGTGGCTGAATAATGTGCCGCTCATTAAGTGCGAATGAGACTCGGAGGTGCAGTTATACCCAAGCGCGTGTTAATGTCGCGGTGTAGCCGTGCCTGATGTTTTACCCAGTTAAACATAATACTCATAATAAAAGTGTGTGTGTGTGTGCATGTGTTTGTGTGTGTGTTATATTTGTTATCAATGTCGATTATTTAAATTCCACCAGAACCTGCCGTTTTTGCTGCGAACATTCCGGTATCTTCTCCTGGATGGCATGTGGTTGAACACTTTGTGACCCGTAAGTAAAAAAGGATCATTTAAAAAAGAATTCCACAAGCACAATGTATTGCCAAAAGTATTGGGACACCGGACTTTTCCAGCCATGTGCAGTTCTTTCTTAACCTGTTGCCACACATTTGAAGGCACACAAATGTTTTAGATGTTTTTGGAAGCAATAAAATAAAACAAGCAGCGTGTGGGGGAAATCTTGGCCATTAGTGGTTCAAAGAAATGTGAGATCTTCAAGGATTCTTTGGCTTCTTGGCTTTAAGCAAAGGCTCTTCATAGGTTATTTGTTCCAGAATGACGATGCCCCTGTGCACAAAGCAAGCTCCATGAAGATCTGCTTTCTATGGGTTGGAGTGGAAAATTATAAATGCTATAGAGCATCAGTTCCTGACTTTACTAACAAAATCTAAGCAAAATCCAGAAAAACATCTTCCTAGTAGAGTGGAGCTCATTAAAAACAGCAAATGGAGACTAAACATGGAATAGGATGGTCTTACGCTCAAGTGTCCAAAAAACTTTTGTCCGTAAAGTATAACACTGAAAAACATCTTTATTGGACCGAACATATAAACTTGTGAATCAACATAAAAACAAATAATAATAATGTCAATCTACAATGCCAAGAAATACGTCCCATACGTAGGCGATCTCCAGGACACCCTAGGCCGTAGGTCGATGATCGACTTTGTGGACCCAAGCGTACTGTGAGGGTCTGCTGGGAACGTTTGGCCGAGCCTCCTGTCAGAGAGATCTTCAACTCCCACCTCCGGCGGAGCTTTGACCAGATCCCGAGGGAGGCCGGAGATATTGAGTCCGAGTGGACCATGTTCTCCACCTCCATTGTCGAAGCGGCCGCTCGGAGCTGTGGCAGTAAGGTCTCCGGTGCCTGTCGAGGCGGCAATCCCCGAACCCGGTGGTGGAAACCGGAAGTAAGGGATGCCGTCAAGCTGAAGAAGGAGTCCTACATGGCCTGGTTGGCTTGTGGAACTCCTGAGGCAGCTGACGGGTACCGGCAGGCCAAGCGAACTGCAGCCCGGGTGGTTATCGAGGCAAAAACTCGGGCCTGGGAGGAGTTCGGTGAGGCCATGGAGAAGGACTATCGGCTGGCCTCGAAGAGATTCTGGCAAACCGTCCGGCGCCTCAGGAGGGGAAAGCAGTGCCCCACCAATGCTGTTTACAGTAGAGGTGGGGAGCTGTTGACCTCAACTGGGGATGTCGTTGGACGGTGGAAGGAATACTTCGAGGATCTCCTCAATCCCGCGTCACGTCTTCCATTGAGGAAGCAGAGGCTGAGGGCTCAGAGGCGGACTCGTCCATCACCCAAGCTGAAGTCACCGAGGTAGTAAAGAAACTCCTCGGTGGCAGGGCACCGGGGTGGATGAGATCCGCCCTGAGTA
The DNA here is from genome assembly GCF_946808225.1 of Silurus aristotelis. NCBI lineage: Eukaryota > Metazoa > Chordata > Actinopteri > Siluriformes > Siluridae > Silurus > Silurus aristotelis. Next base: position 19,796,208 of record NC_139593.1, read on the forward strand.
CCTCAAGTCTCTGGATGTTGTGGGGCTGTCTTGGCTGACACGCCTCTGCAGCATCGCGTGGCGGTCGGGGACAGTGCCTCTGGAATGGCAGACCGGGGTGGTGGTCCCTCTTTTTAAGAAGGGGGACCGGAGGGTGTGTTCCAACTATAGGGGGATCACACTTCTCAGCCTACCTGGGAAAGTCTATGCCAGGGTACTGGAGAGGAGAATACGGCCGATAGTAGAACCTCGGATTCAGGAGGAACAATGTGGTTTTCGTCCAGGCCGTGGAACACTGGACCAGCTCTATACCCTCTACAGGGTGCTGGAGGGTTCATGGGAGTTTGCCCAACCAGTCCACATGTGCTTTGTGGATTTGGAAAAGGCATTCGACTGTGTCCCTCGCGGCGGCCTGTGGAGGGTGCTCCGGGAGTATGGGGTCGGGGGCCCTTTACTAAGGGCTGTCCGGTCCCTGTATGACCGAAGCAGGAGCTTGGTTCGCATTGCCGGCAGTAAGTCAGACTTGTTCCCGGTGCATGTTGGACTCCGGCAGGGCTGCCCTTTGTCACCGGTTCTGTTCATAATTTTTATGGACAGAATTTCTAGGCGCAGCCAGGGGTCGGAGGGTGTCCGGTTTGGTGACGACACGATTTCGTCTTTGCTCTTTGCAGATGATGTTGTCGTGTTGGCTTCATCAGACCAGGACCTTCAGCATGCACTGGGACGGTTTGCAGCCGATTGTGAAGCGGCTGGGATGAGAATCAGCACCTCCAAATCCGAGGCCATGGTCCTCAGTCGGAAAAGGGTGGCTTGCCCACTTCAGGTTGGTGGGCAGTTCCTGCCGCAAGTGGAGGAGTTTAAGTATCTTGGGGTTTTGTTCACGAGTGAGGGAAAGGTGGAACGGGAGATTGACAGACGGATCGGTGCAGCTTCTGCAGTAATGCGGTCGATGTACCGGTCTGTCGTGGTGAAGAAGGAGCTGAGCCGCAAGGCGAAACTTTCGATTTACCGGTCAATCTACGTTCCTACTCTCACCTATGGTCATGAGCTCTGGGTCATGACCGAAAGGACAAGATCCCGGATACAGGCGGCCGAAATGTGCTTCCTCCGCAGGGTGGCTGGGCGATCCCTTAGAGATAGGGTGAGAAGCTTAGTCACTCGGGAGGAGCTCAGAGTAGATCCGCTGCTCCTCCACATCGAGAGGGGTCAGCTGAGGTGGCTCGGGCATCTGTTCCGGATGCCTCCTGGACGCCTTCCTGGGAAGGTGTTCCGGGCGCGTCCCACTGGGAGGAGACCCCGGGGAAGACCTAGGACTCGCTGGAGAGACTATGTCTACCGGCTGGCCTGGGAACGCCTTGGTGTCCCCCCGGAAGAGCTGGAAGAAGTGTCTAGGGAGAGGGAAGTCTGGGCATCTTTGCTTAGACTGCTGCCCCCGCGACCCGGCATCGGATAAGCGGGAGAAGATGGATGGATGGATGGACGTAGGCGATCTCTGAATTTCTCATCAAGAAACCATCCATCCGTAGACAAACAACGAACGAAAATAAACGTATTAAAACAAAATAAAGAAATCAATGCTCGCAGAAGGTGGCTTTTTCGGAAGAGATTTTTTTTTTTTTTTGCTCCACAGATGAACCGAGTGTGTATCATTAATAAAAATGTGTCTGCAATGTGCAGTCTTAAAAAAAGTCAAATAAATCATTCGTGACTCTATTTTGGAATTTAATGGAGCAGCAGGTTGAAGAAGTGCTATAATATTAATAATAATAATATTAATAATAATAATAATAATAATAATAATAAAAATAATATTAATAATAATAAAAAGCAGAGATAAAATTCATTTTAAATGTTGTTTTAATGTCAATGTCAGGATTTAAAATGACTATATTATTATTATTTTTTTAATCATCATGATTGGTCCTTCCCATTTTTCTTTGCCATCTTTTAAGTCTAGGTCCACAATTCCTAGCACTACTACTGTAGGTAGTACCAGAGGCAGGCCATCAGGGCCAGCAAGTCCTCAAATACTGCCGTAAACTCCCTCAAAAATACTCACTTACTCGCATGATGATTAGTGGTAAGAGCAGGGAGAAGGTGGAGAAGAGTCTGGAGAAGGTGAAGGTACACGCTGGAGAGAAGGAGAATGAAAGTCAGAAGGAGAAAGACAGAGTACATTTGTGTGGCTGCTTGGTCTGCTTTACCACCTGCACTAATCAAATTGCAGCCAATAGCTTACTAGCATCACTAACCCTAGCCACAGCACATGCTTATTCGGCTCGCTGTACTTTTTAAATAAGACGCTTAGTCCTCCCCATCCATCCACAAATCACTTTACATATCACATATTACATTTATAACACTTAACAGTAATATTTGAACACGTTATGAGTGAAATTCAAATGTGTAAAACCCACAAGCTGAGGGAGCTGCTGATTGGTAAACCAAGACCTCACCCACTGAGCTATAAGTCCTGGCTAGTGTAAGCAGTCAATAAGCCTAATGAACCAACATGGCTTCTTTTCCCTACTTTAACTCAATGTAAATCATATTAAAGTAGGCCAAACAAGTCTTTCAAAAAAGACAAAGAAATAAAGCAATCTTTTTAACAGTTCTCTTAATTAACAAATAGATTTAAAGTTTCATGTCACAAATTAGACAAACTATGAGATTTCCAAAGAAAAATAAAAAGGAATCCTTTGCTATGGTAGGGGTTGAACCCACAACTTGGGGAGAGCTGCTGATTGGTAAACCAAGACCTTACCCACTGAGCTATCAGTCCTGGCTTGTGTCAGCAGTCAATAAGCCTTATGAACCAACATGGCTTCTTTTCCTTACTTCAACTCCATGTAAATCATATTAAAAGTAGGCCAAACAAGTCTTTCAAAAAAGACAAAGAAATAAAGCAATCTTTTCAACAGGTCTCTTTAATTAACAAATAGATTTACAGTTTAATGTCACAAATTAGACAAACTATGAGATTTCCAAAGAAAAATAAAAAGGTATCCTTTGCTATGGTAGGGCTTGAACCCACAACCTTGTGGGGAGCTGCTGATTAGTAAACCAAGACCTTACCCACTCAGCTATTACTTCTGACTTCTGCAAGCAGTCAATAAGCCTAATGAACCAACATGGCTTCTTTTTCATACTTCAACACCATATAACTCATATTAAAATTAGGCCAAACAAGTCTTTAAAAAAAAACAAAGAAATAAAGCAATCTTTTCAACAGTTCTCTTTAATTAACAAATAGATTTACAGTTTCATGTCACAAATTAGACAAACTATTCATTCATTCATTCATCCATTCATTTTCTTCCGCTTATCCGTAATTCGGGTCGCGGGGGCAGCAGTCTAAGCAGGCCTCCGCCTTCGACTGCTGCCCAATCCTCACAGCACCGTCCCTTACGGTCCCTCCTGCAGGTGGTGAGCCCACGGGAAGGCGGCCCCACGTCACTCCGACGTCACGGACCTTGATATTTCCCTCGTAAGGGACCCCCGGAGCATAGAGGGTTAAGGGCCTTGCTCAAGGGCCCAAGGGTGGCAGCCTGGCGATACCGGGGCTTGAACCCCAGACCTTCCGATCGGCAATCCAGCGCCTTAACCGCTGGAGCCACCACTCCCCCTTAGACAAACTATGAGATATCCAAATAAAAATAAAAAGGAATCCTTTGCTTTGGTGCGGCTTGAACCCACAACCTGAGGGGAGTTGCTGATTGGTAAATCAAGACCTTACCCACTGAGCTATCAGTCCTGGCTTGTGTAAGTAGTCAATAAGCCTAATGAACCAAAATGGCTTCTTTTCCATGCTTCAATAACCTGTAACTTATTAAAAGTAGACGAAGCAAGTCTTTCAAAAAAGACAAAGAAATAAAGCAATCTTTTCAACAGTTCTCTTTAATTAACAAAGAGATTTACAGTTTAATGTCACAAATTAGACAAAGTATTAGATTTCCAAAGAAAAATAAAAAGGAATCCTTTGCTATGGTGGGGCTTAAACCCACAACATTGTGGGGAGCTGTTGATTGGTAAACCAAGACCTTACACACTGAGCTATCACTTCTGACTTTTGCAAGCAGTCAATAAGCCTAATGAACCAACATGGCTTATTTTCCATACTTCAACTCCATGTTAATCATATTAAAAGTAGGCCAAACAAGTCTTTCAAAAAAGACAAAGAAATAAAGCAATCTTTGCAACAGTTCTCTTTAATTAACAAATAGATTTACAGTTTTATATCACAAAGTAGACAACCTATTATATTTCCAAAGAAAAATAAAAAGGTATCCTTTTGCTATGGTGGGAATTGAACCCACAACCTTGTGGGGGGCTGCTGATTTGTAAACCAAGACCTTACACACTGAGCTATCAGTCCTGGCTAATGTAAGCAGTCAATAAGCCTAATGAACCAACATGGCTTCTTTTCCATACTTCAACACCATGTAACTCATATTAAAAGTAGGCCAAACAAGTCTTTCAAAAAAGACAAAGAAATAAAGCAATCTTTGCAACAGTTCTCTTTAATTAACAAATAGATTTACAGTTTTATATCACGAAGTAGACAAACTATTATATTTCCAAAGAAAAATAAAAAAGTTATCATTTGCTATGGTGGGGAGCTGCTGATTGGTAAACCAAGATCTTACCCACTGAGCTATCACTTCTGACTTGTGCATGCAGTCAATAAGCCTAATGAACCAACATGGCTTCTTTTCCATACTTCAGCACCAGGTAACTCATATTAAAAGTAGGCCAAACAAGTCTTTTAAAAAAGACAAATAAATGAAGCAATCTTTTCAACAGTTCTCTTTAATTAACAAATAGATTTACAGTTTAATGTCACAAATTAGACAAACTATGAGATTTCCAAAGAAAAATAAAAAGGAATCCTTTGCAATGGTGGGGCTTGAACACACAACCTGAGGGGAGCGGCTGATTGGTAAACCAAGACCTTACCCACTGAGCTATCAGTCCTGGCTTGTGTAAGCAGTCAATAAGCCTAATGAACCAACATGGCTTCTTTTCCATACTTCAACACCATGTAACTCATATTAAAAGTAGGCCAAACAAGTCTTTCAAAAAAGACAACGGAATAAAGCAATCTATTCAACAGGTCTCTTTAATTAACAAATAGATTTACAGTTTTATATCACAAAGTAGACAAACTTTGAGATTTCAAAAGAAAAATTAAAAGTAATCATTTGCTGTGGCAGGGCTTGAACCCACTACCTTGTGGGGAGCTGTTGATTGGTAAACCAAGACCTTACCCACTGAGCTATCACTTCTGACTTTTGCAAACAGTCAATAAGCCTAATGAACCAACATGGCTTCTTTTTCATACTTCAACACCATATAACTCATATTAAAATTAGGCCAAACAAGTCTTTCAAAAAAGACAAAGAAATAAAGCAATCTTTTCAACAGTTCTCTTTAATTAACAAATAGATTTACAGTTTAATGTCACAAATTAGACAAAATATGATATTTCCAAAGAAAAATAAAAAGGAATCCTTTGCTATGGTGGGACTTGGACCCACAAACTGAGGGGAGCTGCTGATTGGTAAACCAAGACCTTACCCACTGAGCTATCAGTCCTGGCTTGTGTAAGCAGTCAATAAGCCTAATGAACCAACATGGCTTCTTTTCCTTACTTCAACTCCATGTAAATCATATTAAAAGTAGGCCAAACAAGTCTTTCAAAAAAGACAAAGAAATAAAGCAATCTTTGCAACAGATTTCTTCAATTAAGAAATAGATTCACAGTGTAATGTCACAAATTAGACAAACTATTATATTTCCAAAGAAAAAGAAAAAAGGTATCATTTGCTACGGTGGGGAGCTGCTGATTGGTAAACCAAGATCTTAACCACTGAGCTATCACTTCTGACTTGTGCATGCAGTCAATAAGCCTAATGAACCAACATGGCTTCTTTTCCATACTTCAGCACCATGTAACTCATATTTAAATTAGGCCAAACAAGTCTTTCAAAAAAGACAAAGAAATAAGGCAATCTTTTCAACAGTTCTCTTTAATTAACAAATAGATTTACAGTTTCATGTCACAAATTAGACAAACTATAAGATATCCAAATAAAAAAAAAAGGAATCCTTTGCATTGGTGTGGTTTGAACCCACAACCTAAGGGACGCTGCTGTTTGGTAAACCAAGACCTTACCCACTGAGCTATCAGTCCTGGCTTGTGTAAGCAGTGAATAAGCCTAATGAACCAACATGGCTTCTATTCCTTACTTTAACTCCCTGTAAATCATATTAAAAGTAGGCCAAACAAGTCTTTCCAAAAAGTCAAAGAAATAAAGCAATCTTTGCAACAGGTCTCTTTGATTAACAAATAGATTTACAGTTTTATATCACAAAGTAGACAAACTATGAGATTTCAAAAGAAAAATTAAATGTTATCTTTTGCAACCGCAGGGCTTTAACCCACAACATTGTGCGGAACTGATGATTGGTAAACAAAGACCTTATCCACTGAGCTATCCCTCTTGACATGTTTAAACAGTCTATAAGCCCACTGAGCTATCAGTCCTGGTTTATGTAAGCAGTCAATAGGCCTAATGAACCAACATGGTTTCTTTTCCATACTTCAATAACCTGTATCCTATAAAAAGTAGACCAAACAAGTATTTCAAAAAAGACAAAGAAATAAAGCAATCTTTTTAAACAGTTCTCTTTAATTAACAAATAGATTTACAGTTTCATGTCAAAAATTAGACAAACTATGAGATTTCCAAAGAAAAATAAAAAGTTTGTCTCCTTTGCTAGGGTGGGGCTTAAACCCACAACCCTGAGAGGAGCTGCGGATTGGTAAACCAAGACCTTACCCACTGAGCTATCAGTCATGGCTTGTGGAAGCAGTCATTAAGCCTAATGAACCAACATGGTTTCTTTTCCATACTTCAATAACCTGTAACCTATTAAAAGTAGACCAAACAAGTCTTTTAAAAAAGACAAAGAAATAAAGCAATCTTTTCAACAGTTCACTTTAATTAACAAATAGATTTACAGTTTCATGTCACAAATTAGACAAACTATGAGATTTCCAAAGAAAAATAAAAAGGAATCCTTTGCTATGGTGGGGCTTGAACCCACAACCTTAAGGGGAGCTGCTGATTGGTAAACCAAGACCTTACCCACTGAGCTATCAGTCCTGGCTTGTGTAAACAGTCAATAGGCCTAATGAACCAACATGGTTTCTTTTCCATACTTCAAAAACCTGTAACCTATTAAAAGTAGACCAAACAAGTCTTTCAAAAAAGACAAAGAAATAAAGCAATCTTATCAACAGATTTCTTCAATTAACAAATAGATTCACATTGTAATGTCACAAATTAGACAAACTATTATATTTCCAAAGAAAAAGATATCCTTTGCTACGGTGGGGCTTGAACCCACAACCTTGTGGGGAGCTGCTGATTTGTAAACCAAGACCTTACCCACTGAGCTATCAGTCCTGGCTTACGAAAGCAGTCAATAAGCCTAATGAACCAACATGGCTTCTTTTCCATACTTCAGCACCATGTAACTCATATTAAAAGTAGGCCAAACAAGTCTTTTAAAAAAGACAAAGAAATAAAGCAATCTTTTCAACAGTTCTCTTTAATTAACAACAGATTTACAGTTTAATGTCACAAATTAGACAAACTATGAGATTTCCAAAGAAAAATAACAAGGAATCCTTTGCTATGGTGGGGCTTGAACCAACAACCTGAGGGGAGCTGTTGATTGGTAAACCAAGACCTTACCCACTGAGCTATCAGTCCTGGCTTGTGTAAGCAGTGAATAAGCCTAATGAACCAACATGGCTTCTATTCCTTACTTTAACTCCCTGTAAATCATATTAAAAGTAGGCCAAACAAGTCTTTCCAAAAAGTCAAAGAAATAAAGCAATCTTTGCAACAGGTCTCTTTAATTAACAAATAGATTTACAGTTTAATGTCACAAATTAGACAAACTATGAGATTTCCAAAGAAAAATAAAAAGGAATCCTTTGCTATGGTGGGGCTTGAACCCACAACTTTGTGGGGCCCTGCTGATTGGTAAACCAAGACCTTACCCTCTGAGCTATCAGTCCTGGCTTGTGTAAACAGTCAATAAGCCTAATGAACCAACATGGCTTCTATTCCTTACTTTAACTCCCTGTAAATCATATTAAAAGTAGGCCAAACAAGTTTTTCCAAAAAGACAAAGAAATAAAGCAATCTTTGCAACAGTTCTCTTTAATTAACAAATAGATTTACAGTTTTATATCACAAAGTAGACAACCTTTTATATTTCCAAAGAAAAATAAAAAGGTATCCTTTTGCTATAGTGGGAATTGAACCGACAACCTTGTGGGGGGTTGCTGATTTGTAAACCAAGACCTTACACACTGAGCTATCAGTCTTGGCTTATGTAAGCAGTCAATAAGCCTAATGAACCAACAGGGCTTCTTTTCCATACTTTAACACCATATAGCTCATATTTAAATTAGGCCAAACAAGTCTTTCAAAAAAGACAAAGAAATAAAGCAATTTTTGCAACAGTTCTCTTTAATTAACAAATAGATTTACAGTTTCATGTCACAAATTAGACAAACTATGAGATATCCAAATAAAAAATAAGGAATCCTTTGCATTGGTGCGGCTTGAACCCACAACCTGAGGGGCGCTGCTGATTGGTAAACCAAGACCTTAGCCACTGAGCTATCAGTCCTGGCTTGTGTAAGCAGTCAATAAGCCTAATGAACCAACATGGCTTCTATTCCTTACTTTAACTCCCTGTAAATCATATTAAAAGTACCCACTGAGTACTTTAATTAACAAATAGATTTACAGTTTTATATCACAAAGTAGACAAACTATTATATTTCCAAAGAAAAATAAAAAGGTATACTTTTGCTATGGTGGGAATTGAACCCACAACCTTGTGGGGGGCTGCTGATTTGTAAACCAAGACCTTACACGCTGAGCTATCAGTCCTGGCTAATGTAAGCAGTCAATAAGCCTAATGAACCAACATGGTTTCTTTTCCTTACTTCAGCACCATGTAACTCATATTAAAAGTAGGCCAAACAAGTCTTTCAAACAAGACAAAGAAATAAAGCAATCTTTTTAAACAGTTCTCTTTAATTAACAAATAGATTTACAGTTTCATGTCACAAATTAGACAAACTATGAGATTTCCAAAGAAAAATAAAAGGGAATCCTTTGCTATGGTGGTGCTTAAACCCACAACCTTGAGGGGAGCTGTTGATTGGTAAAAAAAGACCTTACCCACTGAGCTATCAGTCCTGGCTTGTGTAAGCAGTCAATAAGCCTAATGAACCAACATGGCTTCTTTTCCTTACTTCAACTCCATGTAAATCATATTAAAAGTAGGCCGAACAAGTCTTTCAAAAAAGACAAAGAAATAAAGCAATCTTTGCAACAGATTTCTTCAATTAAGAAATAGATTCACAGTGTAATGTCACAAATTAGACAAACTATTATATTTCCAAAGAAAAAGAAAAAAGGTATCATTTGCTATGGTGGGGAGCTGCTGATTGGTAAACCAAGATCTTAACCACTGAGCTATCACTTCTGACTTGTGCATGCAGTCAATAAGCCTAATGAACCAACATGGCTTCTTTTCCATACTTCAGCACCATGTAACTCATATTTAAATTAGGCCAAACAAGTCTTTCAAAAAAGACAAAGAAATAAAGCAATCTTTTCAACAGTTCTCTTTAATTAACAAATAGATTTACAGTTTCATGTCACAAATTAGACAAACTATAAGATATCCAAATAAAAAAAAAGGAATCCTTTGCTTTGGTGCGGCTTGAACCCACAACCTGAGGGGTGCTGTTGATTGGTAAACCAAGACCTTACCCACTGAGCTATCAGTCCTGGCTTGTGTAAGCAGTGAATAAGCCTAATGAACCAACATGGCTTCTATTCCTTACTTTAACTCCCTGTAAATCATATTAAAAGTAGGCCAAACAAGTCTTTCCAAAAAGTCAAAGAAATAAAGCAATCTTTGCAACAGGTCTCTTTAATTAACAAATAGATTTACAGTTTTATATCACAAAGTAGACAAACTATGAGATTTCAAAAGAAAAATTAAGGTTATCTTTTGCAACCGCAGGGCTTGAACCCACAACATTGTGCGGAATTGATGATTGGTAAACCAAGACCTTATCCACTGAGCTATCCCTCTTGACATGTTTAAACAGTCTATAAGCCCACTGAGCTATCAGTCCTGGTTTATGTAAGCAGTCAATAGGCCTAATGAACCAACATGGTTTCTTTTCCATACTTCAATAACCTGTAACCTATAAAAAGTAGACCAAACAAGTCTTTCAAAAAAGACAAAGAAATAAAGCAATCTTTTTAAACAGTTCTCTTTAATTAACAAATAGATTTACAGTTTCATGTCAAAAATTAGACAAACTATGAGATTTCCAAAGAAAAATAAAAAGTTTGTCTCCTTTGCTAGGGTGGGGCTTAAACCCACAACCCTGAGAGGAGCTGCGGATTGGTAAACCAAGACCTTACCCACTGAGCTATCAGTCATGGCTTGTGGAAGCAGTCATTAAGCCTAATGAACCAACATGGTTTCTTTTCCATACTTCAATAACCTGTAACCTATTAAAAGTAGACCAAACAAGTCTTTTAAAAAAGACAAAGAAATAAAGCAATCTTTTCAACAGTTCTTTTTAATTAACAAATAGATTTACAGTTTCATGTCACAAATTAGACAAAGTATGAGATTTCCAAAGAAAAATAAAAGGGAATCCTTTGCTATGTTGGGGCTTGAACCCACAACCTTGTGGGGAACTGCTGATTGGTAAACAAAGACCTTACCCACTGAGCTATCAGTCCTGGCTTGTGTAAGCAGTCAATAAGCCTAATGAACCAACATGGTTTCTTTTCCATCCTTCAATAACCTGTAACCTATTAAAAGTAGACCAAACAAGTCTTTTAAAAAAGACAAAGAAATAAAGCAATCTTTTCAACAGTTCTCTTTAATTAACACATAGATTTACAGTTTAATGTCACAAATTAGACAAACTATGAGATTTCCAAAGAAAAATAAAAAGGAATCATTTGCTATGGTGGGGCTTGAACCCACAACCTGAGGGGAGCTGCTGATTGGTAAACCAAGACCTTACCCACTGAGCTATCAGTCCTGGCTTGTGTAAGCAGTCAATAAGCCTAATGAACCAACATGGCTTCTTTTCCATACTTCAACACCATGTAACTCATATTAAAAGTAGGCCAAACAAGTCTTTCAAAAAAGACAACGGAATAAAGCAATCTTTTCAACAGGTCTCTTTAATTAACAAATAGATTTACAGTTTTATATCACAAAGTAGACAAACTTTAAGATTTCAAAAGAAAAATTAAAAGTTATCTTTTGCTGTGGGAGGGCTTGAACCCACAACCTTGTGGGGAGCTGTTGATTGGTAAACCAAGACCTTACCCACTGAGCTATCACTTCTGACTTTTGCAAGCAGTCAATAAGCCTAATGAACCAACATGGCTTCTTTTTCATACTTCAATGCCATATAACTTATATTAAAATTGGGCCAAACAAGTCTTTCAAAAAAGACAAAGAAATAAAGCAATCTTTTCAACAGTTCTCTTTAATTAACAAATAGATTTACAGTTTCATGTCACAAATTAGACATACTATGAGATATCCAAATAAAAAAAAAAGGAATCCTTTGCTTTGGTGGGGCTTGAACCCACAACCTGAGGGGCGCTGCTGATTGGTAAACCAAGACCTTACCCACTGAGCTATCAGTCCTGGCTTGTGTAAGCAGTGAAATAAGCCTAATGAACCAACATGGCTTCTATTCCTTACTTTAACTCCCTGTAAATCATATTAAAAGTAGGCCAAACAAGTCTTTCCAAAAAGTCAAAGAAATAAAGCAATCTTTGCAACAGGTCTCTTTAATTAACAAATAGATTTACAGTTTTATATCACAAAGTAGACAAACTATGAGATTTCAAAAGAAAAATTAAAGGTTATCTTTTGCAACCGCAGGGCTTGAACCCACAACATTGTGCGGAACTGATGATTGGTAAACCAAGACCTTATCCACTGAGCTATCCATCTTGACATGTTTAAACAGTCTATAAGCCCACTGAGCTATCAGTCCTGGTTTATGTAAGCAGTCAATAGGCCTAATGAACCAACATGGTTTCTTTTCCATACTTCAATAACCTGTAACCTATAAAAAGTAGGCCAAACAAGTATTTCAAAAAAGACAAAGAAATAAAGCAATCTTTGCAACAGTTCTCTTTAATTAACAAATAGATTTACAGTTTTATATCACAAAGTAGACAAACTATTATATTTCCAAAGAAAAATAAAAAGGTATTATTTTGCTATGGTGGGAATTGAACCCACAACCATGTGGGGGGCTGCTGATTTGTAAACCAAGACCTTACACGCTGAGCTATCAGTCCTGGCTAATGTAAGCAGTCAATAAGCCTAATGAACCAACATGGCTTCTTTTCCATACTTCAACACCATGTAACTCATATTAAAAGTAGGCCAAACAAGTCTTTCAAAAAAGACAAAGAAATAAAGCAATATTTTCAACAGTTCTCTTTAATTAACAAATAGATTTACAGTTTAATGTCACAAATTAGACAAACTATGAGATTTCCAAAGAAAAATAAAAAGGAATCCTTTGCTATGGTGGGGCTTGAACCCACAACTTTGTGGGGCGCTGCTGATTGGTAAACCAAGACCTTACCCTCTGAGCTATCAGTCATGGCTTGTGTAAGCAGTCAATAAGCCTAATGAACCAACATGGCTTCTATTCCTTACTTTAACTCCCTGTAAATCATATTAAAAGTAGGCCAAACAAGTTTTTCCAAAAAGACAAAGAAATAAAGCAATCTTTGCAACAGTTCTCTTTAATTAACAAATAGATTTACAGTTTTATATCACAAAGTAGACAACCTTTTATATTTCCAAAGAAAAATAAAAAGGTATCCTTTTGCTATGGTGGGAATTGAACCCACAACCTTGTTGGGGGCTGCTGATTTGTAAACCAAGACCTTACACACTGAGCTATCAGTCCTGGCTAATGTAAGCAGTCAATAAGCCTAATGAACCAACATGGCTTCTTTTCCATACTTTAACACTATGTAACTCATATTAAAAGTAGGCCAAACAAGTCTTTCAAAAAAGACAAAGAAATAAAGCAATCTTTTCAACAGGTCTCTTTAATTAACAAATAGATTTACAGTTTAATGTCACAAATTAGACAAACTATGAGATTTCCAAAGAAAAATAAAAAGGTATCCCTTGCTATGGTGGGGCTTGAACCCACAACCTTAAGGGGAGCTGCTGATTGGTAAACTAAGACCTTACCCACTGAGCTATCAGTCCTGGCTTGTGTAAACAGTCAATAGGCCTAATGAACAAACATGGTTTCTTTTCCATACTTCAATAACCTGTAACCTATAAAAAGTAGACCAAACAAGTCTTTCAAAAAAGACAAAGAAATAAAGCAATCTTTTTAAACAGTTCTCTTTAATTAACAAATAGATTTACAGTTTCATGTCAAAAATTAGACAAACTATGAGATTTCCAAAGAAAAATAAAAAGTTTGTCTCCTTTGCTAGGGTGGGGCTTGAACCCACAACCCTGAGAGGAGCTGCGGATTGGTAAACCAAGACCTTACACACTGAGCTATCAGTCCTGGCTAATGTAAGCAGTCAATAAGCCTAATGAACCAACATGGCTTCTTTTCCATACTTTAACACTATGTAACTCATATTAAAAGTAGGCCAAACAAGTCTTTCAAAAAAGACAAAGAAATAAAGCAATCTTTTCAACAGGTCTCTTTAATTAACAAATAGATTTACAGTTTAATGTCACAAATTAGACAAACTATGAGATTTCCAAAGAAAAATAAAAAGGTATCCTTTGCTATGGTGGGGCTTGAACCCACAACCTTAAGGGGAGCTGCTGATTGGTAAACTAAGACCTTACCCACTGAGCTATCAGTCCTGGCTTGTGTAAACAGTCAATAGGCCTAATGAACCAACATGGTTTCTTTTCCATACTTCAATAACCTGTAACCTATAAAAAGTAGACCAAACAAGTCTTTCAAAAAAGACAAAGAAATAAAGCAATCTTTTTAAACAGTTCTCTTTAATTAACAAATAGATTTACAGTTTCATGTCAAAAATTAGACAAACTATGAGATTTCCAAAGAAAAATAAAAAGTTTGTCTCCTTTGCTAGGGTGGGGCTTGAACCCACAACCCTGAGAGGAGCTGCGGATTGGTAAACCAAGACCTTACCCACTGAGCTATCAGTCCTGGCTTACTAAAGCAGTCAATAAGCCTAATGAACCAACATGGCTTCTTTTCCATACTTCAGCACCATGTTACTCATATTAAAAGTAGGCCAAACAAGTCTTTTAAAAAAGACAAAGAAATAAAGCAATCTTTTCAACAGTTCTCTTTAATTAACAAATAGATTTACAGTTTAATGTCACAAATTAGACAAACTATGAGATTTCCAAAGAAAAAGAAAAAGGAATCCTTTGCTATGGTGGGGCTTGAACCCACAACCTGAGGGGATCTGCTGATTGGTAAACCAAGACATTACCCACTGAGCTATCAGTCCTGGCTAATGTAAGCAGTCAATAAGCCTAATGAACCAACATGGCTTCTTTTCCATACTTCAACACCATGTAACTCATATTAAAAGTAGGCCAAACAAGTCTTTCAAAAAAGACAAAGAAATAAAGCAATATTTTCAACAGTTCTCTTTAATTAACAAATAGATTTACAGTTTAATGTCACAAATTAGACAAACTATGAGATTTCCAAAGAAATATAAAAAGGAATCCTTTGCTATGGTGGGGCTTGAACCCACAACTTTGTGGGGCGCTGCTGATTGGTAAACCAAGACCTTACCCTCTGAGCTATCAGTCCTGGCTTGTGTAAGCAGTCAATAAGCCTAATGAACCAACATGGCTTCTATTCCTTACTTTAACTCCCTGTAAATCATATTAAAAGTAGGCCAAACAAGTTTTTCCAAAAAGACAAAGAAATAAAGCAATCTTTGCAACAGTTCTCTTTAATTAACAAATAGATTTACAGTTTTATATCACAAAGTAGACAACCTTTTATATTTCCAAAGAAAAATAAAAAGGTATCCTTTTGCTATGGTGGGAATTGAACCCACAACCTTGTTGGGGGCTGCTGATTTGTAAACCAAGACCTTACACACTGAGCTATCAGTCCTGGCTAATGTAAGCAGTCAATAAGCCTAATGAACCAACATGGCTTCTTTTCCATACTTTAACACTATGTAACTCATATTAAAAGTAGGCCAAACAAGTCTTTCAAAAAAGACAAAGAAATAAAACAATCTTTTCAACAGGTCTCTTTAATTAACAAATAGATTTACAGTTTAATGTCACAAATTAGACAAACTATGAGATTTCCAAAGAAAAATAAAAAGGTATCCTTTGCTATGGTGGGGCTTGAACCCACAACCTTAAGGGGAGCTGCTGATTGGTAAACTAAGACCTTACCCACTGAGCTATCAGTCCTGGCTTGTGTAAACAGTCAATAGGCCTAATGAACCAACATGGTTTCTTTTCCATACTTCAATAACCTGTAACCTATAAAAAGTAGACCAAACAAGTCTTTCAAAAAAGACAAAGAAATAAAGCAATCTTTTTAAACAGTTCTCTTTAATTAACAAATAGATTTACAGTTTCATGTCAAAAATTAGACAAACTATGAGATTTCCAAAGAAAAATAAAAAGTTTGTCTCCTTTGCTAGGGTGGGGCTTGAACCCACAACCCTGAGAGGAGCTGCGGATTGGTAAACCAAGACCTTACCCACTGAGCTATCAGTCCTGGCTTACTAAAGCAGTCAATAAGCCTAATGAACCAACATGGCTTCTTTTCCATACTTCAGCACCATGTTACTCATATTAAAAGTAGGCCAAACAAGTCTTTTAAAAAAGACAAAGAAATAAAGCAATCTTTTCAACAGTTCTCTTTAATTAACAAATAGATTTACAGTTTAATGTCACAAATTAGACAAACTATGAGATTTCCAAAGAAAAAGAAAAAGGAATCCTTTGCTATGGTGGGGCTTGAACCCACAACCTGAGGGAATCTGCTGATTGGTAAACCAAGACCTTACCCACTGAGCTATCAGTCCTGGCTTGTGCAAGCAGTCAATAAGCCTAATGAACCAACATGGCTTCTTTTCCATACTTCAACACCATGTAACTCATATTAAAAGTAGGCCAAACAAGTCTTTCAAAAAAGACAACGGAATAAAGCAATCTTTTCAACAGGTCTCTTTAATTAACAAATAGATTTACAGTTTTATATCACAAAGTAGACAACCTTTTATATTTCCAAAGAAAAATAAAAAGGTATCCTTTTGCTATGGTGGGAATTGAACCCACAACCTTGTTGGGGGCTGCTGATTTGTAAACCAAGACCTTACACACTGAGCTATCAGTCCTGGCTAATGTAAGCAGTCAATAAGCCTAATGAACCAACATGGCTTCTTTTCCATACTTTAACACTATGTAACTCATATTAAAAGTAGGCCAAACAAGTCTTTCAAAAAAGACAAAGAAATAAAGCAATCTTTTCAACAGGTCTCTTTAATTAACAAATAGATTTACAGTTTAATGTCACAAATTAGACAAACTATGAGATTTCCAAAGAAAAATAAAAAGGTATCCCTTGCTATGGTGGGGCTTGAACCCACAACCTTAAGGGGAGCTGCTGATTGGTAAACTAAGACCTTACCCACTGAGCTATCAGTCCTGGCTTGTGTAAACAGTCAATAGGCCTAATGAACAAACATGGTTTCTTTTCCATACTTCAATAACCTGTAACCTATAAAAAGTAGACCAAACAAGTCTTTCAAAAAAGACAAAGAAATAAAGCAATCTTTTTAAACAGTTCTCTTTAATTAACAAATAGATTTACAGTTTCATGTCAAAAATTAGACAAACTATGAGATTTCCAAAGAAAAATAAAAAGTTTGTCTCCTTTGCTAGGGTGGGGCTTGAACCCACAACCCTGAGAGGAGCTGCGGATTGGTAAACCAAGACCTTACACACTGAGCTATCAGTCCTGGCTAATGTAAGCAGTCAATAAGCCTAATGAACCAACATGGCTTCTTTTCCATACTTTAACACTATGTAACTCATATTAAAAGTAGGCCAAACAAGTCTTTCAAAAAAGACAAAGAAATAAAGCAATCTTTTCAACAGGTCTCTTTAATTAACAAATAGATTTACAGTTTAATGTCACAAATTAGACAAACTATGAGATTTCCAAAGAAAAATAAAAAGGTATCCTTTGCTATGGTGGGGCTTGAACCCACAACCTTAAGGGGAGCTGCTGATTGGTAAACTAAGACCTTACCCACTGAGCTATCAGTCCTGGCTTGTGTAAACAGTCAATAGGCCTAATGAACCAACATGGTTTCTTTTCCATACTTCAATAACCTGTAACCTATAAAAAGTAGACCAAACAAGTCTTTCAAAAAAGACAAAGAAATAAAGCAATCTTTTTAAACAGTTCTCTTTAATTAACAAATAGATTTACAGTTTCATGTCAAAAATTAGACAAACTATGAGATTTCCAAAGAAAAATAAAAAGTTTGTCTCCTTTGCTAGGGTGGGGCTTGAACCCACAACCCTGAGAGGAGCTGCGGATTGGTAAACCAAGACCTTACCCACTGAGCTATCAGTCCTGGCTTACTAAAGCAGTCAATAAGCCTAATGAACCAACATGGCTTCTTTTCCATACTTCAGCACCATGTTACTCATATTAAAAGTAGGCCAAACAAGTCTTTTAAAAAAGACAAAGAAATAAAGCAATCTTTTCAACAGTTCTCTTTAATTAACAAATAGATTTACAGTTTAATGTCACAAATTAGACAAACTATGAGATTTCCAAAGAAAAAGAAAAAGGAATCCTTTGCTATGGTGGGGCTTGAACCCACAACCTGAGGGGATCTGCTGATTGGTAAACCAAGACATTACCCACTGAGCTATCAGTCCTGGCTAATGTAAGCAGTCAATAAGCCTAATGAACCAACATGGCTTCTTTTCCATACTTCAACACCATGTAACTCATATTAAAAGTAGGCCAAACAAGTCTTTCAAAAAAGACAAAGAAATAAAGCAATATTTTCAACAGTTCTCTTTAATTAACAAATAGATTTACAGTTTAATGTCACAAATTAGACAAACTATGAGATTTCCAAAGAAATATAAAAAGGAATCCTTTGCTATGGTGGGGCTTGAACCCACAACTTTGTGGGGCGCTGCTGATTGGTAAACCAAGACCTTACCCTCTGAGCTATCAGTCCTGGCTTGTGTAAGCAGTCAATAAGCCTAATGAACCAACATGGCTTCTATTCCTTACTTTAACTCCCTGTAAATCATATTAAAAGTAGGCCAAACAAGTTTTTCCAAAAAGACAAAGAAATAAAGCAATCTTTGCAACAGTTCTCTTTAATTAACAAATAGATTTACAGTTTTATATCACAAAGTAGACAACCTTTTATATTTCCAAAGAAAAATAAAAAGGTATCCTTTTGCTATGGTGGGAATTGAACCCACAACCTTGTTGGGGGCTGCTGATTTGTAAACCAAGACCTTACACACTGAGCTATCAGTCCTGGCTAATGTAAGCAGTCAATAAGCCTAATGAACCAACATGGCTTCTTTTCCATACTTTAACACTATGTAACTCATATTAAAAGTAGGCCAAACAAGTCTTTCAAAAAAGACAAAGAAATAAAGCAATCTTTTCAACAGGTCTCTTTAATTAACAAATAGATTTACAGTTTAATGTCACAAATTAGACAAACTATGAGATTTCCAAAGAAAAATAAAAAGGTATCCTTTGCTATGGTGGGGCTTGAACCCACAACCTTAAGGGGAGCTGCTGATTGGTAAACTAAGACCTTACCCACTGAGCTATCAGTCCTGGCTTGTGTAAACAGTCAATAGGCCTAATGAACCAACATGGTTTCTTTTCCATACTTCAATAACCTGTAACCTATAAAAAGTAGACCAAACAAGTCTTTCAAAAAAGACAAAGAAATAAAGCAATCTTTTTAAACAGTTCTCTTTAATTAACAAATAGATTTACAGTTTCATGTAAAAAATTAGACAAACTATGAGATTTCCAAAGAAAAATAAAAAGTTTGTCTCCTTTGCTAGGGTGGGGCTTGAACCCACAACCCTGAGAGGAGCTGCGGATTGGTAAACCAAGACCTTACCCACTGAGCTATCAGTCCTGGCTTACTAAAGCAGTCAATAAGCCTAATGAACCAACATGGCTTCTTTTCCATACTTCAGCACCATGTTACTCATATTAAAAGTAGGCCAAACAAGTCTTTTAAAAAAGACAAAGAAATAAAGCAATCTTTTCAACAGTTCTCTTTAATTAACAAATAGATTTACAGTTTAATGTCACAAATTAGACAAACTATGAGATTTCCAAAGAAAAAGAAAAAGGAATCCTTTGCTATGGTGGGGCTTGAACCCACAACCTGAGGGAATCTGCTGATTGGTAAACCAAGACCTTACCCACTGAGCTATCAGTCCTGGCTTGTGCAAGCAGTCAATAAGCCTAATGAACCAACATGGCTTCTTTTCCATACTTCAACACCATGTAACTCATATTAAAAGTAGGCCAAACAAGTCTTTCAAAAAAGACAACGGAATAAAGCAATCTTTTCAACAGGTCTCTTTAATTAACAAATAGATTTACAGTTTTATATCACAAAGTAGACAAACTTTGAGATTTCAAAAGAAAAATTAAAAGTTATCTTTTGCTGTGGCAGGGCTTGAACCCACAAACTTGTGGGGAGCTGTTGATTGGTAAACCAAGACCTTACCCACTGAGCTATCACTTCTGACTTTTGCAAAGAGTCAATAAGCCTAATGAACCAACATGGCTTCTTTTTCATACTTCAATGCCATATAACTTATATTAAAATTAGGCCAAACAAGTCTTTCAAAAAAGACAAAGAAATAAAGCAATCTTTTCAACAGTTCTCTTTAATTAACAAATAGATTTACAGTTTAATGTCACAAATTAGACAAACTATGATATTTCCAAAGAAAAATAAAAAGGAATCCTTTGCTATGGTGGGATTTGGACCCACAAACTGAGGGGAGCTGCTGATTGGTAAACCAAGACCTTACCCACTGAGCTATCAGTCCTGGCTTGTGTAAGCAGTCAATAAGCCTAATGAACCAACATGGCTTCTTTTCCTTACTTCAACTCCATGTAAATCATATTAAAAGTAGGCCAAACAAGTCTTTCAAAAAAGACAAAGAAATAAAGCAATCTTTGCAACAGATTTCTTCAATTAACAAATAGATTCACAGTGTAATGTCACAAATTAGACAAACTATTATATTTCCAAAGAAAAAGAAAAAAGGTATCATTTGCTATGGTGGGGAGCTGCTGATTGGTAAACCAAGATCTTAACCACTGAGCTATCACTTCTGACTTGTGCATGCAGTCAATAAGCCTAATGAACCAACATGGTTTCTTTTCCATACTTCAGCACCATGTAACTCATATTTAAATTAGGCCAAACAAGTCTTTCAAAAAAGACAAAGAAATAAAGCAATCTTTTCAACAGTTCTCTTTAATTAACAAATAGATTTACAGTTTCATGTCACAAATTAGACAAACTATAAGATATCAAAATAAAAAAAAAGGAATCCTTTGCTTTGGTGCGGCTTGAACCCACAACCTGAGGGGCGCTGCTGATTGGTAAACCAAGACCTTACCCACTGAGCTATCAGTCCTGGCTTGTGCAAGCAGTGAATAAGCCTAATGAACCAACATGGCTTCTATTCCTTACTTTAACTCCCTGTAAATCATATTAAAAGTAGGCCAAACAAGTCTTTCCAAAAAGTCAAAGAAATAAAGCAATCTTTGCAACAGGTCTCTTTAATTAACAAATAGATTTACAGTTTTATATCACAAAGTAGACAAACTATGAGATTTCAAAAGAAAAATTAAAGGTTATCTTTTGCAACCGCAGGGCTTGAACCCACAACATTGTGCGGAACTGATGATTGGTAAACCAAGACCTTATCCACTGAGCTATCCCTCTTGACATGTTTAAACAGTCTATAAGCCCACTGAGCTATCAGTCCTGGTTTATGTAAGCAGTCAATAGGCCTAATGAACCAACATGGTTTCTTTTCCATACTTCAATAACCTGTAACCTATAAAAAGTAGACCAAACAAGTCTTTCAAAAAAGACAAAGAAATAAAGCAATCTTTTTAAACAGTTCTCTTTAATTAACAAATAGATTTACAGTTTCATGTCAAAAATTAGACAAACTATGAGATTTCCAAAGAAAAATAAAAAGTTTGTCTCCTTTGCTAGGGTGGGGCTTAAACCCACAACCCTGAGAGGAGCTGCGGATTGGTAAACCAAGACCTTACCCACTGAGCTATCAGTCATGGCTTGTGGAAGCAGTCATTAAGCCTAATGAACCAACATGGTTTCTTTTCCATACTTCAATAACCTGTAACCTATTAAAAGTAGACCAAACAAGTCTTTTAAAAAAGACAAAGAAATAAAGCAATCTTTCCAACAGTTCTTTTTAATTAACAAATAGATTTACAGTTTCATGTCACAAATTAGACAAAGTATGAGATTTCCAAAGAAAAATAAAAGGGAATCCTTTGCTATGGTGGGGCTTGAACCCACAACCTTGAGGGGAGCTGCTGATTGGTAAACAAAGACCTTACCCACTGAGCTATCAGTCCTGGCTTGTGTAAGCAGTCAATAAGCCTAATGAACCAACATGGTTTCTTTTCCATCCTTCAATAACCTGTAACCTATTAAAAGTAGACCAAACAAGTCTTTCAAAAAAGACAAAGAAATAAAGCAATCTTTTTAAACAGTTCTCTTTAATTAACAAATAGATTTACAGTTTCATGTCAAAAATTAGACAAACTATGAGATTTCCAAAGAAAAATAAAAAGTTTGTCTCCTTTGCTAGGGTGGGGCTTAAACCCACAACCCTGAGAGGAGCTGCGGATTGGTAAACCAAGACCTTACCCACTGAGCTATCAGTCATGGCTTGTGGAAGCAGTCATTAAGCCTAATGAACCAACATGGTTTCTTTTCCATACTTCAATAACCTGTAACCTATTAAAAGTAGACCAAACAAGTCTTTTAAAAAAGACAAAGAAATAAAGCAATCTTTCCAACAGTTCTTTTTAATTAACAAATAGATTTACAGTTTCATGTCACAAATTAGACAAAGTATGAGATTTCCAAAGAAAAATAAAAGGGAATCCTTTGCTATGGTGGGGCTTGAACCCACAACCTTGAGGGGAGCTGCTGATTGGTAAACAAAGACCTTACCCACTGAGCTATCAGTCCTGGCTTGTGTAAGCAGTCAATAAGCCTAATGAACCAACATGGTTTCTTTTCCATCCTTCAATAACCTGTAACCTATTAAAAGTAGACCAAACAAGTCTTTCAAAAAAGACAAAGAAATAAAGCAATCTTTTTAAACAGTTCTCTTTAATTAACAAATAGATTTACAGTTTCATGTCAAAAATTAGACAAACTATGAGATTTCCAAAGAAAAATAAAAAGTTTGTCTCCTTTGCTAGGGTGGGGCTTAAACCCACAACCCTGAGAGGAGCTGCGGATTGGTAAACCAAGACCTTACCCACTGAGCTATCACTTCTGACTTTTGCAAGCAGTCAATAAGCCTAATGAACCAACATGGCTTCTTTTTCATACTTCAATGCCATATAACTTATATTAAAATTGGGCCAAACAAGTCTTTCAAAAAAGACAAAGAAATAATGCAATCTTTTCAACAGTTCTCTTTAATTAACAAATAGATTTACAGTTTCATGTCACAAATTAGACATACTATGAGATATCCAAATAAAAAAAAAAGGAATCCTTTGCTTTGGTGGGGCTTGAACCCACAACCTGAGGGGCGCTGCTGATTGGTAAACCAAGACCTTACCCACTGAGCTATCAGTCCTGGCTTGTGTAAGCAGTGAATAAGCCTAATGAACCAACATGGCTTCTATTCCTTACTTTAACTCCCTGTAAATCATATTAAAAGTAGGCCAAACAAGTCTTTCCAAAAAGTCAAAGAAATAAAGCAATCTTTGCAACAGGTCTCTTTAATTAACAAATAGATTTACAGTTTTATATCACAAAGTAGACAAACTATGAGATTTCAAAAGAAAAATTAAAGGTTATCTTTTGCAACCGCAGGGCTTGAACCCACAACATTGTGCGGAACTGACGATTGGTAAACCAAGACCTTATCCACTGAGCTATCCCTCTTGACATGTTTAAACAGTCTATAAGCCCACTGAGCTATCAGTCCTGGTTTATGTAAGCAGTCAATAGGCCTAATGAACCAACATGGTTTCTTTTCCATACTTCAATAACCTGTAACTTATAAAAAGTAGACCAAACAAGTCTTTCAAAAAAGACAAAGAAATAAAGCAATCTTTTTAAACAGTTCTCTTTAATTAACAAATAGATTTACAGTTTCATGTCAAAAATTAGACAAACTATGAGATTTCCAAAGAAAAATAAAAAGTTTGTCTCCTTTGCTAGGGTGGGGCTTAAACCCACAACCCTGAGAGGAGCTGCGGATTGGTAAACCAAGAACTTACCCACTGAGCTATCAGTCATGGCTTGTGGAAGCAGTCATTAAGCCTAATGAACCAACATGGTTTCTTTTCCATACTTCAATAACCTGTAACCTATTAAAAGTAGACCAAACAAGTCTTTTAAAAAAGACAAAGAAATAAAGCAATCTTTTCAACAGTTCTCTTTAATTAACAAATAGATTTACAGTTTAATGTCACAAAATAGACAAACTATGAGATTTCCAAAGAAAAATAAAAAGGAATCCTTTGCTATGGTGGGGCTTGAACCCACAACCTGAGGGGAGCTGCTGATTGGTAAACCAAGACCTTACCCACTGAGCTATCAGTTCTGGCTTGTGTAAGCAGTCAATAAGCCTAATGAACCAACATGGCTTCTTTTCTATACTTCAACACCATGTAACTCATATTAAAAGTAGGCCAAACAAGTCTTTCAAAAAAGACAACGGAATAAAGCAATCTTTTCAACAGGTCTCTTTAATTAACAAATAGATTTACAGTTTTATATCACAAAGTAGACAAACTTTGAGATTTTAAAAGAAAAATTAAAATTTATCTTTTGCTGTGGGAGGGCTTGAACCCACAACCTTGTGGGGAGCTGTTGATTGGTAAACCAAGACCTTACCCACTGAGCTATCACTTCTGACTTTTGCAAGCAGTCAATAAGCCTAATGAACCAACATGGCTTCTTTTTCATACTTCAATGCCATATAACTTATATTAAAATTGGGCCAAACAAGTCTTTCAAAAAAGACAAAGAAATAAAGCAATCTTTTCAACAGTTCTCTTTAATTAACAAATAGATTTACAGTTTCATGTCAAAAATTAGACAAACTATGAGATTTCCAAAGAAAAATAAAAAGTTTGTCTCCTTTGCTAGGGTGGGGCTTGAACCCACAACCCTGAGAGGAGCTGCGGATTGGTAAACCAAGACCTTACCCACTGAGCTATCAGTCCTGGCTTACTAAAGCAGTCAATAAGCCTAATGAACCTACATGGCTTCTTTTCCATACTTCAGCACCATGTTACTCATATTAAAAGTAGGCCAAACAAGTCTTTTAAAAAAGACAAAGAAATAAAGCAATCTTTTCAACAGTTCTCTTCAATTAACAAATAGATTTACAGTTTAATGTCACAAATTAGACAAACTATGAGATTTCCAAAGAAAAAGAAAAAGGAATCCTTTGCTATGGTGGGGCTTGAACCCACAACCTGAGGGGAGCTGCTGATTGGTAAACCAAGACCTTACCCACTGAGCTATCAGTCCTGGCTTGTGTAAGCAGTCAATAAGCCTAATGAACCAACATGGCTTCTTTTCCATACTTCAACACCATGTAACTCATATTAAATGTAGGCCAAACAAGTCTTTCAAAAAAGACAACGGAATAAAGCAATCTTTTTAACAGGTCTCTTTAATTAACAAATAGATTTACAGTTTTATATCACAAAGTAGACAAACTTTGAGATTTCAAAAGAAAAATTAAAAGTTATCTTTTGCTGTGGCAGGGCTTGAACCCACAAACTTGTAGGGAGCTGTTGATTGGTAAACGAAGACCTTACCCACTGAGCTATCACTTCTGACTTTTGCAAAGAGTCAATAAGCCTAATGAACCAACATGGCTTCTTTTTCAATCTTCAATGCCATATAACTTATATTAAAATTAGGCCAAACAAGTC
Organism: Silurus aristotelis; assembly: GCF_946808225.1. Taxonomy (NCBI): domain Eukaryota; kingdom Metazoa; phylum Chordata; class Actinopteri; order Siluriformes; family Siluridae; genus Silurus; species Silurus aristotelis. The sequence goes on from NC_139593.1 coordinate 19,821,565, forward strand.
TTTCAAAAAAGACAAAGAAATAAAGCAATCTTTTCAACAGTTCTCTTTAATTAACAAATAGATTTACAGTTTAATGTCACAAATTAGACAAACTATGATATTTCCAAAGAAAAATAAAAAGGAATCCTTTGCTATGGTGGGACTTGGACCCACAAACTGAGGGGAGCTGCTGATTGGTAAACCAAGACCTTACCCACCGAGCTATCAGTCCTGGCTTGTGTAAGCAGTCAATAAGCCTAATGAACCAACATGGCTTCTTTTCCTTAATTCAACTCCATGTAAATCATATTAAAAGTAGGCCAAACAAGTCTTTCAAAAAAGACAAAGAAATAAAGCAATCTTTGCAACAGATTTCTTCAATTAACAAATAGATTCACAGTGTAATGTCACAAATTAGACAAACTATTATATTTCCAAAGAAAAATAAAAAAGGTATCATTTGCTATGGTGGGGAGCTGCTGATTGGTAAACCAAGATCTTAACCACTGAGCTATCAGTCCTGGCTTGTGTAAGCAGTCAATAAGCCTAATGAACCAACATGGCTTTTTTTCCATACTTCAGCACCATGTAACTCATATTTAAATTAGGCCAAACAAGTCTTTCAAAAAAGACAAAGAAATAAAGCAATCTTTTCAACAGTTCTCTTTAATTAACAAATAGATTTACAGTTTCATGTCACAAATTAGACAAACTATAAGATATCCAAATAAAAAAAAAGGAATCCTTTGCTTTGGTGCGGCTTGAACCCACAACCTGTGGGGCGCTGCTGATTGGTAAACCAAGACCTTACCCACTGAGCTATCAGTCCTGGCTTGTGTAAGCAGTGAATAAGCCTAATGAACCAACATGGCTTCTATTCCTTACTTTAACTCCCTGTAAATCATATTAAAAGTAGGCCAAACAAGTCTTTCCAAAAAGTCAAAGAAATAAAGCAATCTTTGCAACAGGTCTCTTTAATTAACAAATAGATTTACAGTTTTATATCACAAAGTAGACAAACTATGAGATTTCAAAAGAAAAATTAAAGGTTATCTTTGGCAACCGCAGGGCTTGAACCCACAACATTGTGCGGAACTGATGATTGGTAAACCAAGACCTTATCCACTGAGCTATCCCTCTTGACATGTTTAAACAGTCTATAAGCCCACTGAGCTATCAGTCCTGGTTTATGTAAGCAGTCAATAGGCCTAATGAACCAACATGGTTTCTTTTCCATACTTCAATAACCTGTAACCTATAAAAAGTAGACCAAACAAGTCTTTCAAAAAAGACAAAGAAATAAAGCAATCTTTTCAACAGTTCTTTTTAATTAACAAATAGATTTACAGTTTCATGTCACAAATTAGACAAAGTATGAGATTTCCAAAGAAAAATAAAAGGGAATCCTTTGCTATGGTGGGGCTTGAACCCACAACCTTGAGGGAGCTGCTGATTGGTAAACAAAGACCTTACCCACTGAGCTATCAGTCCTGGCTTGTGTAAGCAGTCAATAAGCCTAATGAACCAACATGGTTTCTTTTCCATCCTTCAATAACCTGTAACCTATTAAAAGTAGACCAAACAAGTCTTTCAAAAAAGACAAAGAAATAAAGCAATCTTTTCAACAGTTCTCTTTAATTAACAAATAGATTTACAGTTTCATGTCACAAATTAGACAAACTATGAGATTTCCAAAGAAAAATAAAAAGGAATCCTTTGCTATGGTGGGGCTTGAACCCACAACCTTAAGGGAAGCTGCTGATTGGTAAACCAAGACCTTACCCACTGAGCTATCAGTCCTGGCTTGTGTAAACAGTCAATAGGCCTAATGAACCAACATGGTTTCTTTTCCATACTTCAATAACCTGTAACCTATTAAAAGTAGACCAAACAAGTCTTTCAAAAAAGACAAAGAAATAAAGCAATCTTATCAACAGATTTCTTCAATTAACAAATAGATTCACAGTGTAATGTCACAAATTAGACAAACTATTATATTTCCAAAGAAAAAGATATCCTTTGCTACGGTGGGGCTTGAACCCACAACCTTGTGGGGAGCTGCTGATTTGTAAAACCAAGACCTTACCCACTGAGCAATCAGTCCCGGCTTACGAAAGCAGTCAATAAGCCTAATGAACCAACATGGCTTCTTTTCCTTACTTCAACTCCATGTAAATCATATTAAAAGTAGGCCAAACAAGTATTTCAAAAAAGACAAAGAAATAAAGCAATCTTTGCAACAGTTCTCTTCAATTAACAAATAGATTTACAGTTTTATATCACAAAGTAGACAAACTATTATATTTCCAAAGAAAAATTAAAAGGTATCCTTTTGCTATGGTGGGAATTGAACCCACAACCATGTGGGGGGCTGCTGATTTGTAAACCAAGACCTTACACGCTGAGCTATCATTCCTGGCTAATGTAAGCAGTCAATAAGCCTAATGAACCAACATGGCTTCTTTTCCATACTTCAACACCATGTAACTCATATTAAAAGTAGGCCAAACAAGTCTTTCAAAAAAGACAAAGAAATAAAGCAATATTTTCAACAGTTCTCTTTAATTAACAAATAGATTTACAGTTTAATGTCACAAATTAGACAAACTATGAGATTTCCAAAGAAAAATAAAAAGGAATCCTTTGCTATGGTGGGGCTTGAACCCACAACTTTGTGGGGCGCTGCTGATTGGTAAACCAAGACCTTACCCTCTGAGCTATCAGTCCTGTCTTGTGTAAGCAGTCAATAAGCCTAATAAACCAACATGGCTTCTATTCCTTACTTTAACTCCCTGCTAATCATATTAAAAGTAGGCCAAACAAGTTTTTCCAAAAAGACAAAGAAATAAAGCAATCTTTGCAACAGTTCTCTTTAATTAACAAATAGATTTACAGTTTTATATCACAAAGTAGACAACCTTTTATATTTCCAAAGAAAAATAAAAAGATATCCTTTTGCTATGGTGGGAATTGAACCCACAACCTTGTGGGGGGCTGCTGATTTGTAAACCAAGACCTTACACACTGAGCTATTAGTCCTGGCTAATGTAAGCAGTCAATAAGCCTAATGAACCAACATGGCTTCTTTTCCATACTTTAACACTATGTAACTCATATTAAAAGTAGGCCAAACAAGTCTTTCAAAAAAGACAAAGAAATAAAGCAATCTTTTCAACAGGTCTCTTTAATTAACAAATAGATTTACAGTTTAATGTCACAAATTAGACAAACTATGAGATTTCCAAAGAAAAATAAAAAGGTATCCTTTGCTATGGTGGGGCTTGAACCCACAACCTTGTGGGGAGCTGCTGATTGGTAAACCAAGACCTTACTCACTGAGCTATCACTTCTGACTTCTGCAATCAGTCAATAAGCCTAATAAACCAACATGGCTTCTTTTTCATACTTCAACACCATATAGCTCATATTTAAATTAGGCCAAACAAGTCTTTCAAAAAAGACAAAGAAATAAAGCAATTTTTGCAACAGTTCTCTTTAATTAACAAATAGATTTACAGTTTTATGTCACAAATTAGACAAACTATGAGATATCCAAATAAAAAAAAAGGAATCCTTTGCATTGGTGCGGATTGAACCGACAACCTGAGGGGCGCTGCTGATTGGTAAACCAAGACCTTACCCACTGAGCTATCAGTCCTGGCTTGTGTAAGCAGTGAATAAGCCTAATGAACCAACATGGCTTCTATTCCTTACTTTAACTCCCTGTAAATCATATTAAAAGTACCCACTGAGTACTTTAATTAACAAATAGATTTACAGTTTAATGTCACAAATTAGACAAACTATGAGATTTCCAAAGAAAAATAACAAGGAATCCTTTGCTATGGTGGGGCTTGAACCAACAACCTGAGGGGAGCTGCTGATTGGTAAACCAAGACCTTACCCACTGAGCTATCAGTCCTGGCTTGTGTAAGCAGTGAATAAGCCTAATGAACCAACATGGCTTCTATTCCTTACTTTAACTCCCTGTAAATCATATTAAAAGTAGGCCAAACAAGTCTTTCCAAAAAGTAAAAAAAATAAAGCAATCTTTGCAACAGGTCTCTTTAATTAACAAATAGATTTACAGTTTTATATCACAAAGTAGACAAACTATGAGATTTCAAAAGAAAAATTAAAGGTTATCTTTTGCAACCGCAGGGCTTGAACCCACAACATTGTGCGGAACTGATGATTGGTAAACCAAGACCTTATCCACTGAGCTATCCCTCTTGACATGTTTAAACAGTCTATAAGCCCACTGAGCTATCAGTCCTGGTTTATGTAAGCAGTCAATAGGCCTAATGAACCAACATGGTTTCTTTTCCATACTTCAATAACCTGTAACCTATAAAAGGTAGACCAAACAAGTCTTTCAAAAAAGACAAAGAAATAAAGCAATCTTTTTAAACAGTTCTCTTTAATTAACAAATACATTTACAGTTTCATGTCAAAAATTAGACAAACTATGAGATTTCCAAAGAAAAATAAAAAGTTTGTCTCCTTTGCTAGGGTGGGGCTTAAACCCACAACCCTGAGAGGAGCTGCGGATTGGTAAACCAAGACCTTACCCACTGAGCTATCAGTCATGGCTTGTGGAAGCAGTCATTAAGCCTAATGAACCAACATGGTTTCTTTTCCATACTTCAATAACCTGTAACCTATTAAAAGTAGACCAAACAAGTCTTTTAAAAAAGACAAAGAAATAAAGCAATCTTTTCAACAGTTCGTTTTAATTAACAAATAGATTTACAGTTTCATGTCACAAATTAGACAAAGTATGAGATTTCCAAAGAAAAATAAAAGGGAATCCTTTGCTATGGTGGGGCTTGAACCCACAACCTTGAGGGAGCTGCTGATTGGTAAACAAAGACCTTACCCACTGAGCTATCAGTCCTGGCTTGTGTAAGCAGTCAATAAGCCTAATGAACCAACATGGTTTCTTTTCCATCCTTCAATAACCTGTAACCTATTAAAAGTAGACCAAACAAGTCTTTCAAAAAAGACAAAGAAATAAAGCAATCTTTTCAACAGTTCTATTTAATTAACAAATAGATTTACAGTTTCATGTCACAAATTAGACAAACTATGAGATTTCCAAAGAAAAATAAAAAGGAATCCTTTGCTATGGTGGGGCTTGAACCCACAACCTGAGGGGAGCTGCTGATTGGTAAACCAAGACCTTACCCACTGAGCTATCAGTTCTGGCTTGTGTAAGCAGTCAATAAGCCTAATGAACCAACATGGCTTCTTTTCTATACTTCAACACCATGTAACTCATATTAAAAGTAGGCCAAACAAGTCTTTCAAAAAAGACAACGGAATAAAGCAATCTTTTCAACAGGTCTCTTTAATTAACAAATAGATTTACAGTTTTATATCACAAAGTAGACAAACTTTGAGATTTCAAAAGAAAAATTAAAAGTTATCTTTTGCTGTGGGAGGGCTTGAACCCACAACCTTGTGGGGAGCTGTTGATTGGTAAACCAAGACCTTACCCACTGAGCTATCACTTCTGACTTTTGCAAGCAGTCAATAAGCCTAATGAACCAACATGGCTTCTTTTTCATACTTCAATGCCATATAACATATTAAAATTGGGCCAAACAAGTCTTTCAAAAAAGACAAAGAAATAAAGCAATCTTTTCAACAGTTCTCTTTAATTAACAAATAGATTTACAGTTTCATGTCACAAATTAGACATACTATGAGATATCCAAATAAAAAAAAAAGGAATCCTTTGCTTTGGTGGGGCTTGAACCCACAACCTGAGGGGCGCTGCTGATTGGTAAACCAAGACCTTACCCACTGAGCTATCAGTCCTGGCTTGTGTAAGCAGTCAATAAGCCTAATGAACCAACATGGCTTCTTTTCCATACTTCAACACCATGTAACTCATATTAAAAGTAGGCCAAACAAGTCTTTCAAAAAAGACAACGGAATAAAGCAATCTTTTTAACAGGTCTCTTTAATTAACAAATAGATTTACAGTTTTATATCACAAAGTAGACAAACTTTGAGATTTCAAAAGAAAAATTAAAAGTTATCTTTTGCTGTGGCAGGGCTTGAACCCACAAACTTGTGGGGAGCTGTTGATTGGTAAACCAAGACCTTACCCACTGAGCTATCACTTCTGACTTTTGCAAAGAGTCAATAAGCCTAATGAACCAACATGGCTTCTTTTTCAATCTTCAATGCCATATAACTTATATTAAAATTAGGCCAAACAAGTCTTTCAAAAAAGACAAAGAAATAAAGCAATCTTTTCAACAGTTCTCTTTAATTAACAAATAGATTTACAGTTTAATGTCACAAATTAGACAAACTATGATATTTCCAAAGAAAAATAAAAAGGAATCCTTTGCTTTGGTGCGGCTTGAACCCACAACCTGTGGGGCGCTGCTGATTGGTAAACCAAGACCTTACCCACTGAGCTATCAGTCCTGGCTTGTGTAAGCAGTGAATAAGCCTAATGAACCAACATGGCTTCTATTCCTTACTTTAACTCCCTGTAAATCATATTAAAAGTAGGCCAAACAAGTCTTTCCAAAAAGTCAAAGAAATAAAGCAATCTTTGCAACAGGTCTCTTTAATTAACAAATAGATTTACAGTTTTATATCACAAAGTAGACAAACTATGAGATTTCAAAAGAAAAATTAAAGGTTATCTTTTGCAACCGCAGGGCTTGAACCCACAACATTGTGCGGAACTGACGATTGGTAAACCAAGACCTTATCCACTGAGCTATCCCTCTTGACATGTTTAAACAGTCTATAAGCCCACTGAGCTATCAGTCCTGGTTTATGTAAGCAGTCAATAGGCCTAATGAACCAACATGGTTTCTTTTCCATACTTCAATAACCTGTAACTTATAAAAAGTAGACCAAACAAGTCTTTCAAAAAAGACAAAGAAATAAAGCAATCTTTTTAAACAGTTCTCTTTAATTAACAAATAGATTTACAGTTTCATGTCAAAAATTAGACAAACTATGAGATTTCCAAAGAAAAATAAAAAGTTTGTCTCCTTTGCTAGGGTGGGGCTTAAACCCACAACCCTGAGAGGAGCTGCGGATTGGTAAACCAAGAACTTACCCACTGAGCTATCAGTCATGGCTTGTGGAAGCAGTCATTAAGCCTAATGAACCAACATGGTTTCTTTTCCATACTTCAATAACCTGTAACCTATTAAAAGTAGACCAAACAAGTCTTTTAAAAAAGACAAAGAAATAAAGCAATCTTTTCAACAGTTCTCTTTAATTAACAAATAGATTTACAGTTTAATGTCACAAAATAGACAAACTATGAGATTTCCAAAGAAAAATAAAAAGGAATCCTTTGCTATGGTGGGGCTTGAACCCACAACCTGAGGGGAGCTGCTGATTGGTAAACCAAGACCTTACCCACTGAGCTATCAGTTCTGGCTTGTGTAAGCAGTCAATAAGCCTAATGAACCAACATGGCTTCTTTTCTATACTTCAACACCATGTAACTCATATTAAAAGTAGGCCAAACAAGTCTTTCAAAAAAGACAACGGAATAAAGCAATCTTTTCAACAGGTCTCTTTAATTAACAAATAGATTTACAGTTTTATATCACAAAGTAGACAAACTTTGAGATTTTAAAAGAAAAATTAAAATTTATCTTTTGCTGTGGGAGGGCTTGAACCCACAACCTTGTGGGGAGCTGTTGATTGGTAAACCAAGACCTTACCCACTGAGCTATCACTTCTGACTTTTGCAAGCAGTCAATAAGCCTAATGAACCAACATGGCTTCTTTTTCATACTTCAATGCCATATAACTTATATTAAAATTGGGCCAAACAAGTCTTTCAAAAAAGACAAAGAAATAAAGCAATCTTTTCAACAGTTCTCTTTAATTAACAAATAGATTTACAGTTTCATGTCAAAAATTAGACAAACTATGAGATTTCCAAAGAAAAATAAAAAGTTTGTCTCCTTTGCTAGGGTGGGGCTTGAACCCACAACCCTGAGAGGAGCTGCGGATTGGTAAACCAAGACCTTACCCACTGAGCTATCAGTCCTGGCTTACTAAAGCAGTCAATAAGCCTAATGAACCTACATGGCTTCTTTTCCATACTTCAGCACCATGTTACTCATATTAAAAGTAGGCCAAACAAGTCTTTTAAAAAAGACAAAGAAATAAAGCAATCTTTCCAACAGTTCTTTTTAATTAACAAATAGATTTACAGTTTCATGTCACAAATTAGACAAAGTATGAGATTTCCAAAGAAAAATAAAAAGTTTGTCTCCTTTGCTAGGGTGGGGCTTAAACCCACAACCCTGAGAGGAGCTGCGGATTGGTAAACCAAGACCTTACCCACTGAGCTATCAGTCATGGCTTGTGGAAGCAGTCATTAAGCCTAATGAACCAACATGGTTTCTTTTCCATACTTCAATAACCTGTAACCTATTAAAAGTAGACCAAACAAGTCTTTTAAAAAAGACAAAGAAATAAAGCAATCTTTCCAACAGTTCTTTTTAATTAACAAATAGATTTACAGTTTCATGTCACAAATTAGACAAAGTATGAGATTTCCAAAGAAAAATAAAAGGGAATCCTTTGCTATGGTGGGGCTTGAACCCACAACCTTGAGGGGAGCTGCTGATTGGTAAACAAAGACCTTACCCACTGAGCTATCAGTCCTGGCTTGTGTAAGCAGTCAATAAGCCTAATGAACCAACATGGTTTCTTTTCCATCCTTCAATAACCTGTAACCTATTAAAAGTAGACCAAACAAGTCTTTCAAAAAAGACAAAGAAATAAAGCAATCTTTTTAAACAGTTCTCTTTAATTAACAAATAGATTTACAGTTTCATGTCAAAAATTAGACAAACTATGAGATTTCCAAAGAAAAATAAAAAGTTTGTCTCCTTTGCTAGGGTGGGGCTTAAACCCACAACCCTGAGAGGAGCTGCGGATTGGTAAACCAAGACCTTACCCACTGAGCTATCACTTCTGACTTTTGCAAGCAGTCAATAAGCCTAATGAACCAACATGGCTTCTTTTTCATACTTCAATGCCATATAACTTATATTAAAATTGGGCCAAACAAGTCTTTCAAAAAAGACAAAGAAATAATGCAATCTTTTCAACAGTTCTCTTTAATTAACAAATAGATTTACAGTTTCATGTCACAAATTAGACATACTATGAGATATCCAAATAAAAAAAAAAGGAATCCTTTGCTTTGGTGGGGCTTGAACCCACAACCTGAGGGGCGCTGCTGATTGGTAAACCAAGACCTTACCCACTGAGCTATCAGTCCTGGCTTGTGTAAGCAGTGAATAAGCCTAATGAACCAACATGGCTTCTATTCCTTACTTTAACTCCCTGTAAATCATATTAAAAGTAGGCCAAACAAGTCTTTCCAAAAAGTCAAAGAAATAAAGCAATCTTTGCAACAGGTCTCTTTAATTAACAAATAGATTTACAGTTTTATATCACAAAGTAGACAAACTATGAGATTTCAAAAGAAAAATTAAAGGTTATCTTTTGCAACCGCAGGGCTTGAACCCACAACATTGTGCGGAACTGACGATTGGTAAACCAAGACCTTATCCACTGAGCTATCCCTCTTGACATGTTTAAACAGTCTATAAGCCCACTGAGCTATCAGTCCTGGTTTATGTAAGCAGTCAATAGGCCTAATGAACCAACATGGTTTCTTTTCCATACTTCAATAACCTGTAACTTATAAAAAGTAGACCAAACAAGTCTTTCAAAAAAGACAAAGAAATAAAGCAATCTTTTTAAACAGTTCTCTTTAATTAACAAATAGATTTACAGTTTCATGTCAAAAATTAGACAAACTATGAGATTTCCAAAGAAAAATAAAAAGTTTGTCTCCTTTGCCTAATGAACCAACATGGCTTCTTTTCTATACTTCAACACCATGTAACTCATATTAAAAGTAGGCCAAACAAGTCTTTCAAAAAAGACAACGGAATAAAGCAATCTTTTCAACAGGTCTCTTTAATTAACAAATAGATTTACAGTTTTATATCACAAAGTAGACAAACTTTGAGATTTCAAAAGAAAAATTAAAAGTTATCTTTTGCTGTGGGAGGGCTTGAACCCACAACCTTGTGGGGAGCTGTTGATTGGTAAACCAAGACCTTACCCACTGAGCTATCACTTCTGACTTTTGCAAGCAGTCAATAAGCCTAATGAACCAACATGGCTTCTTTTTCATACTTCAATGCCATATAACATATTAAAATTGGGCCAAACAAGTCTTTCAAAAAAGACAAAGAAATAAAGCAATCTTTTCAACAGTTCTCTTTAATTAACAAATAGATTTACAGTTTCATGTCACAAATTAGACATACTATGAGATATCCAAATAAAAAAAAAAGGAATCCTTTGCTTTGGTGGGGCTTGAACCCACAACCTGAGGGGCGCTGCTGATTGGTAAACCAAGACCTTACCCACTGAGCTATCAGTCCTGGCTTGTGTAAGCAGTCAATAAGCCTAATGAACCAACATGGCTTCTTTTCCATACTTCAACACCATGTAACTCATATTAAAAGTAGGCCAAACAAGTCTTTCAAAAAAGACAACGGAATAAAGCAATCTTTTTAACAGGTCTCTTTAATTAACAAATAGATTTACAGTTTTATATCACAAAGTAGACAAACTTTGAGATTTCAAAAGAAAAATTAAAAGTTATCTTTTGCTGTGGCAGGGCTTGAACCCACAAACTTGTGGGGAGCTGTTGATTGGTAAACCAAGACCTTACCCACTGAGCTATCACTTCTGACTTTTGCAAAGAGTCAATAAGCCTAATGAACCAACATGGCTTCTTTTTCAATCTTCAATGCCATATAACTTATATTAAAATTAGGCCAAACAAGTCTTTCAAAAAAGACAAAGAAATAAAGCAATCTTTTCAACAGTTCTCTTTAATTAACAAATAGATTTACAGTTTAATGTCACAAATTAGACAAACTATGATATTTCCAAAGAAAAATAAAAAGGAATCCTTTGCTATGGTGGGACTTGGACCCACAAACTGAGGGGAGCTGCTGATTGGTAAACCAAGACCTTACCCACCGAGCTATCAGTCCTGGCTTGTGTAAGCAGTCAATAAGCCTAATGAACCAACATGGCTTCTTTTCCTTAATTCAACTCCATGTAAATCATATTAAAAGTAGGCCAAACAAGTCTTTCGAAAAAGACAAAGAAATAAAGCAATCTTTGCAACAGATTTCTTCAATTAACAAATAGATTCACAGTGTAATGTCACAAATTAGACAAACTATTATATTTCCAAAGAAAAATAAAAAAGGTATCATTTGCTATGGTGGGGAGCTGCTGATTGGTAAACCAAGATCTTAACCACTGAGCTATCAGTCCTGGCTTGTGTAAGCAGTCAATAAGCCTAATGAACCAACATGGCTTCTTTTCCATACTTCAGCACCATGTAACTCATATTTAAATTAGGCCAAACAAGTCTTTCAAAAAAGACAAAGAAATAAAGCAATCTTTTCAACAGTTCTCTTTAATTAACAAATAGATTTACAGTTTCATGTCACAAATTAGACAAACTATAAGATATCCAAATAAAAAAAAAGGAATCCTTTGCTTTGGTGCGGCTTGAACCCACAACCTGTGGGGCGCTGCTGATTGGTAAACCAAGACCTTACCCACTGAGCTATCAGTCCTGGCTTGTGTAAGCAGTGAATAAGCCTAATGAACCAACATGGCTTCTATTCCTTACTTTAACTCCCTGTAAATCATATTAAAAGTAGGCCAAACAAGTCTTTCCAAAAAGTCAAAGAAATAAAGCAATCTTTGCAACAGGTCTCTTTAATTAACAAATAGATTTACAGTTTTATATCACAAAGTAGACAAACTATGAGATTTCAAAAGAAAAATTAAAGGTTATCTTTTGCAACCGCAGGGCTTGAACCCACAACATTGTGCGGAACTGACGATTGGTAAACCAAGACCTTATCCACTGAGCTATCCCTCTTGACATGTTTAAACAGTCTATAAGCCCACTGAGCTATCAGTCCTGGTTTATGTAAGCAGTCAATAGGCCTAATGAACCAACATGGTTTCTTTTCCATACTTCAATAACCTGTAACTTATAAAAAGTAGACCAAACAAGTCTTTCAAAAAAGACAAAGAAATAAAGCAATCTTTTTAAACAGTTCTCTTTAATTAACAAATAGATTTACAGTTTCATGTCAAAAATTAGACAAACTATGAGATTTCCAAAGAAAAATAAAAAGTTTGTCTCCTTTGCTAGGGTGGGGCTTAAACCCACAACCCTGAGAGGAGCTGCGGATTGGTAAACCAAGAACTTACCCACTGAGCTATCAGTCATGGCTTGTGGAAGCAGTCATTAAGCCTAATGAACCAACATGGTTTCTTTTCCATACTTCAATAACCTGTAACCTATTAAAAGTAGACCAAACAAGTCTTTTAAAAAAGACAAAGAAATAAAGCAATCTTTTCAACAGTTCTCTTTAATTAACAAATAGATTTACAGTTTAATGTCACAAAATAGACAAACTATGAGATTTCCAAAGAAAAATAAAAAGGAATCCTTTGCTATGGTGGGGCTTGAACCCACAACCTGAGGGGAGCTGCTGATTGGTAAACCAAGACCTTACCCACTGAGCTATCAGTTCTGGCTTGTGTAAGCAGTCAATAAGCCTAATGAACCAACATGGCTTCTTTTCTATACTTCAACACCATGTAACTCATATTAAAAGTAGGCCAAACAAGTCTTTCAAAAAAGACAACGGAATAAAGCAATCTTTTCAACAGGTCTCTTTAATTAACAAATAGATTTACAGTTTTATATCACAAAGTAGACAAACTTTGAGATTTTAAAAGAAAAATTAAAATTTATCTTTTGCTGTGGGAGGGCTTGAACCCACAACCTTGTGGGGAGCTGTTGATTGGTAAACCAAGACCTTACCCACTGAGCTATCACTTCTGACTTTTGCAAGCAGTCAATAAGCCTAATGAACCAACATGGCTTCTTTTTCATACTTCAATGCCATATAACTTATATTAAAATTGGGCCAAACAAGTCTTTCAAAAAAGACAAAGAAATAAAGCAATCTTTTCAACAGTTCTCTTTAATTAACAAATAGATTTACAGTTTCATGTCAAAAATTAGACAAACTATGAGATTTCCAAAGAAAAATAAAAAGTTTGTCTCCTTTGCTAGGGTGGGGCTTGAACCCACAACCCTGAGAGGAGCTGCGGATTGGTAAACCAAGACCTTACCCACTGAGCTATCAGTCCTGGCTTACTAAAGCAGTCAATAAGCCTAATGAACCTACATGGCTTCTTTTCCATACTTCAGCACCATGTTACTCATATTAAAAGTAGGCCAAACAAGTCTTTTAAAAAAGACAAAGAAATAAAGCAATCTTTTCAACAGTTCTCTTCAATTAACAAATAGATTTACAGTTTCATGTCACAAATTAGACAAAGTATGAGATTTCCAAAGAAAAATAAAAGGGAATCCTTTGCTATGGTGGGGCTTGAACCCACAACCTTGAGGGGAGCTGCTGATTGGTAAACAAAGACCTTACCCACTGAGCTATCAGTCCTGGCTTGTGTAAGCAGTCAATAAGCCTAATGAACCAACATGGTTTCTTTTCCATCCTTCAATAACCTGTAACCTATTAAAAGTAGACCAAACAAGTCTTTCAAAAAAGACAAAGAAATAAAGCAATCTTTTTAAACAGTTCTCTTTAATTAACAAATAGATTTACAGTTTCATGTCAAAAATTAGACAAACTATGAGATTTCCAAAGAAAAATAAAAAGTTTGTCTCCTTTGCTAGGGTGGGGCTTAAACCCACAACCCTGAGAGGAGCTGCGGATTGGTAAACCAAGACCTTACCCACTGAGCTATCAGTCATGGCTTGTGGAAGCAGTCATTAAGCCTAATGAACCAACATGGTTTCTTTTCCATACTTCAATAACCTGTAACCTATTAAAAGTAGACCAAACAAGTCTTTTAAAAAAGACAAAGAAATAAAGCAATCTTTCCAACAGTTCTTTTTAATTAACAAATAGATTTACAGTTTCATGTCACAAATTAGACAAAGTATGAGATTTCCAAAGAAAAATAAAAGGGAATCCTTTGCTATGGTGGGGCTTGAACCCACAACCTTGAGGGGAGCTGCTGATTGGTAAACAAAGACCTTACCCACTGAGCTATCAGTCCTGGCTTGTGTAAGCAGTCAATAAGCCTAATGAACCAACATGGTTTCTTTTCCATCCTTCAATAACCTGTAACCTATTAAAAGTAGACCAAACAAGTCTTTCAAAAAAGACAAAGAAATAAAGCAATCTTTTTAAACAGTTCTCTTTAATTAACAAATAGATTTACAGTTTCATGTCAAAAATTAGACAAACTATGAGATTTCCAAAGAAAAATAAAAAGTTTGTCTCCTTTGCTAGGGTGGGGCTTAAACCCACAACCCTGAGAGGAGCTGCGGATTGGTAAACCAAGACCTTACCCACTGAGCTATCACTTCTGACTTTTGCAAGCAGTCAATAAGCCTAATGAACCAACATGGCTTCTTTTTCATACTTCAATGCCATATAACTTATATTAAAATTGGGCCAAACAAGTCTTTCAAAAAAGACAAAGAAATAATGCAATCTTTTCAACAGTTCTCTTTAATTAACAAATAGATTTACAGTTTCATGTCACAAATTAGACATACTATGAGATATCCAAATAAAAAAAAAAGGAATCCTTTGCTTTGGTGGGGCTTGAACCCACAACCTGAGGGGCGCTGCTGATTGGTAAACCAAGACCTTACCCACTGAGCTATCAGTCCTGGCTTGTGTAAGCAGTGAATAAGCCTAATGAACCAACATGGCTTCTATTCCTTACTTTAACTCCCTGTAAATCATATTAAAAGTAGGCCAAACAAGTCTTTCCAAAAAGTCAAAGAAATAAAGCAATCTTTGCAACAGGTCTCTTTAATTAACAAATAGATTTACAGTTTTATATCACAAAGTAGACAAACTATGAGATTTCAAAAGAAAAATTAAAGGTTATCTTTTGCAACCGCAGGGCTTGAACCCACAACATTGTGCGGAACTGACGATTGGTAAACCAAGACCTTATCCACTGAGCTATCCCTCTTGACATGTTTAAACAGTCTATAAGCCCACTGAGCTATCAGTCCTGGTTTATGTAAGCAGTCAATAGGCCTAATGAACCAACATGGTTTCTTTTCCATACTTCAATAACCTGTAACTTATAAAAAGTAGACCAAACAAGTCTTTCAAAAAAGACAAAGAAATAAAGCAATCTTTTTAAACAGTTCTCTTTAATTAACAAATAGATTTACAGTTTCATGTCAAAAATTAGACAAACTATGAGATTTCCAAAGAAAAATAAAAAGTTTGTCTCCTTTGCCTAATGAACCAACATGGCTTCTTTTCTATACTTCAACACCATGTAACTCATATTAAAAGTAGGCCAAACAAGTCTTTCAAAAAAGACAACGGAATAAAGCAATCTTTTCAACAGGTCTCTTTAATTAACAAATAGATTTACAGTTTTATATCACAAAGTAGACAAACTTTGAGATTTTAAAAGAAAAATTAAAATTTATCTTTTGCTGTGGGAGGGCTTGAACCCACAACCTTGTGGGGAGCTGTTGATTGGTAAACCAAGACCTTACCCACTGAGCTATCACTTCTGACTTTTGCAAGCAGTCAATAAGCCTAATGAACCAACATGGCTTCTTTTTCATACTTCAATGCCATATAACTTATATTAAAATTGGGCCAAACAAGTCTTTCAAAAAAGACAAAGAAATAAAGCAATCTTTTCAACAGTTCTCTTTAATTAACAAATAGATTTACAGTTTCATGTCAAAAATTAGACAAACTATGAGATTTCCAAAGAAAAATAAAAAGTTTGTCTCATTTGCTAGGGTGGGGCTTGAACCCACAACCCTGAGAGGAGCTGCGGATTGGTAAACCAAGACCTTACCCACTGAGCTATCAGTCCTGGCTTACTAAAGCAGTCAATAAGCCTAATGAACCTACATGGCTTCTTTTCCATACTTCAGCACCATGTTACTCATATTAAAAGTAGGCCAAACAAGTCTTTTAAAAAAGACAAAGAAATAAAGCAATCTTTTCAACAGTTCTCTTCAATTAACAAATAGATTTACAGTTTAATGTCACAAATTAGACAAACTATGAGATTTCCAAAGAAAAAGAAAAAGGAATCCTTTGCTATGGTGGGGCTTGAACCCACAACCTGAGGGGAGCTGCTGATTGGTAAACCAAGACCTTACTATCAGTCCTGGCTTGTGTAAGCAGTCAATAAGCCTAATGAACCAACATGGCTTCTTTTCCATACTTTAACACTATGTAACTCATATTAAAAGTAGGCCAAACAAGTCTTTCAAAAAAGACAAAGAAATAAAGCAATCTTTTCAACAGGTCTCTTTAATTAACAAATAGATTTACAGTTTAATGTCACAAATTAGACAAACTATGAGATTTCCAAAGAAAAATAAAAAGGTATCCTTTGCTATGGTGGGGCTTGAACCCACAACCTTAAGGGGAGCTGCTGATTGGTAAACTAAGACCTTACCCACTGAGCTATCAGTCCTGGCTTGTGTAAACAGTCAATAGGCCTAATGAACCAACATGGTTTCTTTTCCATACTTCAATAACCTGTAACCTATAAAAAGTAGACCAAACAAGTCTTTCAAAAAAGACAAAGAAATAAAGCAATCTTTTTAAACAGTTCTCTTTAATTAACAAATAGATTTACAGTTTCATGTCAAAAATTAGACAAACTATGAGATTTCCAAAGAAAAATAAAAAGTTTGTCTCCTTTGCTAGGGTGGGGCTTGAACCCACAACCCTGAAAGGAGCTGCGGATTGGTAAACCAAGACCTTACCCACTGAGCTATCAGTCATGGCTTGTGGAAGCAGTCATTAAGCCTAATGAACCAACATGGTTTCTTTTCCATACTTCAATAACCTGTAACCTATTAAAAGTACACCAAACAAGTCTTTTAAAAAAGACAAAGAAATAAAGCAATCTTTTCAACAGTTCTCTTTAATTAACAAATAGATTTACAGTTTCATGTCACAAATTAGACAAACTATGAGATTTCCAAAGAAAAATAAAAAGGAATCCTTTGCTATGGTGGGGCTTGAACCCACAACCTTAAGGGAAGCTGCTGATTGGTAAACCAAGACCTTACCCACTGAGCTATCAGTCCTGGCTTGTGTAAACAGTCAATAGGCCTAATGAACCAACATGGTTTCTTTTCCATACTTCAATAACCTGTAACCTATTAAAAGTAGACCAAACAAGTCTTTCAAAAAAGACAAAGAAATAAAGCAATCTTATCAACAGATTTCTTCAATTAACAAATAGATTCACAGTGTAATGTCACAAATTAGACAAACTATTATATTTCCAAAGAAAAAGATATCCTTTGCTACGGTGGGGCTTGAACCCACAACCTTGTGGGGAGCTGCTGATTTGTAAAACCAAGACCTTACCCACTGAGCAATCAGTCCTGGCTTACGAAAGCAGTCAATAAGCCTAATGAACCAACATGGCTTCTTTTCCTTACTTCAACTCCATGTAAATCATATTAAAAGTAGGCCAAACAAGTATTTCAAAAAAGACAAAGAAATAAAGCAATCTTTGCAACAGTTCTCTTCAATTAACAAATAGATTTACAGTTTTATATCACAAAGTAGACAAACTATTATATTTCCAAAGAAAAATTAAAAGGTATCCTTTTGCTATGGTGGGAATTGAACCCACAACCATGTGGGGGGCTGCTGATTTGTAAACCAAGACCTTACACGCTGAGCTATCATTCCTGGCTAATGTAAGCAGTCAATAAGCCTAATGAACCAACATGGCTTCTTTTCCATACTTCAACACCATGTAACTCATATTAAAAGTAGGCCAAACAAGTCTTTCAAAAAAGACAAAGAAATAAAGCAATATTTTCAACAGTTCTCTTTAATTAACAAATAGATTTACAGTTTAATGTCACAAATTAGACAAACTATGAGATTTCCAAAGAAAAATAAAAAGGAATCCTTTGCTATGGTGGGGCTTGAACCCACAACTTTGTGGGGCGCTGCTGATTGGTAAACCAAGACCTTACCCTCTGAGCTATCAGTCCTGTCTTGTGTAAGCAGTCAATAAGCCTAATAAACCAACATGGCTTCTATTCCTTACTTTAACTCCCTGTAAATCATATTAAAAGTAGGCCAAACAAGTTTTTCCAAAAAGACAAAGAAATAAAGCAATCTTTGCAACAGTTCTCTTTAATTAACAAATAGATTTACAGTTTTATATCACAAAGTAGACAACCTTTTATATTTCCAAAGAAAAATAAAAAGATATCCTTTTGCTATGGTGGGAATTGAACCCACAACCTTGTGGGGGGCTGCTGATTTGTAAACCAAGACCTTACACACTGAGCTATTAGTCCTGGCTAATGTAAGCAGTCAATAAGCCTAATGAACCAACATGGCTTCTTTTCCATACTTTAACACTATGTAACTCATATTAAAAGTAGGCCAAACAAGTCTTTCAAAAAAGACAAAGAAATAAAGCAATCTTTTCAACAGGTCTCTTTAATTAACAAATAGATTTACAGTTTAATGTCACAAATTAGACAAACTATGAGATTTCCAAAGAAAAATAAAAAGGTATCCTTTGCTATGGTGGGGCTTGAACCCACAACCTTGTGGGGAGCTGCTGATTGGTAAACCAAGACCTTACTCACTGAGCTATCACTTCTGACTTCTGCAATCAGTCAATAAGCCTAATAAACCAACATGGCTTCTTTTTCATACTTCAACACCATATAGCTCATATTTAAATTAGGCCAAACAAGTCTTTCAAAAAAGACAAAGAAATAAAGCAATTTTTGCAACAGTTCTCTTTAATTAACAAATAGATTTACAGTTTTATGTCACAAATTAGACAAACTATGAGATATCCAAATAAAAAAAAAGGAATCCTTTGCATTGGTGCGGCTTGAACCGACAACCTGAGGGGCGCTGCTGATTGGTAAACCAAGACCTTACCCACTGAGCTATCAGTCCTGGCTTGTGTAAGCAGTGAATAAGCCTAATGAACCAACATGGCTTCTATTCCTTACTTTAACTCCCTGTAAATCATATTAAAAGTACCCACTGAGTACTTTAATTAACAAATAGATTTACAGTTTAATGTCACAAATTAGACAAACTATGAGATTTCCAAAGAAAAATAACAAGGAATCCTTTGCTATGGTGGGGCTTGAACCAACAACCTGAGGGGAGCTGCTGATTGGTAAACCAAGACCTTACCCACTGAGCTATCAGTCCTGGCTTGTGTAAGCAGTGAATAAGCCTAATGAACCAACATGGCTTCTATTCCTTACTTTAACTCCCTGTAAATCATATTAAAAGTAGGCCAAACAAGTCTTTCCAAAAAGTAAAAAAAATAAAGCAATCTTTGCAACAGGTCTCTTTAATTAACAAATAGATTTACAGTTTTATATCACAAAGTAGACAAACTATGAGATTTCAAAAGAAAAATTAAAGGTTATCTTTTGCAACCGCAGGGCTTGAACCCACAACATTGTGCGGAACTGATGATTGGTAAACCAAGACCTTATCCACTGAGCTATCCCTCTTGACATGTTTAAACAGTCTATAAGCCCACTGAGCTATCAGTCCTGGTTTATGTAAGCAGTCAATAGGCCTAATGAACCAACATGGTTTCTTTTCCATACTTCAATAACCTGTAACCTATAAAAGGTAGACCAAACAAGTCTTTCAAAAAAGACAAAGAAATAAAGCAATCTTTTTAAACAGTTCTCTTTAATTAACAAATACATTTACAGTTTCATGTCAAAAATTAGACAAACTATGAGATTTCCAAAGAAAAATAAAAAGTTTGTCTCCTTTGCTAGGGTGGGGCTTAAACCCACAACCCTGAGAGGAGCTGCGGATTGGTAAACCAAGACCTTACCCACTGAGCTATCAGTCATGGCTTGTGGAAGCAGTCATTAAGCCTAATGAACCAACATGGTTTCTTTTCCATACTTCAATAACCTGTAACCTATTAAAAGTAGACCAAACAAGTCTTTTAAAAAAGACAAAGAAATAAAGCAATCTTTTCAACAGTTCGTTTTAATTAACAAATAGATTTACAGTTTCATGTCACAAATTAGACAAAGTATGAGATTTCCAAAGAAAAATAAAAGGGAATCCTTTGCTATGGTGGGGCTTGAACCCACAACCTTGAGGGAGCTGCTGATTGGTAAACAAAGACCTTACCCACTGAGCTATCAGTCCTGGCTTGTGTAAGCAGTCAATAAGCCTAATGAACCAACATGGTTTCTTTTCCATCCTTCAATAACCTGTAACCTATTAAAAGTAGACCAAACAAGTCTTTCAAAAAAGACAAAGAAATAAAGCAATCTTTTCAACAGTTCTCTTTAATTAACAAATAGATTTACAGTTTCATGTCACAAATTAGACATACTATGAGATATCCAAATAAAAAAAAAAGGAATCCTTTGCTTTGGTGGGGCTTGAACCCACAACCTGAGGGGCGCTGCTGATTGGTAAACCAAGACCTTACCCACTGAGCTATCAGTCCTGGCTTGTGTAAGCAGTCAATAAGCCTAATGAACCAACATGGCTTCTTTTCCATACTTCAACACCATGTAACTCATATTAAAAGTAGGCCAAACAAGTCTTTCAAAAAAGACAACGGAATAAAGCAATCTTTTTAACAGGTCTCTTTAATTAACAAATAGATTTACAGTTTTATATCACAAAGTAGACAAACTTTGAGATTTCAAAAGAAAAATTAAAAGTTATCTTTTGCTGTGGCAGGGCTTGAACCCACAAACTTGTGGGGAGCTGTTGATTGGTAAACCAAGACCTTACCCACTGAGCTATCACTTCTGACTTTTGCAAAGAGTCAATAAGCCTAATGAACCAACATGGCTTCTTTTTCAATCTTCAATGCCATATAACTTATATTAAAATTAGGCCAAACAAGTCTTTCAAAAAAGACAAAGAAATAAAGCAATCTTTTCAACAGTTCTCTTTAATTAACAAATAGATTTACAGTTTAATGTCACAAATTAGACAAACTATGATATTTCCAAAGAAAAATAAAAAGGAATCCTTTGCTATGGTGGGACTTGGACCCACAAACTGAGGGGAGCTGCTGATTGGTAAACCAAGACCTTACCCACCGAGCTATCAGTCCTGGCTTGTGTAAGCAGTCAATAAGCCTAATGAACCAACATGGCTTCTTTTCCTTAATTCAACTCCATGTAAATCATATTAAAAGTAGGCCAAACAAGTCTTTCGAAAAAGACAAAGAAATAAAGCAATCTTTGCAACAGATTTCTTCAATTAACAAATAGATTCACAGTGTAATGTCACAAATTAGACAAACTATTATATTTCCAAAGAAAAATAAAAAAGGTATCATTTGCTATGGTGGGGAGCTGCTGATTGGTAAACCAAGATCTTAACCACTGAGCTATCAGTCCTGGCTTGTGTAAGCAGTCAATAAGCCTAATGAACCAACATGGCTTCTTTTCCATACTTCAGCACCATGTAACTCATATTTAAATTAGGCCAAACAAGTCTTTCAAAAAAGACAAAGAAATAAAGCAATCTTTTCAACAGTTCTCTTTAATTAACAAATAGATTTACAGTTTCATGTCACAAATTAGACAAACTATAAGATATCCAAATAAAAAAAAAGGAATCCTTTGCTTTGGTGCGGCTTGAACCCACAACCTGTGGGGCGCTGCTGATTGGTAAACCAAGACCTTACCCACTGAGCTATCAGTCCTGGCTTGTGTAAGCAGTGAATAAGCCTAATGAACCAACATGGCTTCTATTCCTTACTTTAACTCCCTGTAAATCATATTAAAAGTAGGCCAAACAAGTCTTTCCAAAAAGTCAAAGAAATAAAGCAATCTTTGCAACAGGTCTCTTTAATTAACAAATAGATTTACAGTTTTATATCACAAAGTAGACAAACTATGAGATTTCAAAAGAAAAATTAAAGGTTATCTTTTGCAACCGCAGGGCTTGAACCCACAACATTGTGCGGAACTGACGATTGGTAAACCAAGACCTTATCCACTGAGCTATCCCTCTTGACATGTTTAAACAGTCTATAAGCCCACTGAGCTATCAGTCCTGGTTTATGTAAGCAGTCAATAGGCCTAATGAACCAACATGGTTTCTTTTCCATACTTCAATAACCTGTAACTTATAAAAAGTAGACCAAACAAGTCTTTCAAAAAAGACAAAGAAATAAAGCAATCTTTTTAAACAGTTCTCTTTAATTAACAAATAGATTTACAGTTTCATGTCAAAAATTAGACAAACTATGAGATTTCCAAAGAAAAATAAAAAGTTTGTCTCCTTTGCTAGGGTGGGGCTTAAACCCACAACCCTGAGAGGAGCTGCGGATTGGTAAACCAAGAACTTACCCACTGAGCTATCAGTCATGGCTTGTGGAAGCAGTCATTAAGCCTAATGAACCAACATGGTTTCTTTTCCATACTTCAATAACCTGTAACCTATTAAAAGTAGACCAAACAAGTCTTTTAAAAAAGACAAAGAAATAAAGCAATCTTTTCAACAGTTCTCTTTAATTAACAAATAGATTTACAGTTTAATGTCACAAAATAGACAAACTATGAGATTTCCAAAGAAAAATAAAAAGGAATCCTTTGCTATGGTGGGGCTTGAACCCACAACCTGAGGGGAGCTGCTGATTGGTAAACCAAGACCTTACCCACTGAGCAATCAGTCCTGGCTTGTGTAAGCAGTCAATAAGCCTAATGAACCAACATGGCTTCTTTTCTATACTTCAACACCATGTAACTCATATTAAAAGTAGGCCAAACAAGTCTTTCAAAAAAGACAACGGAATAAAGCAATCTTTTCAACAGGTCTCTTTAATTAACAAATAGATTTACAGTTTTATATCACAAAGTAGACAAACTTTGAGATTTTAAAAGAAAAATTAAAATTTATCTTTTGCTGTGGGAGGGCTTGAACCCACAACCTTGTGGGGAGCTGTTGATTGGTAAACCAAGACCTTACCCACTGAGCTATCACTTCTGACTTTTGCAAGCAGTCAATAAGCCTAATGAACCAACATGGCTTCTTTTCCATACTTCAACACCGTGTAACTCATATTAAAAGTAGGCCAAACAAGTCTTTCAAAAAAGACAAAGAAATAAAGCAATCTTTTCAACAGTTCTCTTTAATTAACAAATAGATTTACAGTTTCATGTCAAAAATTAGACAAACTATGAGATTTCCAAAGAAAAATAAAAAGGAATCCTTTGCTATGGTGGGGCTTGAACCCACAACTTTGTGGGGCGCTGCTGATTGGTAAACCAAGACCTTACCCTCTGAGCTATCAGTCCTGTCTTGTGTAAGCAGTCAATAAGCCTAATAAACCAACATGGCTTCTATTCCTTACTTTAACTCCCTGTAAATCATATTAAAAGTAGGCCAAACAAGTTTTTCCAAAAAGACAAAGAAATAAAGCAATCTTTGCAACAGTTCTATTTAATTAACAAATAGATTTACAGTTTTATATCACAAAGTAGACAACCTTTTATATTTCCAAAGAAAAATAAAAAGATATCCTTTTGCTATGGTGGGAATTGAACCCACAACCTTGTGGGGGGCTGCTGATTTGTAAACCAAGACCTTACACACTGAGCTATTAGTCCTGGCTAATGTAAGCAGTCAATAAGCCTAATGAACCAACATGGCTTCTTTTCCATACTTTAACACTATGTAACTCATATTAAAAGTAGGCCAAACAAGTCTTTCAAAAAAGACAAAGAAATAAAGCAATCTTTTCAACAGGTCTCTTTAATTAACAAATAGATTTACAGTTTCATGTCACAAATTAGACAAACTATGAGATTTCCAAAGAAAAATAAAAAGGTATCCTTTGCTATGGTGGGGCTTGAACCCACAACCTTGTGGGGAGCTGCTGATTGGTAAACCAAGACCTTACCCACTGAGCTATCACTTCTGACTTCTGCAATCAGTCAATAAGCCTAATAAACCAACATGGCTTCTTTTTCATACTTCAACACCATATAGCTCATATTTAAATTAGGCCAAACAAGTCTTTCAAAAAAGACAAAGAAATAAAGCAATTTTTGCAACAGTTCTCTTTAATTAACAAATAGATTTACAGTTTTATGTCACAAATTAGACAAACTATGAGATATCCAAATAAAAAAAAAGGAATCCTTTGCATTGGTGCGGCTTGAACCGACAACCTGAGGGGCGCTGCTGATTGGTAAACCAAGACCTTACCCACTGAGCTATCAGTCCTGGCTTGTGTAAGCAGTGAATAAGCCTAATGAACCAACATGGCTTCTATTCCTTACTTTAACTCCCTGTAAATCATATTAAAAGTACCCACTGAGTACTTTAATTAACAAATAGATTTACAGTTTAATGTCACAAATTAGACAAACTATGAGATTTCCAAAGAAAAATAACAAGGAATCCTTTGCTATGGTGGGGCTTGAACCAACAACCTGAGGGGAGCTGCTGATTGGTAAACCAAGACCTTACCCACTGAGCTATCAGTCCTGGCTTGTGTAAGCAGTGAATAAGCCTAATGAACCAACATGGCTTCTATTCCTTACTTTAACTCCCTGTAAATCATATTAAAAGTAGGCCAAACAAGTCTTTCCAAAAAGTAAAAAAAATAAAGCAATCTTTGCAACAGGTCTCTTTAATTAACAAATAGATTTACAGTTTTATATCACAAAGTAGACAAACTATGAGATTTCAAAAGAAAAATTAAAGGTTATCTTTTGCAACCGCAGGGCTTGAACCCACAACATTGTGCGGAACTGATGATTGGTAAACCAAGACCTTATCCACTGAGCTATCCCTCTTGACATGTTTAAACAGTCTATAAGCCCACTGAGCTATCAGTCCTGGTTTATGTAAGCAGTCAATAGGCCTAATGAACCAACATGGTTTCTTTTCCATACTTCAATAACCTGTAACCTATAAAAGGTAGACCAAACAAGTCTTTCAAAAAAGACAAAGAAATAAAGCAATCTTTTTAAACAGTTCTCTTTAATTAACAAATACATTTACAGTTTCATGTCAAAAATTAGACAAACTATGAGATTTCCAAAGAAAAATAAAAAGTTTGTCTCCTTTGCTAGGGTGGGGCTTAAACCCACAACTCTGAGAGGAGCTGCGGATTGGTAAACCAAGACCTTACCCACTGAGCTATCAGTCATGGCTTGTGGAAGCAGTCATTAAGCCTAATGAACCAACATGGTTTCTTTTCCATACTTCAATAACCTGTAACCTATTAAAAGTAGACCAAACAAGTCTTTTAAAAAAGACAAAGAAATAAAGCAATCTTTTCAACAGTTCTTTTTAATTAACAAATAGATTTACAGTTTCATGTCACAAATTAGACAAAGTATGAGATTTCCAAAGAAAAATAAAAGGGAATCCTTTGCTATGGTGGGGCTTGCACCCACAACCTTGAGGGGAGCTGCTGATTGGTAAACAAAGACCTTACCCACTGAGCTATCAGTCCTGGCTTGTGTAAGCAGTCAATAAGCCTAATGAACCAACATGGTTTCTTTTCCATCCTTCAATAACCTGTAACCTATTAAAAGTAGACCAAACAAGTCTTTCAAAAAAGACAAAGAAATAAAGCAATCTTTTCAACAGTTCTCTTTAATTAACAAATAGATTTACAGTTTCATGTCACAAATTAGACAAACTATGAGATTTCCAAAGAAAAATAAAAAGGAATCCTTTGCTGTGGTGGGGCTTGAACCCACAACCTGAGGGGAGCTGCTGATTGGTAAACCAAGACCTTACCCACTGAGCTATCAGTTCTGGCTTGTGTAAGCAGTCAATAAGCCTAATGAACCAACATGGCTTCTTTTCTATACTTCAACACCATGTAACTCATATTAAAAGTAGGCCAAACAAGTCTTTCAAAAAAGACAACGGAATAAAGCAATCTTTTCAACAGGTCTCTTTAATTAACAAATAGATTTACAGTTTTATATCACAAAGTAGACAAACTTTGAGATTTCAAAAGAAAAATTAAAAGTTATCTTTTGCTGTGGGAGGGCTTGAACCCACAACCTTGTGGGGAGCTGTTGATTGGTAAACCAAGACCTTACCCACTGAGCTATCACTTCTGACTTTTGCAAGCAGTCAATAAGCCTAATGAACCAACATGGCTTCTTTTTCATACTTCAATGCCATATAACTTATATTAAAATTGGGCCAAACAAGTCTTTCAAAAAAGACAAAGAAATAAAGCAATCTTTTCAACAGTTCTCTTTAATTAACAAATAGATTTACAGTTTCATGTCACAAATTAGACATACTATGAGATATCCAAATAAAAAAAAAAGGAATCCTTTGCTTTGGTGGGGCTTGAACCCACAACCTGAGGGGCGCTGCTGATTGGTAAACCAAGACCTTACCCACTGAGCTATCAGTCCTGGCTTGTGTAAGCAGTCAATAAGCCTAATGAACCAACATGGCTTCTTTTCCATACTTCAACACCATGTAACTCATATTAAATGTAGGCCAAACAAGTCTTTCAAAAAAGACAACGGAATAAAGCAATCTTTTTAACAGGTCTCTTTAATTAACAAATAGATTTACAGTTTTATATCACAAAGTAGACAAACTTTGAGATTTCAAAAGAAAAATTAAAAGTTATCTTTTGCTGTGGCAGGGCTTGAACCCACAAACTTGTGGGGAGCTGTTGATTGGTAAACCAAGACCTTACCCACTGAGCTATCACTTCTGACTTTTGCAAAGAGTCAATAAGCCTAATGAACCAACATGGCTTCTTTTTCAATCTTCAATGCCATATAACTTATATTAAAATTAGGCCAAACAAGTATTTCAAAAAAGACAAAGAAATAAAGCAATCTTTTCAACAGTTCTCTTTAATTAACAACAGATTTACAGTTTAATGTCACAAATTAGACAAACTATGAGATTTCCAAAGAAAAATAAAAAGGAATCCTTTGCTATGGTGGGGCTTGAACCCACAACCTGAGGGGAGCTGCTGATTGGTAAACCAAGACCTTACCCACTGAGCTATCAGTCCTGGCTTGTGTAAGCAGTCAATATGCCTAATGAACCAACATGGCTTCTTTTCCTTACTTCAACTCCATGTAAATCAGATTAAAAATAGGCCAAACAAGTATTTCAAAAAAGACAAAGAAATAAAGCAATCTTTTCAACAGTTCTCTTTAATTAACAAATAGATTCACAGTGTAATGTCACAAAGTAGACAAACTATTATATTTCCAAAGAAAAATACAAAAGGTATCATTTGCTATGGTGGGGAGCTGCTGATTGGTAAACCAAGATCTTAACCACTGAGCTATCAGTCCTGGCTTGTGTAAGCAGTCAATAAGCCTAATGAACCAACATGGCTTCTTTTCCATACTTCAGCACCATGTAACTCATATTTAAATTAGGCCAAACAAGTCTTTCAAAAAAGACAAAGAAATAAAGCAATCTTTTCAACAGTTCTCTTTAATTAACAAATAGATTTACAGTTTCATGTCACAAATTAGACAAACTATAAGATATCCAAATAAAAAAAAAGGAATCCTTTGCTTTGGTGCGGCTTGAACCCACAACCTGAGGGGCGCTGCTGATTGGTAAACCAAGACCTTACCCACTGAGCTATCAGTCCTGGCTTGTGTAAGCAGTGAATAAGCCTAATGAACCAACATGGCTTCTATTCCTTACTTTAACTCCCTGTAAATCATATTAAAAGTAGGCCAAACAAGTCTTTCAAAAAAGACAAAGAAATAAAGCAATCTTATCAACAGATTTCTTCAATTAACAAATAGATTCACAGTGTAATGTCACAAATTAGACAAACTATTATATTTCCAAAGAAAAAGATATCCTTTGCTACGGTGGGGCTTGAACACACAACCTTGTGGGGAGCTGCTGATTTGTAAACCAAGACCTTACCCACTGAGCTATCAGTCCTGGCTAACGAAAGCAGTCAATAAGCCTAATGAACCAACATGGCTACTTTTCCATACTTCAGCACCATGTAACTCATATTAAAAGTAGGCCAAACAAGTCTTTTAAAAAAGACAAAGAAATAAAGCAATCTTTTCAACAGTTCTCTTTAATTAACAACAGATTTACAGTTTAATGTCACAAATTAGACAAACTATGAGATTTCCAAAGAAAAATAAAAAGGAATCCTTTGCTATGGTGGGGCTTGAACCCACAACCTGAAGGGAGCTGCTGATTGGTAAACCAAGACCTTACCCACTGAGCTATCAGTACTGGCTTGTGTAAGCAGTCAATATGCCTAATGAACCAACATGGCTTCTTTTCCTTACTTCAACTCCCTGTAAATCATATTAAAAGTAGGCCAAACAAGTTTTTCCAAAAAGACAAAGAAATAAAGCAATCTTTGCAACAGTTCTCTTTAATTAACAAATAGATTTACAGTTTTATATCACAAAGTAGACAACCTTTTATATTTCCAAAGAAAAATATAAAGATATCCTTTTGCTATGGTGGGAATTGAACCCACAACCTTGTGTGGGGCTGTTGATTTGTAAACCAAGACCTTACACACTGAGCTATCAGTCCTGGCTAATGTAAGCAGTCAATAAGCCTAATGAACCAACATGGCTTCTTTTCCATACTTTAACACTATGTAACTCATATTAAAAGTAGGCCAAACAAGTCTTTCAAAAAAGACAAAGAAATAAAGCAATCTTTTCAACAGGTCTCTTTAATTAACAAATAGATTTACAGTTTAATGTCACAAATTAGACAAACTATGAGATTTCCAAAGAAAAATAAAAAGGTATCCTTTGCTATGGTGGGGCTTGAACCCACAACCTTGTGGGGAGCTGCTGATTGGTAAACCAAGACCTTACCCACTGAGCTATCACTTCTGACTTCTGCAATCAGTCAATAAGCCTAATAAACCAACATGGCTTCTTTTCCATACTTCAACACCATGTAACTCATATTAAATGTAGGCCAAACAAGTCTTTCAAAAAAGACAACGGAATAAAGCAATCTTTTTAACAGTTCTCTTTAATTAACAACAGATTTACAGTTTAATGTCACAAATTAGACAAACTATGAGATTTCCAAAGAAAAATAAAAAGGAATCCTTTGCTATGGTGGGGCTTGAACCCACAACCTGAAGGGAGCTGCTGATTGGTAAACCAAGACCTTACCCACTGAGCTATCAGTCCTGGCTTGTGTAAGCAGTCAATATGCCTAATGAACCAACATGGCTTCTTTTCCTTACTTCAACTCCCTGTAAATCATATTAAAAGTAGCCCAAACAAGTTTTTCCAAAAAGACAAAGAAATAAAGCAATCTTTGCAACAGTTCTCTTTAATTAACAAATAGATTTACAGTTTTATATCACAAAGTAGACAACCTTTTATATTTCCAAAGAAAAATATAAAGATATCCTTTTGCTATGGTGGGAATTGAACCCACAACCTTGTGTGGGGCTGTTGATTTGTAAACCAAGACCTTACACACTGAGCTATCAGTCCTGGCTAATGTAAGCAGTCAATAAGCCTAATGAACCAACATGGCTTCTTTTCCATACTTTAACACTATGTAACTCATATTAAAAGTAGGCCAAACAAGTCTTTCAAAAAAGACAAAGAAATAAAGCAATCTTTTCAACAGGTCTCTTTAATTAACAAATAGATTTACAGTTTAATGTCACAAATTAGACAAACTATGAGATTTCCAAAGAAAAATAAAAAGGTATCCTTTGCTATGGTGGGGCTTGAACCCACAACCTTGTGGGGAGCTGCTGATTTGTAAACCAAGACCTTACCCACTGAGCTATCACTTCTGACTTCTGCAATCAGTCAATAAGCCTAATAAACCAACATGGCTTCTTTTTCATACTTCAACACCATATAGCTCATATTTAAATTAGGCCAAACAAGTCTTTCAAAAAAGACAAAGAAATAAAGCAATTTTTGCAACAGTTCTCTTTAATTAACAAATAGATTTACAGTTTTATGTCACAAATTAGACAAACTATGAGATATCCAAATAAAAAAAAAGGAATCCTTTGCATTGGTGCGGCTTGAACCCACAACCTGAGGGGCGCTGCTGATTGGTAAACCAAGACCTTACCCACTGAGCTATCAGTCCTGGCTTGTGTAAGCAGTGAATAAGCCTAATGAACCAACATGGCTTCTATTCCTTACTTTAACTCCCTGTAAATCATATTAAAAGTACCCACTGAGTACTTTAATTAACAAATAGATTTACAGTTTTATATCACAAAGTAGACAAACTATTATATTTCCAAAGAAAAATAAAAAGGTATCATTTTGCTATGGTGGGAATTGAACCCACAACCTTATGGGGGGCTGCTGATTTGTAAACCAAGACCTTACACGCTGAGCTATCAGTCCTGGCTAATGTAAGCAGTCAATAAGCCTAACGAACCAACATGGTTTCTTTTCCATACTTCAATAACCTGTAACCTATTAAAAGTAGACCAAACAAGTCTTTTAAAAAAGACAAAAAAATAAAGCAATCTGTTCAACAGTTCTCTTTAATTAACAAATAGATTTACAGTTTCATGTCACAAATTAGACAAAGTATGAGATTTCCAAAGAAAAATAAAAGGGAATCCTTTGTTATGGTGGGGCTTAAACCCACAACCTTGAGGGGAGCTGTTGATTGGTAAAAAAAGACCTTCCCCACTGAGCTATCAGTCCTGGCTTGTGTAAGCAGTCAATAAGCCTAATGAACCAACATGGTTTCTTTTCCATACTTCAATAACCTGTAACCTATTAAAAGTAGACCAAACAAGTCTTTCAAAAAAGACAAAGAAATAAAGCAATCTTATCAACAGATTTCTTCAATTAACAAATAGATTCACAGTGTAATGTCACAAATTAGACAAACTATTATATTTCCAAAGAAAAAGAAATCCTTTGCTACGGTGGGGCTTGAACCCACAACCTTGTGGGGAGCTGTTGATTTGTAAACCAAGATCTTACCCACTGAGCTATCAGTCCTGGCTTGTGTAAGCAGTCAATAAGCCTAATGAACCAACATGGCTTCTTTTCCATACTTCAGCACCATGTAACTCATATTTAAATTAGGCCAAACAAGTCTTTCAAAAAAGAAAAAAAAAGAAATAAAGCAATCTTTTCAACAGTTCTCTTTAATTAACAAATAGATTTACAGTTTCATGTCACAAATTAGACAAACTATAAGATATCCAAATAAAAAAAAAGGAATCCTTTGCTTTGGTGCGGCTTGAACCCACAACCTGAAGGGAGCTGCTGATTGGTAATCCAAGACCTTACCCACTGAGCTATCAGTCCTGGCTTGTGTAAGCAGTCAATATGCCTAATGAACCAACATGGCTTCTTTTCCTTACTTCAACTCCCTGTAAATCATATTAAAAGTAGGCCAAACAAGTTTTTCCAAAAAGACAAAGAAATAAAGCAATCTTTGCAACAGTTCTCTTTAATTAACAAATAGATTTACAGTTTTATATCACAAAGTAGACAACCTTTTATATTTCCAAAGAAAAATATAAAGATATCCTTTTGCTATGGTGGGAATTGAACCCACAACCTTGTGTGGGGCTGTTGATTTGTAAACCAAGACCTTACACACTGAGCTATCAGTCCTGGCTAATGTAAGCAGTCAATAAGCCTAATGAACCAACATGGCTTCTTTTCCATACTTTA
Organism: Silurus aristotelis; assembly: GCF_946808225.1. Lineage (NCBI taxonomy): Eukaryota > Metazoa > Chordata > Actinopteri > Siluriformes > Siluridae > Silurus > Silurus aristotelis. Next base: position 19,853,381 of record NC_139593.1, read on the forward strand.
ACACTATGTAACTCATATTAAAAGTAGGCCAAACAAGTCTTTCAAAAAAGACAAAGAAATAAAGCAATCTTTTCAACAGGTCTCTTTAATTAACAAATAGATTTACAGTTTAATGTCACAAATTAGACAAACTATGAGATTTCCAAAGAAAAATAAAAAGGTATCCTTTGCTATGGTGGGGCTTGAACCCACAACCTTGTGGGGAGCTGCTGATTTGTAAACCAAGACCTTACCCACTGAGCTATCACTTCTGACTTCTGCAATCAGTCAATAAGCCTAATAAACCAACATGGCTTCTTTTTCATACTTCAACACCATATAGCTCATATTTAAATTAGGCCAAACAAGTCTTTCAAAAAAGACAAAGAGATAAAGCAATTTTTGCAACAGTTCTCTTTAATTAACAAATAGATTTACAGTTTTATGTCACAAATTAGACAAACTATGAGATATCCAAATAAAAAAAAAGGAATCCTTTGCATTGGTGCGGCTTGAACCCACAACCTGAGGGGCGCTGCTGATTGGTAAACCAAGACCTTACCCACTGAGCTATCAGTCCTGGCTTGTGTAAGCAGTGAATAAGCCTAATGAACCAACATGGCTTCTATTCCTTACTTTAACTCCCTGTAAATCATATTAAAAGTACCCACTGAGTACTTTAATTAACAAATAGATTTACAGTTTTATATCACAAAGTAGACAAACTATTATATTTCCAAAGAAAAATAAAAAGGTATCATTTTGCTATGGTGGGAATTGAACCCACAACCTTATGGGGGGCTGCTGATTTGTAAACCAAGACCTTACACGCTGAGCTATCAGTCCTGGCTAATGTAAGCAGTCAATAAGCCTAACGAACCAACATGGTTTCTTTTCCATACTTCAATAACCTGTAACCTATTAAAAGTAGACCAAACAAGTCTTTTAAAAAAGACAAAAAAATAAAGCAATCTGTTCAACAGTTCTCTTTAATTAACAAATAGATTTACAGTTTCATGTCACAAATTAGACAAAGTATGAGATTTCCAAAGAAAAATAAAAGGGAATCCTTTGTTATGGTGGGGCTTAAACCCACAACCTTGAGGGGAGCTGTTGATTGGTAAAAAAAGACCTTCCCCACTGAGCTATCAGTCCTGGCTTGTGTAAGCAGTCAATAAGCCTAATGAACCAACATGGTTTCTTTTCCATACTTCAATAACCTGTAACCTATTAAAAGTAGACCAAACAAGTCTTTCAAAAAAGACAAAGAAATAAAGCAATCTTATCAACAGATTTCTTCAATTAACAAATAGATTCACAGTGTAATGTCACAAATTAGACAAACTATTATATTTCCAAAGAAAAAGATATCCTTTGCTACGGTGGGGCTTGAACCCACAACCTTGTGGGGAGCTGTTGATTTGTAAACCAAGATCTTACCCACTGAGCTATCAGTCCTGGCTTGTGTAAGCAGTCAATAAGCCTAATGAACCAACATGGCTTCTTTTCCATACTTCAGCACCATGTAACTCATATTTAAATTAGGCCAAACAAGTCTTTCAAAAAAGAAAAAAAAAGAAATAAAGCAATCTTTTCAACAGTTCTCTTTAATTAACAAATAGATTTACAGTTTCATGTCACAAATTAGACAAACTATAAGATATCCAAATAAAAAAAAAGGAATCCTTTGCTTTGGTGCGGCTTGAACCCACAACCTGAGGGGCGCTGCTGATTGGTAAACCAAGACCTTACCCACTGAGTTATCAGTCCTGGCTTGTGTAAGCAGTGAATAAGCCTAATGAACCAACATGGCTTCTATTCCTTACTTTAACTCCCTGTAAATCATATTAAAAGTAGGCCAAACAAGTCTTTCCAAAAAGTCAAAGAAATAAAGCAATCTTTGCAACAGGTCTCTTTAATTAACAAATAGATTTACAGTTTTATATCACAAAGTAGACAAACTATGAGATTTCAAAAGAAAAATTAAAGGTTATCTTTTGCAACCGCAGGGCTTGAACCCACAACATTGTGCGGAACTGATGATTGGTAAACCAATACCTTATCCACTGAGCTATCCCTCTTGACATGTTTAAACAGTCTATAAGCCCACTGAGCTATCAGTCCTGGTTTATGTAAGCAGTCAATAGGCCTAATGAACCAACATGGTTTCTTTTCCATACTTCAATAACCTGTAACCTATAAAAAGTAGACCAAACAAGTCTTTCAAAAAAGACAAAGAAATAAAGCAATCTTTTTTAACAGTTCTCTTTAATTAACAAATAGATTTACAGTTTCATGTCAAAAATTAGACAAACTATGAGATTTCCAAAGAAAAATAAAAAGTTTGTCTCCTTTGCTAGGGTGGGGCTTGAACCCACAACCCTGAAAGGAGCTGCGGATTGGTAAACCAAGACCTTACCCACTGAGCTATCAGCCATGGCTCGTGGAAGCAGTCATTAAGCCTAATGAACCAACATGGTTTCTTTTCCATACTTCAATAACCTGTAACCTATTAAAAGTAGACCAAACAAGTCTTTTAAAAAAGACAAAGAAATAAAGCAATCTTTTCAACAGTTCTCTTTAATTAACAAATAGATTTACAGTTTCATGTCACAAATTAGACAAACTATGAGATTTCCAAAGAAAAATAAAAAGGAATCCTTTGCTATGGTGGGGCTTGAAGCCACAACCTTAAGGGGAGCTGCTGATTGGTAAACCAAGACCTTACCCACTGAGCTATCTGTCCTGGCTTGTGTAAACAGTCAATAGGCCTAATGAACCAACATGGTTTCTTTTCCATACTTCAATAACCTGTAACCTATTAAAAGTAGACCAAACAAGTCTTTCAAAAAAGACAAAGAAATAAAGCAATCTTATCAACAGATTTCTTCAATTAACAAATAGATTCACAGTGTAATGTCACAAATTAGACAAACTATTATATTTCCAAAGAAAAAGATATCCTTTGCTACGGTGGGGCTTGAACACACAACCTTGTGGGGAGCTGCTGATTTGTAAACCAAGACCTTACCCACTGAGCTATCAGTCCTGGCTTACGAAAGCAGTCAATAAGCCTAATGAACCAACATGGCTACTTTTCCATACTTCAGCACCATGTAACTCATATTAAAAGTAGGCCAAACAAGTCTTTTAAAAAAGACAAAGAAATAAAGCAATCTTTTCAACAGTTCTCTTTAATTAACAACAGATTTACAGTTTAATGTCACAAATTAGACAAACTATGAGATTTCCAAAGAAAAATAAAAAGGAATCCTTTGCTATGGTGGGGCTTGAACCCACAACCTGAGGGGAGCTGCTGATTGGTAAACCAAGACCTTACCCACTGAGCTATCAGTCCTGGCTTGTGTAAGCAGTCAATATGCCTAATGAACCAACATGGCTTCTTTTCCTTACTTCAACTCCCTGTAAATCATATTAAAAGTAGGCCAAACAAGTTTTTCCAAAAAGACAAAGAAATAAAGCAATCTTTGCAACAGTTCTCCTTAATTAACAAATAGATTTACAGTTTTATATCACAAAGTAGACAACCTTTTATATTTCCAAAGAAAAATAAAAAGATATCCTTTTGCTATGGTGGGAATTGAACCCACAACCTTGTGTGGGGCTGTTGATTTGTAAACCAAGACCTTACACACTGAGCTATCAGTCCTGGCTAATGTAAGCAGTCAATAAGCCTAATGAACCAACATGGCTTCTTTTCCATACTTTAACACTATGTAACTCATATTAAAAGTAGGCCAAACAAGTCTTTCAAAAAAGACAAAGAAATATAGCAATCTTTTCAACAGGTCTCTTTAATTAACAAATAGATTTACAGTTTAATGTCACAAATTAGACAAACTATGAGATTTCCAAAGAAAAATAAAAAGGTATCCTTTGCTATGGTGGGGCTTGAACCCACAACCTTGTGGGGAGCTGCTGATTGGTAAACCAAGACCTTACCCACTGAGCTATCACTTCTGACTTCTGCAATCAGTCAATAAGCCTAATAAACCAACATGGCTTCTTTTTCATACTTCAACACCATATAGCTCATATTTAAATTAGGCCAAACAAGTCTTTCAAAAAAGACAAAGAAATAAAGCAATTTTTGCAACAGTTCTCTTTAATTAACAAATAGATTTACAGTTTTATGTCACAAATTAGACAAACTATGAGATATCCAAATAAAAAAAAAGGAATCCTTTGCATTGGTGCGGCTTGAACCCACAACCTGAGGGGCGCTGCTGATTGGTAAACCAAGACCTTACCCACTGAGCTATCAGTCCTGGCTTGTGTAAGCAGTGAATAAGCCTAATGAACCAACATGGCTTCTATTCCTTACTTTAACTCCCTGTAAATCATATTAAAAGTACCCACTGAGTACTTTAATTAACAAATAGATTTACAGTTTTATATCACAAAGTAGACAAACTATGAGATTTCAAAAGAAAAATTAAAGGTTATCTTTTGCAACCGCAGGGCTTGAACCCACAACATTGTGCGGAACTGATGATTGGTAAACCAAGACCTTATCCACTGAGCTATCCCTCTTGACACATTTAAACAGTCTATAAGCCCACTGAGCTATCAGTCCTGGTTTATGTAAGCAGTCAATAGGCCTAATGAACCAACATGGTTTCTTTTCCATACTTCAATAACCTGTAACCTATAAAAAGTAGGCCAAACAAGTATTTCAAAAAAGACAAAGCAATAAAGCAATATTTGCAACAGTTCTCTTTAATTAACAAATAGATTTACAGTTTTATATCACAAAGTAGACAAACTATTATATTTCCAAAGAAAAAAAAAAAGTTATCCTTTTGCTATGGTGGGAATTGAACCCACAACCATGTGGGGGGCTGCTGATTTGTAAACCAAGACGTTACACGCTGAGCTATCAGTCCTGGCTAATGTAAGCAGTCAATACGCCTAATGAACCAACATGGCTTCTTTTCCATACTTCAACACCATGTAACTCATATTAAAAGTAGGCCAAACAAGTCTTTCAAAAAAGACAAAGAAATAAAGCAATCTTTTTAAACAGTTCTCTTTAATTAACAAATAGATTTACAGTTTCATGTCAAAAATTAGACAAACTATGAGATTTCCAAAGAAAAATAAAAAGTTTGTTTCCTTTGCTAGGGTGGGGCTTAAACCCACAACCCTGCGAGGAGCTGCGGATTGGTAAACCAAGACCTTACCCACTGAGCTATCAGTCATGGCTTGTGGAAGCAGTCATTAAGCCTAATGAACCAACATGGTTTCTTTTTCATACTTCAATAACCTGTAACTTATTAAAAGTAGACCAAACAAGTCTTTTAAAAAAGACAAAGAAATAAAGCAATCTTTTCAACAGTTCTCTTTAATTAACAAATAGATTTACAGTTTCATGTCACAAATTAGACAAACTATGAGATTTCCAAAGAAAAATAAAAAGGAATCCTTTGCTATGGTGGGGCTTGAACCCACAACCTTAAGGGGAGCTGCTGATTGGTAAACCAAGACCTTACCCACTGAGCTATCAGTCCTGGCTTGTGTAAACAGTCAATAGGCCTAATGAACCAACATGGTTTCTTTTCCATACTTCAATAACCTGTAACCTATTAAAAGTAGACCAAACAAGTCTTTCAAAAAAAACAAAGAAATAAAGCAATCTTATCAACAGATTTCTTCAATTAACAAATAGATTCACAGTGTAATGTCACAAATTAGACAAACTATTATATTTCCAAAGAAAAAGATATCCTTTGCTACGGTGGGGCTTGAACCAACAACCTGAGGGGAGCTGCTGATTGGTAAACCAAGACCTTACCCACTGAGCTATCAGTCCTAGCTTGTGTAAGCAGTCAATATGCCTAATGAACCAACATGGCTTCTTTTCCTTACTTCAACTCCATGTAAATCATATTAAAAGTAGGCCAAACAAGTATTTCAAAAAAGACAAAGAAATAAAGCAATCTTTGCAACAGTTCTCTTTAATTAACAAATAGATTTACAGTTTTATATCACAAAGTAGACAAACTATTATATTTCCAAAGAAAAATAAAAAAGGTATCATTTGCTATGGTGGGGAGCTGCTGATTGGTAAACCAAGATCTTAACCACTGAGCTATCAGTCCTGGCTTGTGTAAGCAGTCAATAAGCCTAATGAACCAACATGGCTTCTTTTCCATACTTCAGCACCATGTAACTCATATTTAAATTAGGCCAAACAAGTCTTTCAAAAAAGACAAAGAAATAAAGCAATCTTTTCAACAGTTCTCTTTAATTAACAAATAGATTTACAGTTTCATGTCACAAATTAGACAAACTATAAGATATCCAAATAAAAAAAAAGGAATCCTTTGCTTTGGTGCGGCTTGAACCCACAACCTGAGGGGCGCTGCTGATTGGTAAACCAAGACCTTACCCACTGAGCTATCAGTCCTGGCTTGTGTAAGCAGTGAATAAGCCTAATGAACCAACATGGCTTCTATTCCTTACTTTAACTCCCTGTAAATCATATTAAAAGTAGGCCAAACAAGTCTTTCCAAAAAGTCAAAGAAATAAAGCAATCTTTGCAACAGGTCTCTTTAATTAACAAATAGATTTACAGTTTTATATCACAAAGTAGACAAACTATGAGATTTCAAAAGAAAAATTAAAGGTTATCTTTTGCAACCGCAGGGCTTGAACCCACAACATTGTGCGGAGCTGATGATTGGTAAACCAAGACCTTATCCACTGAGCTATCCCTCTTGACATGTTTAAACAGTCTATAAGCCCACTGAGCTATCAGTCCTGGTTTATGTAAGCAGTCAATAGGCCTAATGAACCAACATGGTTTCTTTTCCATACTTCAATAACCTGTAACCTATAAAAAGTAGACCAAACAAGTCTTTCAAAAAAGACAAAGAAATAAAGCAATCTTTTTAAACAGTTCTCTTTAATTAACAAATAGATTTACAGTTTCATGTCAAAAATTAGACAAACTATGAGATTTCCAAAGAAAAATAAAAAGTTTGTCTCCTTTGCTAGGGTGGGGCTTGAACCTACAACCCTGAGAGGAGCTGCGGATTGGTAAACCAAGACCTTACCCACTGAGCTATCAGTCCTGGCTTGTGTAAGCAGTCAATAAGCCTAATGAACCAACATGGCTTCTATTCCTTACTTTAACTCCCTGTAAATCATATTAAAAGTAGGCCAAACAAGTTTTTCCAAAAAGACAAAGAAATAAAGCAATCTTTGCAACAGTTCTCTTTAATTAACAAATAGATTTACAGTTTTATATCACAAAGTAGACAACCTTTTATATTTCCAAAGAAAAATAAAAAGATATCCTTTTGCTATGGTGGGAATTGAACCCACAACCTTGTGGGGGGCTGCTGATTTGTAAACCAAGACCTTACACACTGAGCTATCAGTCCTGGCTAATGTAAGCAGTCAATAAGCCTAATGAACCAACATGGCTTCTTTTCCATACTTTAACACTATGTAACTCATATTAAAAGTAGGCCAAACAAGTCTTTCAAAAAAGACAAAGAAATAAAGCAATCTTTTCAACAGGTCTCTTTAATTAACAAATAGATTTACAGTTTAATGTCACAAATTAGACAAACTATGAGATTTCCAAAGAAAAATAAAAAGGTATCCTTTGCTATGGTGGGGCTTGAACCCACAACCTTGTGGGGAGCTGCTGATTGGTAAACCAAGACCTTACCCACTGAGCTATAAGTCCTGGCTTGTGTAAGCAGTCAATAAGCCTAATGAACCAACATGGTTTCTTTTCCATACTTCAATAACCTGTAACCTATTAAAAGTAGACCAAACAAGTCTTTCAAAAAAGACAAAGAAATAAAGCAATCTTATCAACAGTTCTCTTTAATTAACAAATAGATTTACAGTTTTATGTCACAAATTAGACAAACTATGAGATATCCAAATAAAAAAAAAGGAATCCTTTGCATTGGTGCGGCTTGAACCCACAACCTGAGGGGCGCTGCTGAATGGTAAACCAAGACCTTACCCACTGAGCTATCAGTCCTGGCTTGTGTAAGCAGTGAATAAGCCTAATGAACCAACATGGCTTCTATTCCTTACTTTAACTCCCTGTAAATCATATTAAAAGTAGGCCAAACAAGTCTTTCCAAAAAGTCAAAGAAATAAAGCAATCTTTGCAACAGGTCTCTTTAATTAACAAATAGATTTACAGTTTTATATCACAAAGTAGACAAACTATGAGATTTCAAAAGAAAAATTAAAGGTTATCTTTTGCAACCGCAGGGCTTGAACCCACAACATTGTGCGGAACTGATGATTGGTAAACCAAGACCTTATCCACTGAGCTATCCCTCTTGACATGTTTAAACAGTCTATAAGCCCACTGAGCTATCAGTCCTGGTTTATGTAAGCAGTCAATAGGCCTAATGAACCAACATGGTTTCTTTTCCATACTTCAATAACCTGTAACCTATAAAAAGTAGACCAAACAAGTCTTTCAAAAAAGACAAAGAAATAAAGCAATCTTTTTAAACAGTTCTCTTTAATTAACAAATAGATTTAGTTTCATGTCAAAAATTAGACAAACTATGAGATTTCCAAAGAAAAATAAAAAGTTTGTCTCCTTTGCTAGGGTGGGGCTTGAACCCACAACCCTGAGAGGAGCTGCGGATTGGTAAACCAAGACCTTACCCACTGAGCTATCAGTCATGGCTTGTGGAAGCAGTCATTAAGCCTAATGAACCAACATGGTTTCTTTTCCATACTTCAATAACCTGTAACCTATTAAAAGTTGACCAAACAAGTCTTTTAAAAAAGACAAAGAAATAAAGCAATCTTTTCAACAGTTCTCTTTAATTAACAAATAGATTTACAGTTTCATGTCACAAATTAGACAAACTATGAGATTTCCAAAGAAAAATAAAAAGGAATCCTTTGCTATGGTGGGGCTTGAACCCACAACCTTAAGGGGAGCTGCTGATTGGTAAACCAAGACCTTACCCACTGAGCTATCAGCCCTGGCTTGTGTAAGCAGTCAATAGGCCTAATGAACCAACATGGTTTCTTTTCCATACTTCAATAACCTGTAACCTTTTAAAAGTAGACCAAACAAGTCTTTTAAAAAAGACAAAGAAATAAAGCAATCTTTTCAACAGTTCTCTTTAATTAACAAATAGATTTACAGTTTAATGTCACAAATTAGACAAACTATGAGATTTCCAAAGAAATATAAAAAGGAATCCTTTGCTATGGTGGGGCTTGAACCCACAACCTGAGAGGAGCTGCTGATTGGTAAACCAAGACCTTACCCACTGAGCTATCAGTCCTGGCTTACTAAAGCAGTCAATAAGCCTAATGAACCAACATGGCTTTTTTTCCATACTTCAACACCATGTAACTCATATTAAAAGTAGGCCAAACAAGTCTTTCAAAAAAGACAACGGAATAAAGCAATCTTTTCAACAGGTCTCTTTAATTAACAAATAGATTTACAGTTTCATGTCACAAATTAGACAAACTATAAGATATCCAAATAAAAAAAAAGGAATCCTTTGCTTTGGTGCGGCTTGAACCCACAACCTGAGGGGCGCTGCTGATTGGTAAACCAAGACCTTACCCACTGAGCTATCAGTCCTGGCTTGTGTAAGCAGTGAATAAGCCTAATGAACCAACATGGCTTCTATTCCTTACTTTAACTCCCTGTAAATCATATTAAAAGTAGGCCAAACAAGTCTTTCCAAAAAGTCAAAGAAATAAAGCAATCTTTGCAACAGGTCTCTTTAATTAACAAATAGATTTACAGTTTTATATCACAAAGTAGACAAACTATGAGATTTCAAAAGAAAAATTAAAGGTTATCTTTTGCAACCGCAGGGCTTGAACCCACAACATTGTGCGGAGCTGATGATTGGTAAACCAAGACCTTATCCACTGAGCTATCCCTCTTGACATGTTTAAACAGTCTATAAGCCCACTGAGCTATCAGTCCTGGTTTATGTAAGCAGTCAATAGGCCTAATGAACCAACATGGTTTCTTTTCCATACTTCAATAACCTGTAACCTATAAAAAGTAGACCAAACAAGTCTTTCAAAAAAGACAAAGAAATAAAGCAATCTTTTTAAACAGTTCTCTTTAATTAACAAATAGATTTACAGTTTCATGTCAAAAATTAGACAAACTATGAGATTTCCAAAGAAAAATAAAAAGTTTGTCTCCTTTGCTAGGGTGGGGCTTGAACCTACAACCCTGAGAGGAGCTGCGGATTGGTAAACCAAGACCTTACCCACTGAGCTATCAGTCCTGGCTTGTGTAAGCAGTCAATAAGCCTAATGAACCAACATGGCTTCTATTCCTTACTTTAACTCCCTGTAAATCATATTAAAAGTAGGCCAAACAAGTTTTTCCAAAAAGACAAAGAAATAAAGCAATCTTTGCAACAGTTCTCTTTAATTAACAAATAGATTTACAGTTTTATATCACAAAGTAGACAACCTTTTATATTTCCAAAGAAAAATAAAAAGATATCCTTTTGCTATGGTGGGAATTGAACCCACAACCTTGTGGGGGGCTGCTGATTTGTAAACCAAGACCTTACACACTGAGCTATCAGTCCTGGCTAATGTAAGCAGTCAATAAGCCTAATGAACCAACATGGCTTCTTTTCCATACTTTAACACTATGTAACTCATATTAAAAGTAGGCCAAACAAGTCTTTCAAAAAAGACAAAGAAATAAAGCAATCTTTTCAACAGGTCTCTTTAATTAACAAATAGATTTACAGTTTAATGTCACAAATTAGACAAACTATGAGATTTCCAAAGAAAAATAAAAAGGTATCCTTTGCTATGGTGGGGCTTGAACCCACAACCTTGTGGGGAGCTGCTGATTGGTAAACCAAGACCTTACCCACTGAGCTATAAGTCCTGGCTTGTGTAAGCAGTCAATAAGCCTAATGAACCAACATGGTTTCTTTTCCATACTTCAATAACCTGTAACCTATTAAAAGTAGACCAAACAAGTCTTTCAAAAAAGACAAAGAAATAAAGCAATCTTATCAACAGTTCTCTTTAATTAACAAATAGATTTACAGTTTTATGTCACAAATTAGACAAACTATGAGATATCCAAATAAAAAAAAAGGAATCCTTTGCATTGGTGCGGCTTGAACCCACAACCTGAGGGGCGCTGCTGAATGGTAAACCAAGACCTTACCCACTGAGCTATCAGTCCTGGCTTGTGTAAGCAGTGAATAAGCCTAATGAACCAACATGGCTTCTATTCCTTACTTTAACTCCCTGTAAATCATATTAAAAGTAGGCCAAACAAGTCTTTCCAAAAAGTCAAAGAAATAAAGCAATCTTTGCAACAGGTCTCTTTAATTAACAAATAGATTTACAGTTTTATATCACAAAGTAGACAAACTATGAGATTTCAAAAGAAAAATTAAAGGTTATCTTTTGCAACCGCAGGGCTTGAACCCACAACATTGTGCGGAACTGATGATTGGTAAACCAAGACCTTATCCACTGAGCTATCCCTCTTGACATGTTTAAACAGTCTATAAGCCCACTGAGCTATCAGTCCTGGTTTATGTAAGCAGTCAATAGGCCTAATGAACCAACATGGTTTCTTTTCCATACTTCAATAACCTGTAACCTATAAAAAGTAGACCAAACAAGTCTTTCAAAAAAGACAAAGAAATAAAGCAATCTTTTTAAACAGTTCTCTTTAATTAACAAATAGATTTAGTTTCATGTCAAAAATTAGACAAACTATGAGATTTCCAAAGAAAAATAAAAAGTTTGTCTCCTTTGCTAGGGTGGGGCTTGAACCCACAACCCTGAGAGGAGCTGCGGATTGGTAAACCAAGACCTTACCCACTGAGCTATCAGTCATGGCTTGTGGAAGCAGTCATTAAGCCTAATGAACCAACATGGTTTCTTTTCCATACTTCAATAACCTGTAACCTATTAAAAGTTGACCAAACAAGTCTTTTAAAAAAGACAAAGAAATAAAGCAATCTTTTCAACAGTTCTCTTTAATTAACAAATAGATTTACAGTTTCATGTCACAAATTAGACAAACTATGAGATTTCCAAAGAAAAATAAAAAGGAATCCTTTGCTATGGTGGGGCTTGAACCCACAACCTTAAGGGGAGCTGCTGATTGGTAAACCAAGACCTTACCCACTGAGCTATCAGCCCTGGCTTGTGTAAGCAGTCAATAGGCCTAATGAACCAACATGGTTTCTTTTCCATACTTCAATAACCTGTAACCTTTTAAAAGTAGACCAAACAAGTCTTTTAAAAAAGACAAAGAAATAAAGCAATCTTTTCAACAGTTCTCTTTAATTAACAAATAGATTTACAGTTTAATGTCACAAATTAGACAAACTATGAGATTTCCAAAGAAATATAAAAAGGAATCCTTTGCTATGGTGGGGCTTGAACCCACAACCTGAGAGGAGCTGCTGATTGGTAAACCAAGACCTTACCCACTGAGCTATCAGTCCTGGCTTACTAAAGCAGTCAATAAGCCTAATGAACCAACATGGCTTTTTTTCCATACTTCAACACCATGTAACTCATATTAAAAGTAGGCCAAACAAGTCTTTCAAAAAAGACAACGGAATAAAGCAATCTTTTCAACAGGTCTCTTTAATTAACAAATAGATTTACAGTTTTATATCACAAAGTAGACAAACTTTGAGATTTCAAAAGAAAAATTAAAAGTTATCTTTTGTTGTGGCAGGGCTTGAACCCACAACCTTGTGGGGAGCTGTTGATTGGTAAACCAAGACCTTACCCACTGAGCTATCACTTCTGACTTTTGCGAAGAGTCAATAAGCCTAATGAACCAACATGGCTTCTTTTTCATACTTCAATGCCATATAACTTATATTAAAATTAGGCCAAACAAGTCTTTCAAAAAAGACAAAGAAATAAAGCAATCTTTTCAACAGTTCTCTTTAATTAACAAATAGATTTACAGTTTAATGTCACAAATTAGACAAACTATTATATTTCCAAAGAAAAATAAAAAGGAATCCTTTGCTATGGTGGGACTTGGACCTACAAACTGAGGGGAGCTGCTGATTGGTAAACCAAGACCTTACCCACCGAGCTATCAGTCCTGGCTTGTGTAAGCAGTCAATAAGCCTAATGAACCAACATGGCTTCTTTTCCTTACTTCAACTCCATGTAAATCATATTAAAAGTAGGCCAAACAAGTCTTTCAAAAAAGACAAAGAAATAAAGCAATCGTTGCAACAGATTTCTTCAATTAACAAATAGATTCACAGTGTAATGTCACAAATTAGACAAACTATTATATTTCCAAAGAAAAAGAAAAAAGGTATCATTTGCTATGGTGGGGAGCTGCGGATTGGTAAACCAAGATCTTAACCACTGAGCTATCAGTCCTGGCTTGTGTAAGCAGTCAATAAGCCTAATGAACCAACATGGCTTCTTTTCCATACTTCAGCACCATGTAACTCATATTTAAATTAGGCCAAACAAGTCTTTCAAAAAATACAAAGAAATAAAGCAATCTTTTCAACAGTTCTCTTTAATTAACAAATAGATTTACAGTTTCATGTCACAAATTAGACAAACTATAAGATATCCAAATAAAAAAAAAGGAATCCTTTGCTTTGGTGCGGCTTGAACCCACAACCTGAGGGGCGCTGCTGATTGGTAAACCAAGACCTTACCCACTGAGCTATCAGTCCTGGCTCGTGTAAGCAGTGAATAAGCCTAATGAACCAACATGGCTTCTATTCCTTACTTTAACTCCCTGTAAATCATATTAAAAGTAGGCCAAACAAGTCTTTCCAAAAAGTCAAAGAAATAAAGCAATCTTTGCAACAGGTCTCTTTAATTAACAAATAGATTTACAGTTTTATATCACAAAGTAGACAAACTATGAGATTTCAAAAGAAAAATTAAAGGTTATCTTTTGCAACCGCAGGGCTTGAACCCACAACATTGCGCGGAACTGATGATTGGTAAACCAAGACCTTCTCCACTGAGCTATCCCTCTTGACATGTTTAAACAGTCTATAAGCCCACTGAGCTATCAGTCCTGGTTTATGTAAGCAGTGAATAGGCCTAATGAACCAACATGGTTTCTTATCCATACTTCAATAACCTGTAACCTATAAAAAGTAGACCAAACAAGTCTTTCAAAAAAGACAAAGAAATAAAGCAATCTTTTTAAACAGTTCTCTTTAATTAACAAATAGATTTACAGTTTCATGTCAAAAATTAGACAAACTATGAGATTTCCAAAGAAAAATAAAAAGTTTGTCTCCTTTGCTAGGGTGGGGCTTGAACCCACAACCCTGAGAGGAGCTGCGGATTGGTAAACCAAGACCTTACCCACTGAGCTATCAGTCCTGGCTTACTAAAGCAGTCAAAAAGCCTAATGAACCAACATGGCTTCTTTTCCATACTTCAGCACCATGTTACTCATATTAAAAGTAGGCCAAACAAGTCTTTTAAAAAAGACAAAGAAATAAAGCAATCTTTTCAACAGTTCTCTTTAATTAACAAATAGATTTACAGTTTAATGTCACAAATTAGACAAACTATGAGATTTCCAAAGAAAAAGAAAAAGGAATCCTTTGCTATGGTGGGGCTTGAACCCACAACCTGAGGGGATCTGCTGATTGGTAAACCAAGACCTTACCGTCTGAGCTATCAGTCCTGGCTTGTGTAAGCAGTCAATAAGCCTAATGAACCAACATGGCTTCTTTTCCATACTTCAACACCATGTAACTCATATTAAAAGTAGGCCAAACAAGTCTTTCAAAAAAGACAACGGAATAAAGCAATCTTTTCAACAGGTCTCTTTAATTAACAAATAGATTTACAGTTTTATATCACAAAGTAGACAAACTTTGAGATTTCAAAAGAAAAGCTAAAAGTTATCTTTTGCTGTGGCAGGGCTTGAACCCACAAACTTGTGGGGAGCTGTTGATTGGTAAACCAAGACCTAACCCACTGAGCTATCAATTCTGACTTTTGCAAAGAGTCAATAAGCCTAATGAACCAACATGGCTTCTTTTTCATACTTCAATGCCATATAACTTATATTAAAATTAGGCCAAACAAGTCTTTCAAAAAAGACAAAGAAATAAAGCAATCTTTTCAACAGTTCTCTTTAATTAACAAATAGATTTACAGTTTAATGTCACAAATTAGACAAACTATGATATTTCCAAAGAAAAATAACAAGGAATCATTTGCTATGGTGGGACTTGGACCCACAAACTGAGGGGAGCTGCTGATTGATAATCCAAGACCTTACCCACTGAGCTATCAGTCCTGGCTTGTGTAAGCAGTCAATAAGCCTAATGAACCAACATGGCTTCTTTTCCTTACTTCAACTCCATGTAAATCATATTAAAAGTAGGCCAAACAAGTCTTTCAAAAAAGACAAAGAAATAAAGCAATCTTTGCAACAGATTTCTTCATTTAACAAATAGATTCACAGTGTAATGTCACAAATTAGACAAACTATTATATTTCCAAAGAAAAAGAAAAAAGGTATCATTTGCTATGGTGGGGAGCTGCTGATTGGTAAACCAAGATCTTAACCACTGAGCTATCACTTCTGACTTGTGCATGCAGTCAATAAGCCTAATGAACCAACATGGCTTCTTTTCCATACTTCAGCACCATGTAACTCATATTTAAATTAGGCCAAACAAGTCTTTCAAAAAAGACAAAGAAATAAAGCAATCTTTTCAACAGTTCTCTTTAATTAAGAAATAGATTTACAGTTTCATGTCACAAATTAGACAAACTATAAGATATCCAAATAAAAAAAAAGGAATCCTTTGCTTTGGTGCGGCTTGAACCCACAACCTGTGGGGCGCTGCTGATTGGTAAACCAAGACCTTACCCACTGAGCTATCAGTCCTGGCTTGTGTAAGCAGTGAATAAGCCTAATGAACCAACATGGCTTCTATTCCTTACTTTAACTCCCTGT
Organism: Silurus aristotelis; assembly: GCF_946808225.1. Classification (NCBI taxonomy): domain Eukaryota; kingdom Metazoa; phylum Chordata; class Actinopteri; order Siluriformes; family Siluridae; genus Silurus; species Silurus aristotelis. The sequence goes on from NC_139593.1 coordinate 19,869,336, forward strand.
AAATCATATTAAAAGTAGGCCAAACAAGTCTTTCCAAAAAGTCAAAGAAATAAAGCAATCTTTGCAACAGGTCTCTTTAATTAACAAATAGATTTACAGTTTTATATCACAAAGTAGACAAACTATGAGATTTCAAAAGAAAAATTAAAGGTTATCTTTTGCAACCGCAGGGCTTGAACCCACAACATTGTGCGGAACTGATGATTGGTAAACCAAGACCTTATCCACTGAGCTATCCCTCTTGACATGTTTAAACAGTCTATAAGCCCACTGAGCTATCAGTCCTGGTTTATGTAAGCAGTCAATAGGCCTAATGAACCAACATGGTTTCTTTTCCATACTTCAATAACCTGTAACCTATAAAAAGTAGACCAAACAAGTCTTTCAAAAAAGACAAAGAAATAAAGCAATCTTTTTTAACAGTTCTCTTTAATTAACAAATAGATTTACAGTTTCATGTCAAAAATTAGACAAACTATGAGATTTCCAAAGAAAAATAAAAAGTTTGTCTCCTTTGCTAGGGTGGGGCTTGAACCCACAACCCTGAAAGGAGCTGCGGATTGGTAAACCAAGACCTTACCCACTGAGCTATCAGTCATGGCTCGTGGAAGCAGTCATTAAGCCTAATGAACCAACATGGTTTCTTTTCCATACTTCAATAACCTGTAACCTATTAAAAGTAGACCAAACAAGTCTTTTAAAAAAGACAAAGAAATAAAGCAATCTTTTCAACAGTTCTCTTTAATTAACAAATAGATTTACAGTTTCATGTCACAAATTAGACAAACTATGAGATTTCCAAAGAAAAATAAAAAGGAAACCTTTGCTATGGTGGGGCTTGAAGCCACAACCTTAAGGGGAGCTGCTGATTGGTAAACCAAGACCTTACCCACTGAGCTATCTGTCCTGGCTTGTGTAAACAGTCAATAGGCCTAATGAACCAACATGGTTTCTTTTCCATACTTCAATAACCTGTAACCTATTAAAAGTAGACCAAACAAGTCTTTCAAAAAAGACAAAGAAATAAAGCAATCTTATCAACAGATTTCTTCAATTAACAAATAGATTCACAGTGTAATGTCACAAATTAGACAAACTATTATATTTCCAAAGAAAAAGATATCCTTTGCTACGGTGGGGCTTGAACACACAACCTTGTGGGGAGCTGCTGATTTGTAAACCAAGACCTTACCCACTGAGCTATCAGTCCTGGCTTACGAAAGCAGTCAATAAGCCTAATGAACCAACATGGCTACTTTTCCATACTTCAGCACCATGTAACTCATATTAAAAGTAGGCCAAACAAGTCTTTTAAAAAAGACAAAGAAATAAAGCAATCTTTTCAACAGTTCTCTTTAATTAACAACAGATTTACAGTTTAATGTCACAAATTAGACAAACTATGAGATTTCCAAAGAAAAATAAAAAGGAATCCTTTGCTATGGTGGGGCTTGAACCCACAACCTGAAGGGAGCTGCTGATTGGTAAACCAAGACCTTACCCACTGAGCTATCAGTCCTGGCTTGTGTAAGCAGTCAATATGCCTAATGAACCAACATGGCTTCTTTTCCTTACTTCAACTCCCTGTAAATCATATTAAAAGTAGGCCAAACAAGTTTTTCCAAAAAGACAAAGAAATAAAGCAATCTTTGCAACAGTTCTCTTTAATTAACAAATAGATTTACAGTTTTATATCACAAAGTAGACAACCTTTTATATTTCCAAAGAAAAATATAAAGATATCCTTTTGCTATGGTGGGAATTGAACCCACAACCTTGTGTGGGGCTGTTGATTTGTAAACCAAGACCTTACACACTGAGCTATCAGTCCTGGCTAATGTAAGCAGTCAATAAGCCTAATGAACCAACATGGCTTCTTTTCCATACTTTAACACTATGTAACTCATATTAAAAGTAGGCCAAACAAGTCTTTCAAAAAAGACAAAGAAATAAAGCAATCTTTTCAACAGGTCTCTTTAATTAACAAATAGATTTACAGTTTAATGTCACAAATTAGACAAACTATGAGATTTCCAAAGAAAAATAAAAAGGTATCCTTTGCTATGGTGGGGCTTGAACCCACAACCTTGTGGGGAGCTGCTGATTGGTAAACCAAGACCTTACCCACTGAGCTATCACTTCTGACTTCTGCAATCAGTCAATAAGCCTAATAAACCAACATGGCTTCTTTTTCATACTTCAACACCATATAGCTCATATTTAAATTAGGCCAAACAAGTCTTTCAAAAAAGACAAAGAAATAAAGCAATTTTTGCAACAGTTCTCTTTAATTAACAAATAGATTTACAGTTTTATGTCACAAATTAGACAAACTATGAGATATCCAAATAAAAAAAAAGGAATCCTTTGCATTGGTGCGGCTTGAACCCACAACCTGAGGGGCGCTGCTGATTGGTAAACCAAGACCTTACCCACTGAGCTATCAGTCCTGGCTTGTGTAAGCAGTGAATAAGCCTAATGAACCAACATGGCTTCTATTCCTTACTTTAACTCCCTGTAAATCATATTAAAAGTACCCACTGAGTACTTTAATTAACAAATAGATTTACAGTTTTATATCACAAAGTAGACAAACTATTATATTTCCAAAGAAAAATAAAAAGGTATCATTTTGCTATGGTGGGAATTGAACCCACAACCTTATGGGGGGCTGCTGATTTGTAAACCAAGACCTTACACGCTGAGCTATCAGTCCTGGCTAATGTAAGCAGTCAATAAGCCTAACGAACCAACATGGTTTCTTTTCCATACTTCAATAACCTGTAACCTATTAAAAGTAGACCAAACAAGTCTTTTAAAAAAGACAAAAAAATAAAGCAATCTGTTCAACAGTTCTCTTTAATTAACAAATAGATTTACAGTTTCATGTCACAAATTAGACAAAGTATGAGATTTCCAAAGAAAAATAAAAGGGAATCCTTTGTTATGGTGGGGCTTAAACCCACAACCTTGAGGGGAGCTGTTGATTGGTAAAAAAAGACCTTCCCCACTGAGCTATCAGTCCTGGCTTGTGTAAGCAGTCAATAAGCCTAATGAACCAACATGGTTTCTTTTCCATACTTCAATAACCTGTAACCTATTAAAAGTAGACCAAACAAGTCTTTCAAAAAAGACAAAGAAATAAAGCAATCTTATCAACAGATTTCTTCAATTAACAAATAGATTCACAGTGTAATGTCACAAATTAGACAAACTATTATATTTCCAAAGAAAAAGATATCCTTTGCTACGGTAGGGCTTGAACCCACAACCTTGTGGGGAGCTGTTGATTTGTAAACCAAGATCTTACCCACTGAGCTATCAGTCCTGGCTTACGAAAGCAGTCAATAAGCCTAATGAACCAACATGGCTACTTTTCCATACTTCAGCACCATGTAACTCATATTAAAAGTAGGCCAAACAAGTCTTTTAAAAAAGACAAAGAAATAAAGCAATCTTTTCAACAGTTCTCTTTAATTAACAACAGATTTACAGTTTAATGTCACAAATTAGACAAACTATGAGATTTCCAAAGAAAAATAACAAGGAATCCTTTGCTATGGTGGGGCTTGAACCAACAACCTGAGGGGAGCTGCTGATTGGTAAACCAAAACCTTACCCACTGAGCTATCAGTCCTGGCTTGTGTAAGCAGTGAATAAGCCTAATGAACCAACATGGCTTCTATTCCTTACTTTAACTCCCTGTAAATCATATTAAAAGTAGGCCAAACAAGTCTTTCCAAAAAGTCAAAGAAATAAAGCAATCTTTGCAACAGGTCTCTTTAATTAACAAATAGATTTACAGTTTTATATCACAAAGTAGACAAACTATGAGATTTCAAAAGAAAAATTAAAGGTTATCTTTTGCAACCGCAGGGCTTGAACCCACAACATTGTGCGGAACTGATGATTGGTAAACCAAGACCTTATCCACTGAGCTATCCCTCTTGACACATTTAAACAGTCTATAAGCCCACTGAGCTATCAGTCCTGGTTTATGTAAGCAGTCAATAGGCCTAATGAACCAACATGGTTTCTTTTCCATACTTCAATAACCTGTAACCTATAAAAAGTAGGCCAAACAAGTATTTCAAAAAAGACAAAGCAATAAAGCAATATTTGCAACAGTTCTCTTTAATTAACAAATAGATTTACAGTTTTATATCACAAAGTAGACAAACTATTATATTTCCAAAGAAAAAAAAAAAGGTATCCTTTTGCTATGGTGGGAATTGAACCCACAACCATGTGGGGGGCTGCTGATTTGTAAACCAAGACGTTACACGCTGAGCTATCAGTCCTGGCTAATGTAAGCAGTCAATACGCCTAATGAACCAACATGGCTTCTTTTCCATACTTCAACACCATGTAACTCATATTAAAAGTAGGCCAAACAAGTCTTTCAAAAAAGACAAAGAAATAAAGCAATCTTTTTAAACAGTTCTCTTTAATTAACAAATAGATTTACAGTTTCATGTCAAAAATTAGACAAACTATGAGATTTCCAAAGAAAAATAAAAAGTTTGACTCCTTTGCTAGGGTGGGGCTTAAACCCACAACCCTGAGAGGAGCTGCGGATTGGTAAACCAAGACCTTACCCACTGAGCTATCAGTCATGGCTTGTGGAAGCAGTCATTAAGCCTAATGAACCAACATGGTTTCTTTTTCATACTTCAATAACCTGTAACTTATTAAAAGTAGACCAAACAAGTCTTTTAAAAAAGACAAAGAAATAAAGCAATCTTTTCAATAGTTCTCTTTAATTAACAAATAGATTTACAGTTTCATGTCACAAATTAGACAAACTATGAGATTTCCAAAGAAAAATAAAAAGGAATCCTTTGCTATGGTGGGGCTTGAACCCACAACCTTAAGGGGAGCTGCTGATTGGTAAACCAAGACCTTACCCACTGAGCTATCAGTCCTGGCTTGTGTAAACAGTCAATAGGCCTAATGAACCAACATGGTTTCTTTTCCATACTTCAATAACCTGTAACCTATTAAAAGTAGACCAAACAAGTCTTTCAAAAAAAACAAAGAAATAAAGCAATCTTATCAACAGATTTCTTCAATTAACAAATAGATTCACAGTGTAATGTCACAAATTAGACAAACTATTATATTTCCAAAGAAAAAGATATCCTTTGCTTCGGTGGGGCTTGAACCCACAACCTGAGGGGAGCTGCTGATTGGTAAACCAAGACCTTACCCACTGAGCTATCAGTCCTGGCTTGTGTAAGCAGTCAATATGCCTAATGAACCAACATGGCTTCTTTTCCTTACTTCAACTCCATGTAAGTCATATTAAAAGTAGGCCAAATAAGTATTTCAAAAAAGACAAAGAAATAAAGCAATCTTTGCAACAGTTCTCTTTAATTAACAAATAGATTTACAGTTTTATATCACAAAGTAGACAAACTATTATATTTCCAAAGAAAAATAAAAAAGGTATCATTTGCTATGGTGGGGAGCTGCTGATTGGTAAACCAAGATCTTAACCACTGAGCTATCAGTCCTGGCTTGTGTAAGCAGTCAATAAGCCTAATGAACCAACATGGCTTCTTTTCCATACTTCAGCACCATGTAACTCATATTTAAATTAGGCCAAACAAGTCTTTCAAAAAAGACAAAGAAATAAAGCAATCTTTTCAACAGTTCTCTTTAATTAACAAATAGATTTACAGTTTCATGTCACAAATTAGACAAACTATAAGATATCCAAATAAAAAAAAAGGAATCCTTTGCTTTGGTGCGGCTTGAACCCACAACCTGAGGGGCGCTGCTGATTGGTAAACCAAGACCTTACCCACTGAGCTATCAGTCCTGGCTTGTGTAAGCAGTGAATAAGCCTAATGAACCAACATGGCTTCTATTCCTTACTTTAACTCCCTGTAAATCATATTAAAAGTAGGCCAAACAAGTCTTTCCAAAAAGTCAAAGAAATAAAGCAATCTTTGCAACAGGTCTCTTTAATTAACAAATAGATTTACAGTTTTATATCACAAAGTAGACAAACTATGAGATTTCAAAAGAAAAATTAAAGGTTATCTTTTGCAACCGCAGGGCTTGAACCCACAACATTGTGCGGAGCTGATGATTGGTAAACCAAGACCTTATCCACTGAGCTATCCCTCTTGACATGTTTAAACAGTCTATAAGCCCACTGAGCTATCAGTCCTGGTTTATGTAAGCAGTCAATAGGCCTAATGAACCAACATGGTTTCTTTTCCATACTTCAATAACCTGTAACCTATAAAAAGTAGACCAAACAAGTCTTTCAAAAAAGACAAAGAAATAAAGCAATCTTTTTAAACAGTTCTCTTTAATTAACAAATAGATTTACAGTTTCATGTCAAAAATTAGACAAACTATGAGATTTCCAAAGAAAAATAAAAAGTTTGTCTCCTTTGCTAGGGTGGGGCTTGAACCTACAACCCTGAGAGGAGCTGCGGATTGGTAAACCAAGACCTTACCCACTGAGCTATCAGTCCTGGCTTGTGTAAGCAGTCAATAAGCCTAATGAACCAACATGGCTTCTATTCCTTACTTTAACTCCCTGTAAATCATATTAAAAGTAGGCCAAACAAGTTTTTCCAAAAAGACAAAGAAATAAAGCAATCTTTGCAACAGTTCTCTTTAATTAACAAATAGATTTACAGTTTTATATCACAAAGTAGACAACCTTTTATATTTCCAAAGAAAAATAAAAAGATATCCTTTTGCTATGGTGGGAATTGAACCCACAACCTTGTGGGGGGCTGTTGATTTGTAAACCAAGACCTTACACACTGAGCTATCAGTCCTGGCTAATGTAAGCAGTCAATAAGCCTAATGAACCAACATGGCTTCGTTTCCATACTTTAACACTATGTAACTCATATTAAAAGTAGGCCAAACAAGTCTTTCAAAAAAGACAAAGAAATAAAGCAATCTTTTCAACAGGTCTCTTTAATTAACAAATAGATTTACAGTTTAATGTCACAAATTAGACAAACTATGAGATTTCCAAAGAAAAATAAAAAGGTATCCTTTGCTATGGTGGGGCTTGAACCCACAACCTTGTGGGGAGCTGCTGATTGGTAAACCAAGACCTTACCCACTGAGCTATAAGTCCTGGCTTGTGTAAGCAGTCAATAAGCCTAATGAACCAACATGGTTTCTTTTCCATACTTCAATAACCTGTAACCTATTAAAAGTAGACCAAACAAGTCTTTCAAAAAAGAGAAAGAAATAAAGCAATCTTATCAACAGTTCTCTTTAATTAACAAATAGATTTACAGTTTTATGTCACAAATTAGACAAACTATGAGATATCCAAATAAAAAAAAAGGAATCCTTTGCATTGGTGCGGCTTGAACCCACAACCTGAGGGGCGCTGCTGAATGGTAAACCAAGACCTTACCCACTGAGCTATCAGTCCTGGCTTGTGTAAGCAGTGAATAAGCCTAATGAACCAACATGGCTTCTATTCCTTACTTTAACTCCCTGTAAATCATATTAAAAGTAGGCCAAACAAGTCTTTCCAAAAAGTCAAAGAAATAAAGCAATCTTTGCAACAGGTCTCTTTAATTAACAAATAGATTTACAGTTTTATATCACAAAGTAGACAAACTATGAGATTTCAAAAGAAAAATTAAAGGTTATCTTTTGCAACCGCAGGGCTTGAACCCACAACATTGTGCGGAACTGATGATTGGTAAACCAAGACCTTATCCACTGAGCTATTACTCTTGACATGTTTAAACAGTCTATAAGCCCACTGAGCTATCAGTCCTGGTTTATGTAAGCAGTCAATAGGCCTAATGAACCAACATGGTTTCTTTTCCATACTTCAATAACCTGTAACCTATAAAACGTAGACCAAACAAGTCTTTCAAAAAAGACAAAGAAATAAAGCAATCTTTTTAAACAGTTCTCTTTAATTAACAAATAGATTTAGTTTCATGTCAAAAATTAGACAAACTATGAGATTTCCAAAGAAAAATAAAAAGTTTGTCTCCTTTGCTAGGGTGGGGCTTGAACCCACAACCCTGAGAGGAGCTGCGGATTGGTAAACCAAGACCTTACCCACTGAGCTATCAGTCATGGCTTGTGGAAGCAGTCATTAAGCCTAATGAACCAACATGGTTTCTTTTCCATACTTCAATAACCTGTAACCTATTAAAAGTTGACCAAACAAGTCTTTTAAAAAAGACAAAGAAATAAAGCAATCTTTTCAACAGTTCTCTTTAATTAACAAATAGATTTACAGTTTCATGTCACAAATTAGACAAACTATGAGATTTCCAAAGAAAAATAAAAGGGAATCCTTTGCTATGGTGGGGCTTGAACCCACAACCTTAAGGGGAGCTGCTGATTGGTAAACCAAGACCTTACCCACTGAGCTATCAGCCCTGGCTTGTGTAAGCAGTCAATAGGCCTAATGAACCAACATGGTTTCTTTTCCATACTTCAATAACCTGTAACCTTTTAAAAGTAGACCAAACAAGTCTTTTAAAAAAGACAAAGAAATAAAGCAATCTTTTCAACAGTTCTCTTTAATTAACAAATAGATTTACAGTTTAATGTCACAAATTAGACAAACTATGAGATTTCCAAAGAAATATAAAAAGGAATCCTTTGCTATGGTGGGGCTTGAACCCACAACCTGAGAGGAGCTGCTGATTGGTAAACCAAGACCTTACCCACTGAGCTATCAGTCCTGGCTTACTAAAGCAGTCAATAAGCCTAATGAACCAACATGGCTTTTTTTCCATACTTCAACACCATGTAACTCATATTAAAAGTAGGCCAAACAAGTCTTTCAAAAAAGACCACGGAATAAAGCAATCTTTTCAACAGGTCTCTTTAATTAACAAATAGATTTACAGTTTTATATCACAAAGTAGACAAACTTTGAGATTTCAAAAGAAAAATTAAAAGTTATCTTTTGTTGTGGCAGGGCTTGAACCCACAACCTTGTGGGGAGCTGTTGATTGGTAAACCAAGACCTTACCCACTGAGCTATCACTTCTGACTTTTGCAAAGAGTCAATAAGCCTAATGAACCAACATGGCTTCTTTTTCATACTTCAATGCCATATAACTTATATTAAAATTAGGCCAAACAAGTCTTTCAAAAAAGACAAAGAAATAAAGCAATCTTTTCAACAGTTCTCTTTAATTAACAAATAGATTTACAGTTTAATGTCACAAATTAGACAAACTATTATATTTCCAAAGAAAAATAAAAAGGAATCCTTTGCTATGGTGGGACTTGGACCTACAAACTGAGGGGAGCTGCTGATTGGTAAACCAAGACCTTACCCACCGAGCTATCAGTCCTGGCTTGTGTAAGCAGTCAATAAGCCTAATGAACCAACATGGCTTCTTTTCCTTACTTCAACTCCATGTAAATCATATTAAAAGTAGGCCAAACAAGTCTTTCAAAAAAGACAAAGAAATAAAGCAATCGTTGCAACAGATTTCTTCAATTAACAAATAGATTCACAGTGTAATGTCACAAATTAGACAAACTATTATATTTCCAAAGAAAAATAAAAAAGGTATCATTTGCTATGGTGGGGAGCTGCGGATTGGTAAACCAAGATCTTAACCACTGAGCTATCAGTCCTGGCTTGTGTAAGCAGTCAATAAGCCTAATGAACCAACATGGCTTCTTTTCCATACTTCAGCACCATGTAACTCATATTTAAATTAGGCCAAACAAGTCTTTCAAAAAATACAAAGAAATAAAGCAATCTTTTCAACAGTTCTCTTTAATTAACAAATAGATTTACAGTTTCATGTCACAAATTAGACAAACTATAAGATATCCAAATAAAAAAAAAGGAATCCTTTGCTTTGGTGCGGCTTGAACCCACAACCTGAGGGGCGCTGCTGATTGGTAAACCAAGACCTTACCCACTGAGCTATCAGTCCTGGCTCGTGTAAGCAGTGAATAAGCCTAATGAACCAACATGGCTTCTATTTCTTACTTTAACTCCCTGTAAATCATATTAAAAGTAGGCCAAACAAGTCTTTCCAAAAAGTCAAAGAAATAAAGCAATCTTTGCAACAGGTCTCTTTAATTAACAAATAGATTTACAGTTTTATATCACAAAGTAGACAAACTATGAGATTTCAAAAGAAAAATTAAAGGTTATCTTTTGCAACCGCAGGGCTTGAACCCACAACATTGCGCGGAACTGATGATTGGTAAACCAAGACCTTCTCCACTGAGCTATCCCTCTTGACATGTTTAAACAGTCTATAAGCCCACTGAGCTATCAGTCCTGGTTTATGTAAGCAGTGAATAGGCCTAATGAACCAACATGGTTTCTTATCCATACTTCAATAACCTGTAACCTATAAAAAGTAGACCAAACAAGTCTTTCAAAAAAGACAAAGAAATAAAGCAATCTTTTTAAACAGTTCTCTTTAATTAACAAATAGATTTACAGTTTCATGTCAAAAATTAGACAAACTATGAGATTTCCAAAGAAAAATAAAAAGTTTGTCTCCTTTGCTAGGGTGGGGCTTGAACCCACAACCCTGAGAGGAGCTGCGGATTGGTAAACCAAGACCTTACCCACTGAGCTATCAGTCCTGGCTTACTAAAGCAGTCAAAAAGCCTAATGAACCAACATGGCTTCTTTTCCATACTTCAGCACCATGTTACTCATATTAAAAGTAGGCCAAACAAGTCTTTTAAAAAAGACAAAGAAATAAAGCAATCTTTTCAACAGTTCTCTTTAATTAACAAATAGATTTACAGTTTAATGTCACAAATTAGACAAACTATGAGATTTCCAAAGAAAAAGAAAAAGGAATCATTTGCTATGGTGGGGCTTGAACCCACAACCTGAGGGGATCTGCTGATTGGTAAACCAAGACCTTACCGTCTGAGCTATCAGTCCTGGCTTGTGTAAGCAGTCAATAAGCCTAATGAACCAACATGGCTTCTTTTCCATACTTCAACACCATGTAACTCATATTAAAAGTAGGCCAAACAAGTCTTTCAAAAAAGACAACGGAATAAAGCAATCTTTTCAACAGGTCTCTTTAATTAACAAATAGATTTACAGTTTTATATCACAAAGTAGACAAACTTTGAGATTTCAAAAGAAAAGCTAAAAGTTATCTTTTGCTGTGGCAGGGCTTGAACCCACAAACTTGTGGGGAGCTGTTGATTGGTAAACCAAGACCTAACCCACTGAGCTATCACTTCTGACTTTTGCAAAGAGTCAATAAGCCTAATGAACCAACATGGCTTCTTTTTCATACTTCTTTGCCATATAACTTATATTAAAATTAGGCCAAACAAGTCTTTCAAAAAAGACAAAGAAATAAAGCAATCTTTTCAACAGTTCTCTTTAATTAACAAATAGATTTACAGTTTAATGTCACAAATTAGACAAACTATTATATTTCCAAAGAAAAATAACAAGGAATCATTTGCTATGGTGGGACTTGGACCCACAAACTGAGGGGAGCTGCTGATTGATAAACCAAGACCTTACCCACTGAGCTATCAGTCCTGGCTTGTGTAAGCAGTCAATAAGCCTAATGAACCAACATGGCTTCTTTTCCTTACTTCAACTCCATGTAAATCATATTAAAAGTAGGCCAAACAAGTCTTTCAAAAAAGACAAAGAAATAAAGCAATCTTTGCAACAGATTTCTTCAATTAACAAATAGATTCACAGTGTAATGTCACAAATTAGACAAACTATTATATTTCCAAAGAAAAAGAAAAAAGGTATCATTTGCTATGGTGGGGAGCTGCTGATTGGTAAACCAAGATCTTAACCACTGAGCTATCACTTCTGACTTGTGCATGCAGTCAATAAGCCTAATGAACCAACATGGCTTCTTTTCCATACTTCAGCACCATGTAACTCATATTTAAATTAGGCCAAACAAGTCTTTCAAAAAAGACAAAGAAATAAAGCAATCTTTTCAACAGTTCTCTTTAATTAAGAAATAGATTTACAGTTTCATGTCACAAATTAGACAAACTATAAGATATCCAAATAAAAAAAAAGGAATCCTTTGCTTTGGTGCGGCTTGAACCCACAACCTGTGGGGCGCTGCTGATTGGTAAACCAAGACCTTACCCACTGAGCTATCAGTCCTGGCTTGTGTAAGCAGTGAATAAGCCTAATGAACCAACATGGCTTCTATTCCTTACTTTAACTCCCTGTAAATCATATTAAAAGTAGGCCAAACAAGTCTTTCCAAAAAGTCAAAGAAATAAAGCAATCTTTGCAACAGGTCTCTTTAATTAACAAATAGATTTACAGTTTTATATCACAAAGTAGACAAACTATGAGATTTCAAAAGAAAAATTAAAGGTTATCTTTTGCAACCGCAGGGCTTGAACCCACAACATTGTGCGGAACTGATGATTGGTATACCAAGACCTTATCCACTGAGCTATCCCTCTTGACATGTTTAAACAGTCTATAAGCCCACTGAGCTATCAGTCCTGGTTTATGTAAGCAGTCAATAGGCCTAATGAACCAACATGGTTTCTTTTCCATACTTCAATAACCTGTAACCTATAAAAAGTAGACCAAACAAGTCTTTCAAAAAAGACAAAGAAATAAAGCAATCTTTTTTAACAGTTCTCTTTAATTAACAAATAGATTTACAGTTTCATGTCAAAAATTAGACAAACTATGAGATTTCCAAAGAAAAATAAAAAGTTTGTCTCCTTTGCTAGGGTGGGGCTTGAACCCACAACCCTGAAAGGAGCTGCGGATTGGTAAACCAAGACCTTACCCACTGAGCTATCAGTCATGGCTCGTGGAAGCAGTCATTAAGCCTAATGAACCAACATGGTTTCTTTTCCATACTTCAATAACCTGTAACCTATTAAAAGTAGACCAAACAAGTCTTTTAAAAAAGACAAAGAAATAAAGCAATCTTTTCAACAGTTCTCTTTAATTAACAAATAGATTTACAGTTTCATGTCACAAATTAGACAAACTATGAGATTTCCAAAGAAAAATAAAAAGGAATCCTTTGCTATGGTGGGGCTTGAACCCACAACCTTAAGGGGAGCTGCTGATTGGTAAACCAAGACCTTACCCACTGAGCTATCTGTCCTGGCTTGTGTAAACAGTCAATAGGCCTAATGAACCAACATGGTTTCTTTTCCATACTTCAATAACCTGTAACCTATTAAAAGTAGACCAAACAAGTCTTTCAAAAAAGACAAAGAAATAAAGCAATCTTATCAACAGATTTCTTCAATTAACAAATAGATTCACAGTGTAATGTCACAAATTAGACAAACTATTATATTTCCAAAGAAAAAGATATCCTTTGCTACGGTGGGGCTTGAACACACAACCTTGTGGGGAGCTGCTGATTTGTAAACCAAGACCTTACCCACTGAGCTATCAGTCCTGGCTTACGAAAGCAGTCAATAAGCCTAATGAACCAACATGGCTACTTTTCCATACTTCAGCACCATGTAACTCATATTAAAAGTAGGCCAAACAAGTCTTTTAAAAAAGACAAAGAAATAAAGCAATCTTTTCAACAGTTCTCTTTAATTAACAACAGATTTACAGTTTAATGTCACAAATTAGACAAACTATGAGATTTCCAAAGAAAAATAAAAAGGAATCCTTTGCTATGGTGGGGCTTGAACCCACAACCTGAGGGGAGCTGCTGATTGGTAAACCAAGACCTTACCCACTGAGCTATCAGTCCTGGCTTGTGTAAGCAGTCAATATGCCTAATGAACCAACATGGCTTCTTTTCCTTACTTCAACTCCCTGTAAATCATATTAAAAGTAGGCCAAACAAGTTTTTCCAAAAAGACAAAGAAATAAAGCAATCTTTGCAACAGTTCTCTTTAATTAACAAATAGATTTACAGTTTTATATCACAAAGTAGACAACCTTTTATATTTCCAAAGAAAAATAAAAAGATATCCTTTTGCTATGGTGGGAATTGAACCCACAACCTTGTGTGGGGCTGTTGATTTGTAAACCAAGACCTTACACACTGAGCTATCAGTCCTGGCTAATGTAAGCAGTCAATACGCCTAATGAACCAACATGGCTTCTTTTCCATACTTCAACACCATGTAACTCATATTAAAAGTAGGCCAAACAAGTCTTTCAAAAAAGACAAAGAAATAAAGCAATCTTTTTAAACAGTTCTCTTTAATTAACAAATAGATTTACAGTTTCATGTCAAAAATTAGACAAACTATGAGATTTCCAAAGAAAAATAAAAAGTTTGTCTCCTTTGCTAGGGTGGGGCTTAAACCCACAACCCTGAGAGGAGCTGCGGATTGGTAAACCAAGACCTTACCCACTGAGCTATCAGTCATGGCTTGTGGAAGCAGTCATTAAGCCTAATGAACCAACATGGTTTCTTTTTCATACTTCAATAACCTGTAACTTATTAAAAGTAGACCAAACAAGTCTTTTAAAAAAGACAAAGAAATAAAGCAATCTTTTCAACAGTTCTCTTTAATTACCAAATAGATTTACAGTTTCATGTCACAAATTAGACAAACTATGAGATTTCCAAAGAAAAATAAAAAGGAATCCTTTGCTATGGTGGGGCTTGAACCCACAACCTTAAGGGGAGCTGCTGATTGGTAAACCAAGACCTTACCCACTGAGCTATCAGTCCTGGCTTGTGTAAACAGTCAATAGGCCTAATGAACCAACATGGTTTCTTTTCCATACTTAAATAACCTGTAACCTATTAAAAGTAGACCAAACAAGTCTTTCAAAAAAAACAAAGAAATAAAGCAATCTTATCAACAGATTTCTTCAATTAACAAATAGATTCACAGTGTAATGTCACAAATTAGACAAACTATTATATTTCCAAAGAAAAGGATATCCTTTGCTACGGTGGGGCTTGAACTCACAACCTGAGGGGAGCTGCTGATTGGTAAACCAAGACCTTACCCACTGAGCTATCAGTCCTGGCTTGTGTAAGCAGTCAATATGCCTAATGAACCAACATGGCTTCTTTTCCTTACTTCAACTCCATGTAAATCATATTAAAAGTAGGCCAAACAAGTATTTCAAAAAAGACAAAGAAATAAAGCAATCTTTGCAACAGTTCTCTTTAATTAACAAATAGATTTACAGTTTTATATCACAAAGTAGACAAACTATTATATTTCCAAAGAAAAATAAAAAAGGTACCATTTGCTATGGCGGGGAGCTGCTGATTGGTAAACCAAGATCTTAACCACTGAGCTATCAGTCCTGGCTTGTGTAAGCAGTCAATAAGCCTAATGAACCAACATGGCTTCTTTTCCATACTTCAGCACCATGTAACTCATATTTAAATTAGGCCAAACAAGTCTTTCAAAAAAGACAAAGAAATAAAGCAATCTTTTCAACAGTTCTCTTTAATTAACAAATAGATTTACAGTTTCATGTCACAAATTAGACAAACTATAAGATATCCAAATAAAAAAAAAGGAATCCTTTGCTTTGGTGCGGCTTGAACCCACAACCTGAGGGGCACTGCTGATTGGTAAACCAAGACCTTACCCACTGAGCTATCAGTCCTGGCTTGTGTAAGCAGTGAATAAGCCTAATGAACCAACATGGCTTCTATTCCTTACTTTAACTCCCTGTAAATCATATTAAAAGTAGGCCAAACAAGTCTTTCCAAAAAGTCAAATAAATAAAGCAATCTTTGCAACAGGTCTCTTTAATTAACAAATAGATTTACAGTTTTATATCACAAAGTAGACAAACTATGAGATTTCAAAAGAAAAATTAAAGGTTATCTTTTGCAACCGCAGGGCTTGAACCCACAACATTGTGCGGAGCTGATGATTGGTAAACCAAGACCTTATCCACTGAGCTATCCCTCTTGACATGTTTAAACAGTCTATAAGCCCACTGAGCTATCAGTCCTGGTTTATGTAAGCAGTCAATAGGCCTAATGAACCAACATGGTTTCTTTTCCATACTTCAATAACCTGTAACCTATAAAAAGTAGACCAAACAAGTCTTTCAAAAAAGACAAAGAAATAAAGCAATCTTTTTAAACAGTTCTCTTTAATTAACAAATAGATTTACAGTTTCATGTCAAAAATTAGACAAACTATGAGATTTCCAAAGAAAAATAAAAAGTTTGTCTCCTTTGCTAGGGTGGGGCTTGAACCTACAACCCTGAGAGGAGCTGCGGATTGGTAAACCAATACCTTACCCAATGAGCTATCAGTCCTGGTTTGTGTAAGCAGTCAATAAGCCTAATGAACCAACATGGCTTCTATTCCTTACTTTAACTCCCTGTAAATCATATTAAAAGTAGGCCAAACAAGTTTTTCCAAAAAGACAAAGAAATAAAGCAATCTTTGCAACAGTTCTCTTTAATTAACAAATAGATTTACAGTTTTATATCACAAAGTAGACAACCTTTTATATTTCCAAAGAAAAATAAAAAGATATCCTTTTGCTATGGTGGGAATTGAACCCACAACCTTGTGGGGGGCTGCTGATTTGTAAACCAAGACCTTACACACTGAGCTATCAGTCCTGGCTAATGTAAGCAGTCAATAAGCCTAATGAACCAACATGGCTTCTTTTCCATACTTTAACACTATGTAACTCATATTAAAAGTAGGACAAACAAGTCTTTCAAAAAAGACAAAGAAATAAAGCAATCTTTTCAACAGGTCTCTTTAATTAACAAATAGATTTACAGTTTAATGTCACAAATTAGACAAACTATGAGATTTCCAAAGAAAAATAAAAAGGTATCCTTTGCTATGGTGGGGCTTGAACCCACAACCTTGTGGGGAGCTGCTGATTGGTAAACCAAGACCTTACCCACTGAGCTATAAGTCCTGGCTTGTGTAAGCAGTCAATAAGCCTAATGAACCAACATGGTTTCTTTTCCATACTTCAATAACCTGTAACCTATTAAAAGTAGACCAAACAAGTCTTTCAAAAAAGACAAAGAAATAAAGCAATCTTATCAACAGTTCTCTTTAATTAACAAATAGATTTACAGTTTTATGTCACAAATTAGACAAACTATGAGATATCCAAATAAAAAAAAAGGAATCCTTTGCATTGGTGCGGCTTGAACCCACAACCTGAGGGGCGCTGCTGAATGGTAAACCAAGACCTTACCCACTGAGCTATCAGTCCTGGCTTGTGTAAGCAGTGAATAAGCCTAATGAACCAACATGGCTTCTATTCCTTACTTTAACTCCCTGTAAATCATATTAAAAGTAGGCCAAACAAGTCTTTCCAAAAAGTCAAAGAAATAAAGCAATCTTTGCAACAGGTCTCTTTAATTAACAAATAGATTTACAGTTTTATATCACAAAGTAGACAAACTATGAGATTTCAAAAGAAAAATTAAAGGTTATCTTTTGCAACCGCAGGGCTTGAACCCACAACATTGTGCGGAACTGATGATTGGTAAACCAAGACCTTATCCACTGAGCTATCCCTCTTGACATGTTTAAACAGTCTATAAGCCCACTGAGCTATCAGTCCTGGTTTATGTAAGCAGTCAATAGGCCTAATGAACCAACATGGTTTCTTTTCCATACTTCAATAACCTGTAACCTATAAAAAGTAGACCAAACAAGTCTTTCAAAAAAGACAAAGAAATAAAGCAATCTTTTTAAACAGTTCTCTTTAATTAACAAATAGATTTAGTTTCATGTCAAAAATTAGACAAACTATGAGATTTCCAAAGAAAAATAAAAAGTTTGTCTCCTTTGCTAGGGTGGGGCTTGAACCCACAACCCTGAGAGGAGCTGCGGATTGGTAAACCAAGACCTTACCCACTGAGCTATCAGTCATGGCTTGTGGAAGCAGTCATTAAGCCTAATGAACCAACATGGTTTCTTTTCCATACTTCAATAACCTGTAACCTATTAAAAGTTGACCAAACAAGTCTTTTAAAAAAGACAAAGAAATAAAGCAATCTTTTCAACAGTTCTCTTTAATTAACAAATAGATTTACAGTTTCATGTCACAAATTAGACAAACTATGAGATTTCCAAAGAAAAATAAAAAGGAATCCTTTGCTCTGGTGGGGCTTGAACCCACAACCTTAAGGGGAGCTGCTGATTGGTAAACCAAGACCTTACCCACTGAGCTATCAGCCCTGGCTTGTGTAAGCAGTCAATAGGCCTAATGAACCAACATGGTTTCTTTTCCATACTTCAATAACCTGTAACCTTTTAAAAGTAGACCAAACAAGTCTTTTAAAAAAGACAAAGAAATAAAGCAATCTTTTCAACAGTTCTCTTTAATTAACAAATAGATTTACAGTTTAATGTCACAAATTAGACAAACTATGAGATTTCCAAAGAAATATAAAAAGGAATCCTTTGCTATGGTGGGGCTTGAACCCACAACCTGAGAGGAGCTGCTGATTGGTAAACCAAGACCTTACCCACTGAGCTATCAGTCCTGGCTTACTAAAGCAGTCAATAAGCCTAATGAACCAACATGGCTTTTTTTCCATACTTCAACACCATGTAACTCATATTAAAAGTAGGCCAAACAAGTCTTTCAAAAAAGACAACGGAATAAAGCAATCTTTTCAACAGGTCTCTTTAATTAACAAATAGATTTACAGTTTTATATCACAAAGTAGACAAACTTTGAGATTTCAAAAGAAAAATTAAAAGTTATCTTTTGTTGTGGCAGGGCTTGAACCCACAACCTTGTGGGGAGCTGTTGATTGGTAAACCAAGACCTTACCCACTGAGCTATCACTTCTGACTTTTGCAAAGAGTCAATAAGCCTAATGAACCAACATGGCTTCTTTTTCATACTTCAATGCCATATAACTTATATTAAAATTAGGCCAAACAAGTCTTTCAAAAAAGACAAAGAAATAAAGCAATCTTTTCAACAGTTCTCTTTAATTAACAAATAGATTTACAGTTTCATGTCACAAATTAGACAAACTATTATATTTCCAAAGAAAAATAAAAAGGAATCCTTTGCTATGGTGGGACTTGGACCCACAAACTGAGCGGAACTGCTGATTGGTAAACCAAGACCTTACCCACCGAGCTATCAGTCCTGGCTTGTGTAAGCAGTCAATAAGCCTAATGAACCAACATGGCTTCTTTTCCTTACTTCAACTCCATGTAAATCATATTAAAAGTAAGCCAAACAAGTCTTTCAAAAAAGACAAAGAAATAAAGCAATCGTTGCAACAGATTTCTTCAATTAACAAATAGATTCACAGTGTAATGTCACAAATTAGACAAACTATTATATTTCCAAAGAAAAATAAAAAAGGTATCATTTGCTATGGTGGGGAGCTGCGGATTGGTAAACCAAGATCTTAACCACTGAGCTTTCAGTCCTGGCTTGTGTAAGCAGTCAATAAGCCTAATGAACCAACATGGCTTCTTTTCCATACTTCAGCACCATGTAACTCATATTTAAATTAGGCCAAACAAGTCTTTCAAAAAAGACAAAGAAATAAAGCAATCTTTTTAACAGTTCTCTTTAATTAACAAATAGATTTACAGTTTCATGTCACAAATTAGACAAACTATAAGATATCCAAATAAAAAAAAAGGAATCCTTTGCTTTGGTGCGGCTTGAACCCACAACCTGAGGGGCGCTGCTGATTGGTAAACCAAGACCTTACCCACTGAGCTATCAGTCCTGGCTCGTGTAAGCAGTGAATAAGCCTAATGAACCAACATGGCTTCTATTCCTTACTTTAACTCCCTGTAAATCATATTAAAAGTAGGCCAAACAAGTCTTTCCAAAAAGTCAAAGAAATAAAGCAATCTTTGCAACAGGTCTCTTTAATTAACAAATAGATTTACAGTTTTATATCACAAAGTAGACAAACTATGAGATTTCAAAAGAAAAATTAAAGGTTATCTTTTGCAACCGCAGGGCTTGAACCCACAACATTGTGCGGAACTGATGATTGGTAAACCAAGACCTTCTCCACTGAGCTATCCCTCTTGACATGTTTAAACAGTCTATAAGCCCACTGAGCTATCAGTCCTGGTTTATGTAAGATGGTTTCTTTTCCATACTTCAATAACCTGTAACCTATAAAAAGTAGACCATACAAGTCTTTCAAAAAAGACAAAGAAATAAAGCAATCTTTTTAAACAGTTCTCTTTAATTAACAAATAGATTTACAGTTTCATGTCATAAATTAGACAAACTATGAGATTTCCAAAGAAAAATAAAAAGTTTGTCTCCTTTGCTAGGGTGGGGCTTGAACCCACAAGCCTGAGAGGAGCTGCGGATTGGTAAACCAAGACCTTACCCACTGAGCTATCAGTCATGGCTTGTGGAAGCAGTCATTAAGCCTAATGAACCAACATGGTTTCTTTTCCATACTTCAATAACCTGTAACCTATTAAAGTAGACCAAACAAGTCTTTTAAAAAAGACAAAGAAATAAAGCAATCTTTTCAACAGTTCTCTTTAATTAACAAATAGATTTACAGTTTCATGTCACAAATTAGACAAACTATGAGATTTCCAAAGAAAAAAAAAAAGGAATCCTTTGCTATGGTGTGGCTTGAACCCACAACCATGAGGGGAGCTGCTGATTGGTAAACCAAGACCTTACCCACTGAGCTATCAGTCCTGGCTTGCTAATGCAGTCAATAAGCCTAATGAACCAACATGGCTTCTTTTCCATACTTCAAAACCATGTAACCCATATTAAAAGTAGGCCAAACAAGTCTTTCAAAAAAGACAACGGAATAAAGCAATCTTTTCAACAGGTCTCTTTAATTAACAAATAGATTTACAGTTTTATATCACAAAGTAGACAAACTTTGAGATTTCAAAAGAAAAATTAAAAGTTATCTTTTGCTGTGGCAGGGCTTGAACCCACAACCTTGTGGGGAGCTGTTGATTGATAAACCAAGACCTTACCAACTGAGCTATCACTTCTGACTTTTGCAAACAGTCAATAAGCCTAATGAACCAACATGGCTTCTTTTTAATACTTCAATGCCATATAACTTATATTAAAATTGGGCCAAACAAGTCTTTCAAAAAAGACAAAGAAATAAAGCAATCTTTTCAACAGTTCTCTTTAATTAACAAATAGATTTACAGTTTCATGTCACAAATTAGACATACTATGAGATATCCAAATAAAAAAAAGGAATCCTTTGCTTTGGTGGGGCTTGAATCCACAACCTGAGGGGCACTGCTGATTGGTAAACCAAGACCTTACCCACTGAGCTATCAGTCCTGGCTTGTGTAAGCAGTGAATAAGCCTAATGAACCAACATGGCTTCTATTCCTTACTTTAACTCCCTGTTAATCATATTAAAAGTAGGCCAAACAAGTCTTTCCAAAAAGTCAAAGAAATAAAGCAATCTTTGCAACAGTTCTCTTTAATTAACAAATAGATTTACAGTTTCATGTCAAAAATTAGACAAACTATGAGATTTCCAAAGAAAAATAAAAAGTTTGTCTCCTTTGCTAGGGTGGGGCTTAAACCCACAACCCTGAGAGGAGCTGCGGATTGGTAAACCAAGACCTTACCCACTGAGCTATCAGTCATGGCTTGTGGAAGCAGTCATTAAGCCTAATGAACCAACATGGTTTCTTTTCCATACTTCAATAACCTGTAACCTATTAAAAGTAGACCAAACAAGTCTTTTAAAAAAGACAAAGAAATAAAGCAATCTTTTCAACAGTTCTTTTTAATTAACAAATAGATTTACAGTTTCATGTCACAAATTAGACAAAGTATGAGATTTCCAAAGAAAAATAAAAGGGAATCTTTTGCTATGGTGCGGCTTGAACCCACAACCTTGAGGGGAGCTGTTGATTGGTAAACAAAGACCTTACCCACTGAGCTATCAGTCCCGGCTTGTGTAAGCAGTCAATAAGCCTAATGAACCAACATGGTTTCTTTTCCATCCTTCAATAACCTGTAACCTATTAAAAGTAGACCAAACAAGTCTTTTAAAAAAGACAAAGAAATAAAGCAATCTTTTCAACAGTTCTCTTTAATTAACAAAAAGATTAACAGTTTAATGTCACAAATTAGACAAACTATGAGATTTCCAAAGAAAAATAAAAAGGAATCCTTTGCTACGGTGGGGCTTGAACCCACAACCTGAGGGGAGCTGCTGATTGGTAAACCAAGACCTTACCCACTGAGCTATCAGTCCTGGCTTGTGTAAGCAGTGAATAAGCCTAATGAACCAACATGGCTTCTATTCCTTACTTTAACTCCCTGTAAATCATATTAAAAGTAGGCCAAACAAGTCTTTCCAAAAAGTCAAAGAAATAAAGCAATCTTTGCAACAGGTCTCTTTAATTAACAAATAGATTTACAGTTTTATATCACAAAGTAGACAAACTATGAGATTTCAAAAGAAAAATTAAAGGTTATCTTTTGCAACCGCAGGGCTTGAACCCACAACATTGTGCGGAACTGATGATTGGTAAACCAAGACCATATCCACTGAGCTATCCCTCTTGACATGTTTAAACAGTCTATAAGCCCACTGAGCTATCAGTCCTGGTTTATGTAAGCAGTCAATAGGCCTAATGAACCAACATGGTTTCTTTTCCATACTTCAATAACCTGTAACCTATAAAAAGTAGGCCAAACAAGTATTTCAAAAAAGACAAAGAAATAAAGCAATCTTTGCAACAGTTCTCTTTAATTAACAAATAGATTTACAGTTTTATATCACAAAGTAGACAAACTATTATATTTCCAAAGAAAAATAAAAAGGTATCCTTTTGCTATGGTGGGAATTGAACCCACAACCATGTGGGGGGCTGCTAATTTGTAAACCAAGACCTTACACGCTGAGCTATCAGTCCTGGCTAATGTAAGCAGTCAATAAGCCTAATGAACCAACATGGCTTCTTTTCCATACTTCAACACCATGTAACTCATATTAAAAGTAGGCCAAACAAGTCTTTTAAAAAAGACAAAGAAATAAAGCAATCTTTGCAACAGTTCTCTTTAATTAACAAATAGATTTACAGTTTTATATCACAAAGTAGACAACCTTTTATATTTCCAAAGAAAAATAGAAAGGTATCCTTTTGCTATGGTGGGAATTGAACCCACAAACTTGTTGGGGGCTGCTGATTTGTAAACCAAGACCTTACACACTGAGCTATCAGTCCTGGTTAATGTAAGCAGTCAATAAGCCTAATGAACCAACATGGCTTCTTTTCCATACTTTAACACTATGTAACTCATATTAAAAGTAGGCCAAACAAGTCTTTCAAAAAAGACAAAGAAATAAAGCAATCTTTTCAACAGGTCTCTTTAATTAACAAATAGATTTACAGTTTAATGTCACAAATTAGACAAACTATGAGATTTCCAAGAAAAATAAAAAGGTATCCTTTGCTATGGTGGGGCTTGAACCCACAACCTTGTGGGGAGCTGCTGATTGGTAAACCAAGACCTTACCCACTGAGCTATCCCTTCTGACTTCTGCAATCAGTCAATAAGCCCAATAAACCAACATGGCTTCTTTTTCATACTTCAACACCATATAGCTCATATTTAAATTAGGCCAAACAAGTCTTTCAAAAAAGACAAAGAAATAAAGCAATTTTTGCAACAGTTCTCTTTAATTAACAAATAGATTTACAGTTTCATGTCACAAATTAGACAAACTATGAGATATCCAAATAAAAAAAAAGAATCCTTTGCATTGGTGCGGCTTGAACCCACAACCTGAGTGGCGCTGCTGATTGGTAAACCAAGACCTTACCCACTGAGCTATCAGTCATGGCTTATGAAAGCAGTCAATAAGCCTAATGAACCAACATGGCTACTTTTCCATACTTCAGCACCATGTAACTCATATTAAAAGTTGGCCAAACAAGTCTTTTAAAAAAGACAAAGAAATAAAGCAATCTTTTCAACAGTTCTCTTTAATTAACAACAGATTTACAGTTTAATGTCACAAATTAGACAAACTATGAGATTTCCAAAGAAAAATAACAAGGAATCCTTTGCTATGGTGGGGCTTGAACCAACAACCTGAGGGGAGCTGCTGATTGGTAAACCAAGACCTTACCCACTGAGCTATCAGTCCTGGCTTGTGTAAGCAGTCAATATGCCTAATGAACCAACATGGCTTCTTTTCCTTACTTCAACTCCATGTAAATCATATTAAAAGTAGGCCAAACAAGTATTTCAAAAAAGACAAAGAAATAAAGCAATCTTTGCAACAGTTCTCTTTAATTAACAAATAGATTTACAGTTTTATATCACAAAGTAGACAAACTATTATATTTCCAAAGAAAAATAAAAAAGCTATCCTGTTGCTATGGTGGGAATTGAACCCACAACCTTGTGGGGGGCTGTTGATTTGTAAACCAAGACCTTACACGCTGAGCTATCAGTCCTGGCTAATGTAAGCAGTCAATAAGCCAAATGAACCAACATGGCTTCTTTTCCATACTTCAACACCATGTAACTCATATTAAAAGTAGGCCAAACAAGTCTTTCAAAAAAGACAAAGAAATAAAGCAATCTTTTCAACAGTTCTCTTTAATTAACAAATAGATTTACAGTTTCATGTCACAAATTAGACAAACTATGAGATTTCCAAAGAAAAATAAAAAGGAATCCTTTGCTATGGTGGGGCTTGAACCCACAACCTGAGGGGAGCTGTTGATTGGTAAACCAAGACCTTACCTACTGAGCTATCACTTCTGACTTTTGCACGCAGTCAATAAGCCTAATGAACCAACATGGCTTCTTTTTCATTCTTCAACACCATATAACTCATATTAAAATTAGGCCAAACAAGTTTTTCAAAAAAGACAAAAAAATAAAGCAATCTTTTCAACAGTTCTCTTTAATTAACAAATAGATTTACAGTTTTATATCACAAAGTAGACAAACTATTATATTTCCAAAGAAAAATAAAAAAGGTATCATTTGCTATGGTGGGGAGCTGCTGATTGGTAAACCAAGATCTTACCCACTGAGCGATCACGTCTGACTTGTGCATGCAGTCAATAAGCCTAATGAACCAACATGGCTTCTTTTCCATACTTCAGCACCATGTAACTCATATTAAAAGTAGGCCAAACAAGTCTTTTAAAAAAGACAAAGAAATAAAGCAATCTTTTCAACAGTTCTCTTTAATTAACAAATAGATTTACAGTTTAATGTCACAAATTAGACAAACTATGAGATTTCCAAAGAAAAATAAAAAGGAATGCTTTGCTTTGGTGGGGCTTGAACCCACAACCTGAGGGGAGCTGCTGCTTGTTACACCAAGACCTTACCCACTGAGCTATCAGTCCAGGCTTGTGTAAGCAGTCAATAAGCCTAATGAACCAACATGGCTTCTTTTCCATACTTCAACACCATGTAACTCATATTAAAAGTAGGCCAAACAAGTCTTTCAAAAAAGACAACGGAATAAAGCAATCTTTTCAACAGGTCTCTTTAATTAACAAATAGATTTACAGTTTTATATCACAAAGTAGACAAACTTTGAGATTTCAAAAAAAAAATTAAAAGTTATATTTTGCTGTGGCAGGGCTTGAACTCACAACTTTGTGGGGAGCTGTTGATTGGTAAACCAAGACCTTACCCACTGAGCTATCACTTCTGACTTTTGCAAGCAGTCAATAAGCCTAATGAACCAACATGGCTTCTTTTCCATACTTCAGCACCATGTAACTCATATTTAAATTAGGCCAAACAAGTCTTTCAAAAAAGACAAAGAAATAAAGCAATCTTTTCAACAGTTCTCTTTAATTAACAAATAGATTTACAGTTTCATGTCACAAATTAGACAAACTATAAGATATCCAAATAAAAAAAAAGGAATCCTTTGCTTTGGTGCAGCCTGAACCCACAACCTGAGGGGCGCTGCTGATTGGTAAACCAAGACCTTACCCACTGAGCTATCAGTCCTGGCTTTTGTAAGCAGTGAATAAGCCTAATGAACCAACATGGCTTCTATTCGTTACTTTAACTCCCTGTAAATCATATTAAAAGTAGGCCAAACAAGTCTTTCCAAAAAGTCAAAGAAATAAAGCAATCTTTGCAACAGGTCTCTTTAATTCTTTTAGGCTTCTCCCGTTAGGGGTCGCCACAGCGGATCATCCGCACGTTTGATTTGGCACATGTTTTACGCTGGATGCCCCAATTTATCCGGGCTTGGGACCGGCACTAAGAGTGGCTGGGGATGGTTCCCTGACCGGGAATCGAACCCGGGTCGCAGCGGTGGGAGCAAAATTCTTTTCGGCTTCTCCCGTTAGGGGTCGCCACAGCGGATCCTCCGCACGTTTGATTTGGCACATGTTTTACGCTGGATGCCCTTCCTAACGCAACCCTCCCCAATTTATCCGGGCTTGGGACCGGCACTAAGAGTGGCTGGGGATGGTTCCCTGACCGGGAATCGAACCGGGGTCGCAGCGGTGGGAGCGCTGCATCTTAACCACTAGACCACCAGGGGACCCTTGCAACAGGTCTCTTTAATTAACAAATAGATTTACAGTTTTATATCACAAAGTAGACAAACTATGAGATTTCAAAAGAAAAATTAAAGGTTATCTTTTGCAACCGCAGGGCTTGAACCCACAACATTGTGCGGAACTGATGATTGGTAAACCAAGACCTTATCCACTGAGCTATCCCTCTTGACATGTTTAAACAGTCTATTCAATTCAATTCAATTCATTTTTATTTGTATAGCGCTTTTAACAATGAACATTGTCTCAAAGCAGCTTTACACAGATAATGCGGTGATTAAAAATGAATATGTTCTTTATGAGTAAGTTTGTCCCTGATGAGCAAGCCGGTGGCGACTGGCGACTGTGGCAAGGAAAAACTCCCCGAGATGGCATAAGGAAGAAACCTTGAGAGGAACCAGACTCAAGAGGGAACCCATCCTCATCTGGGTTACACCGAATGTCCATTTGTGGCGGGTATACAATGTTGCGGGGTGCAGTGATGATGATCAAAAGCGAAGTGTATTTCTGAGTCAGTGTAGGAGACTGTTGACATCAGTGTAGGAGACTGTTGACATCCAATCCAGGCAGGCCTGGATGAAGTGGGAAGATCCACGGGGGGGAGAGGGGCAGGAACAGTGGTCACTGGAGCCTCAGGAGCATGTTTAACTCGACCGAGAGAGAGAGAGAGAGAGAGAGAGAGAGAGAGAGAGAGAGAGAGAGAGAGAGAGAGAGAGAGAAGAGGGTGACAGGAAGAGAAGGATATGGATTATTAAGTGTACCTATTGTTGCATGAGAGTTAAAGTCACTGTGCAGTTTGGACTCCGGCAAGACTCGCTATGGCAGCATAACTAAAAGGGAGAACCAGAAGGCAACACAGACATGAGGGATCTCTGGGATAAGAGACGGCCCACCACACCACCATCAACAAACCTGAGTGAACACGTGAATGTGAGGGGACGACAGCGTACAAATATCCCAGTTCACCAAACACTCTATATCAATGTTCCCTCCAGATCTGAGCCTTTACCTGAGAAAAAATCTACTGATTAAAGGCTTGACTGAATAAATATGTTTTCAACCTCGACTTGAACACTGAGACAGCGTCTGAGTCCCGAACACTGATAGGAAGGCTGTTCCATAACTGCGGGGCTTTATAAGAGAAAGATCTGCCCCCTGCTGTAATCTTCATTATTGGAGGAACCAACAGATAGCCTGCACCTTTTGATCTAAGTAGGCGTGGAGGATCATACTGGTACAGAAGTTCACTCAGATACGGTGGTGCGAGACCATTAAGTGCTTTATATGTCAGTAGTAAAATTTTATAATCAATGCGAGATTTGATTGGGAGCCAGTGTAGACTGATTAATACAGGGGTGATGTGGTCATATTTCCTAGATCTAGTGAGGACTCTTGCTGCTGCATTCTGAACTAACTGAAGCTTATTTATGCACCTACTCCGCACACCCAGACAGTAAAGCGTTACAGTAGTCTAATCTAGAAGTAACAAAAGCATGAACTAGTTTTTCTGCATCCTGTAACGACATCATATTTCTAATTTTAGCAATATTTCTAAGGTGAAAGAAGGCGATCCTGGTAATATTATTCACGTGAGCCTCAAAGGAAAGACTCGAGTCAATAATCACACCAAGGTCTTTGACAGCCGTACACGCTGAAACAGAAACACCATCCAGAGATGTTAGGTAATCGGAAAGTTTGCTTCTAGCTGCATGTGGTCCTAGTAAAAGTACTTCCGTCTTATCTGAGTTTAGCAGAAGAAAGTTATCGAGCATCCACTGTCTAATGTCCTTTACACATTTTTTAACATTGTTAAGCTGATCTCTCTCATCTGGCTTTGCTGAAATATATAGCTGTGTATCATCAGCATAGCAATGGAATCTAATACCATGTTTATGAATAATTTCTCCAAGAGGCAGCATATATAAAGAGAAAAGCAGAGGGCCTAAGACAGATCCTTGAGGAACACCAAACTTTACCTCAGAGAGTGTGGAGAACTCACCATTAACATCAACAAACTGATAGCGATCAGTCAAATAAGACCTGAGCCAAGAGAGAGCCGTTCCCTTTATTCCAACAACGTTCTCAAGTCTAGCAAGTAGTATAGTGTGATCAATGGTGTCAAAAGCTGCACTAAGGTCGAGCAAAACAAGTAAGGAGACAAAACCCTGATCAGAGGCCAATAACAGGTCATTTACCACCTTAACTAGCGCCGTCTCTGTGCTATGATGAGGCCGAAATCCTGACTGATACATTTCAAAAATATTATTCATAAGTAGGAGTGAGCATAACTGCTGTGCTACAACCTTTTCCAAAATTTTGGCTATGAAGGGGAGATTTGATATCTATAAGCCCACTGAGCTATCAGTCCTGGTTTATGTAAGCAGTCAATAGGCCTAATGAACCAACATGGTTTCTTTTCCATACTTCAATAACCTGTAAACTATAAAAAGTAGACCAAACAAGTCTTTCAAAAAAAAAAAAGAAATAAAGCAATCTTTTTAAACAGTTCTCTTTAATTAACAAATAGATTTACAGTTTCATGTCAAAAATTAGACAAACTATGAGATTTCCAAAGAAAAATAAAAAGTTTGTCTCCTTTGCTAGGGTGGGGCTTGAACCCACAACCCTGAGAGGAGCTGCGGATTGGTAAATCAAGACCTTATCCACTGAGCTATCAGTCATGGCTTGTGGAAGCAGTCATTAAGCCTAATGAACCAACATGGTTTCTTTTCCATACTTCAATAACCTGTAACCTATTAAAAGTAGACCAAACAAGTCTTTTAAAAAAAGACAAAGAAATAAAGCAATCTTTTCAACAGTTCTCTTTAATTAACAAATAGATTTACAGTTTCATGTCACAAATTAGACAAACTATGAGATTTCCAAAGAAAAATAAAAAGGAATCCTTTGCTATGGTGGGGCTTGAACCCACAACCTTAAGGGGAGCTGCTGATTGGTAAACCTAGGCCTTACCCACTGAGCTATCAGTCCTGGCTTGTTTAAACAGTCAATAGGCCTAATGAACCAACATGGTTCTTTTCCATACTTCAATAACCTGTAACCTATTAAAAGTAGACCAAACAAGTCTTTCAAAAAAGACAAAGAAATAAAGCAATCTTATCAACAGATTTCTTCAATTAACAAATAGATTCACAGTGTAATGTCACAAATTAACAAACTATTATATTTCCAAAGAAAAAGATATCCTTTGCTACGGTGGGGCTTGAACCCACAAACTTGTGGGGAGCTGCTGATTTGTAAACCAAGACCTTACCCACTGAGCTATCAGTCCTGGCTTACTAAAGCAGTCAATAAGCCTAATGAACCAACATGGCTTCTTTTCCATACTTCAGCACCATGTTACTCATATTAAAAGTAGGCCAAACAAGTCTTTTCCAAAAAGACAAAGAAATAAAGCAATCTTTTCAACAGTTCTCTTTAATTAACAAATAGATTTACAGTTTAATGTCACAAATTAGACAAACTATGAGATTTCCAAAGAAAAATAAAAAGGAATCCTTTGCTATGGTGGGACTTGGACCCACAAACTGAGGGGAGCTGCTGATTGGTAAACCAAGACCTTACCCACTGAGCTATCAGTCCTGGCTTGTGTAAGCAGTCAATAAGCCTAATGAACCAACATGGCTTCTTTTCCTTACTTCAACTCCATGTAAATCATATTAAAAGTAGGCCAAACAAGTCTTTCAAAAAAGACAAAGAAATAAAGCAATCTTTGCAACAGATTTCTTCAATTAACAAATAGATTCACAGTGTAATGTCACAAATTAGACAAACTATTATATTTCCAAAGAAAAAGAAAAAGATATCCTTTGCTACGGTGGGGCTTGAACCCACAAACTTGTGGGGAGCTGCTGATTTGTAAACCAAGCCCTTACCCACTGAGCTATCAGTCCTGGCTTACTAAAGCAGTCAATAAGCCTAATGAACCAACATGACTTCTTTTCCATACTTCAGCACCATGTTACTCATATTAAAAGTAGGCCAAACAAGTCTTTTAAAAAAGACAAAGAAATAAAGCAATCTTTTCAACAGTTCTCTTTAATTAACAAATAGATTTACAGTTTAATGTCACAAATTAGACAAACTATGAGATTTCCAAAGAAAAAGAAAAAGGGATCCTTTGCTATGGTGGGGCTTGAACCCACAACCTGAGGGGAGCTGTTGATTGGTAAACCAAGACCTTACCCACTGAGCTATCAGTCCTGGCTTGTGAAAGCAGTCAATAAGCCTAATGAACCAACATGGCTTCTTTTCCATACTTCAACACCATGTAACTCATATTAAAAGTAGGCCAAACAAGTCTTTCAAAAAAGACAACGGAATAAAGCAATCTTTTCAACAGGTCTCTTTAATTAACAAATAGATTTACAGTTTTATATCACAAAGTAGACAAACTTTGAGATTTCAAAAGAAAAATTAAAAGTTATCTTTTGCTGTGGCAGGGCTTGAACCCACAAACTTGTGGGGAGCTGTTGATTGGTAAACCAAGACCTTACCCACTGAGCTATCACTTCTGACTTTTGCAAAGAGTCATTAAGCCTAATGAACCAACATGGCTTCTTTTTCATACTTCAATGCCATATAACTTATATTAAAATTAGGCCAAACAAGTCTTTCAAAAAAGACAAAGAAATAAAGCAATCTTTTCAACAGTTCTCTTTAATTAACAAATAGATTTACAGTTTCATGTCACAAATTAGACAAACTATGAGATTTCCAAAGAAAAATAAAAAGGAATCCTTTGCTATGGTGGGGCTTGAACCCACAACCTTAAGGGGAGCTGCTGATTGGTAAACCTAGGCCTTACCCACTGAGCTATCAGTCCTGGCTTGTGTAAACAGTCAATAGGCCTAATGAACCAACATGGTTCTTTTCCATACTTCAATAACCTGTAACCTATTAAAAGTAGACCAAACAAGTCTTTCAAAAAAGACAAAGAAATAAAGCAATCTTATCAACAGATTTCTTCAATTAACAAATAGATTCACAGTGTAATGTCACAAATTAACAAACTATTATATTTCCAAAGAAAAAGAAAAAGATATCCTTTGCTACGGTGGGGCTTGAACCCACAAACTTGAGGGGAGCTGCTGATTTGTAAACCAAGACCTTACCCACTGAGCTATCAGTCCTGGCTTACTAAAGCAGTCAATAAGCCTAATGAACCAACATGGCTTCTTTTCCATACTTCAGCACCATGTTACTCATATTAAAAGTAGGCCAAACAAGTCTTTTAAAAAAGACAAAGAAATAAAGCAATCTTTTCAACAGTTCTCTTTAATTAACAAATAGATTTACAGTTTCATGTCACAAATTAGACAAACTATAAGATATCCAAATAAAAAAAATGGAATCCTTCGCTTTGGTGCGGCTTGAACCCACAACCTGAGGGGCGCTGCTGATTGGTAAACCAAGACCTTACCCACTGAGCTATCAGTCCTGGCTTGTGTAAGCAGTGAATAAGCCTAATGAACCAACATGGCTTCTATTCCTTACTTTAACTCCCTGTAAATCATATTAAAAGTAGGCCAAACAAGTCTTTCCAAAAAGTCAAAGAAATAAAGCAATCTTTGCAACAGGTCTCTTTAATTAACAAATAGATTTACAGTTTTATATCACAAAGTAGACAAACTATGAGATTTCAAAAGAAAAATTAAAGGTTATCTTTTGCAACTGCAGGGCTTGAACCCACAACATTGTGCGGAACTGATGATTGGTAAACCAAGACCTTATCCACTGAGCTATCCCTCTTGACATGTTTAAACAGTCTATAAGCCCACTGAGCTATCAGTCCTGGTTTATGTAAGCAGTCAATGGGCCTAATGAACCAACATGGTTTCTTTTCCATACTTCAATAAACTGTAAACTATAAAAAGTAGACCAAACAAGTCTTTCAAAAAAGACAAAGAAATAAAGCAATCTTTTTAAACAGTTCTCTTTAATTAACAAATAGATTTACAGTTTCATGTCAAAAATTAGACAAACTATGAGATTTCCAAAGAAAAATAAAAAGTTTGTCTCCTTTGCTAGGGTGGGGCTTGAACCCACAACCCTGAGAGGAGCTGCGGATTGGTAAACCAAGACCTTACCCACTGAGCTATCAGTCATGGCTTGTGGAAGCAGTCATTAAGCCTAATGAACCAACATGGTTTCTTTTCCATACTTCAATAACCTGTAACCTATTAAAAGTAGACCAAACAAGTCTTTTAAAAAAGACAAAGAAATAAAGCAATCTTTTCAACAGTTCTCTTTAATTAACAAATAGATTTACAGTTTCATGTCACAAATTAGACAAACTATGAGATTTCCAAAGAAAAATAAAAAGGAATCCTTGGCTATGGTGGGGCTTGAACCCACAACCTTAAGGGGAGCTGCTGATTGGTAAACCAAGACCTTACCCACTGAGCTATCAGTCCTGGCTTGTGTAAACAGTCAATAGGCCTAATGAACCAACATGGTTTCTTTTCCATACTTCAATAACCTGTAACCTATTAAAAGTAGACCAAACAAGTCTTTCAAAAAAGACAAAGAAATAAAGCAATCTTATCAACAGATTTCTTCAATTAACAAATAGACTCACAGTGTAATGTCACAAATTAGACAAACTATTATATTTCCAAAGAAAAAGAAAAAGATATCCTTTGCTACGGTTGGGCTTGAACCCACAAACTTGTGGGGAGCTGCTGATTTGTAAACCAAGACCTTACCCACTGAGCTATCAGTCCTGGCTTACTAAAGCAGTCAATAAGCCTAATGAACCAACATGGCTTCTTTTCCATACTTCAGCACCATGTTACTCATATTAAAAGTAGGCCAAACAAGTCTTTTAAAAAAGACAAAGAAATAAAGCAATCTTTTCAACAGTTCTCTTTAATTAACAAATAGATTTACAGTTTAATATCACAAAGTAGACAAACTTTGAGATTTCAAAAGAAAAATTAAAAGTTATCTTTTGCTAGGGTTGGGCTTGAACCCACAACCCTGAGAGGAGCTGCGGATTGGTAAACCAAGACCTTACCCACTGAGCTATCAGTCATGGCTTGTGGAAGCAGTCATTAAGCCTAATGAACCAACATGGTTTCTTTTCCATACTTCAATAACCTGTAACCTATTAAAAGTAGACCAAACAAGTCTTTTAAAAAAGACAAAGAAATAAAGCAATCTTTTCAACAGTTCTCTTTAATTAACAAATAGATTTACAGTTTCATGTCACAAATTAGACAAACTATGAGATTTCCAAAGAAAAATAAAAAGGAATCCTTGGCTATGGTGGGGCTTGAACCCACAACCTTAAGGGGAGCTGCTGATTGGTAAACCAAGACCTTACCCACTGAGCTATCAGTCCTGGCTTGTGTAAACAGTCAATAGGCCTAATGAACCAACATGGTTTCTTTTCCATACTTCAATAACCTGTAACCTATTAAAAGTAGACCAAACAAGTCTTTCAAAAAAGACAAAGAAATAAAGCAATCTTATCAACAGATTTCTTCAATTAACAAATAGACTCACAGTGTAATGTCACAAATTAGACAAACTATTATATTTCCAAAGAAAAAGAAAAAGATATCCTTTGCTACGGTGGGGCTTGAACCCACAAACTTGTGGGGAGCTGCTGATTTGTAAACCAAGACCTTACCCACTGAGCTATCAGTCCTGGCTTACTAAAACAGTCAATAAGCCTAATGAACCAACATGGCTTCTTTTCCATACTTCAGCACCATGTTACTCATATTAAAAGTAGGCCAAACAAGTCTTTTAAAAAAGACAAAGAAATAAAGCAATCTTTTCAACAGTTCTCTTTAATTAACAAATAGATTTACAGTTTAATGTCACAAATTAGACAAACTATGAGATTTCCAAAGAAAAAGAAAAAGGAATCCTTTGCTATGGTGGGGCTTGAACCCACAACCTGAGGGGAGCTGCTGATTGGTAAACCAAGACCTTACCCACTGAGCTATCAGTCCTGGCTTGTGTAAGCAGTCAATAAGCCTAATGAACCAACATGGCTTCTTTTCCATACTTCAACACCATGTAACTCATATTAAAAGTAGGCCAAACAAGTCTTTCAAAAACGACAACGGAATTAGGCAATCTTTTCAACAGGTCTATTTAATTAACAAATAGATTTACAGTTTTATATCACAAAGTAGACAAACTTTGAGATTTCAAAAGAAAAATTAAAAGTTATCTTTTGCTGTGGTAGGGCTTGAACCCACAAACTTGTGGGGAGCTGTTGATTGGTAAACCAAGACCTTACCCACTGAGCTATCACTTCTGACTTTTGCAAAGAGTCAATAAGCCTAATGAACCAACATGGCTTCTTTTTCATACTTCAATGCCATATAACTTATATTAAAATTAGGCCAAACAAGTCTTTCAAAAAAGACAAAGAAATAAAGCAATCTTTTCAACAGTTCTCTTTAATTAACAAATAGATTTACAGTTTCATGTCACAAATTAGACAAACTATAAGATATCCAAATAAAATAAAAGGAATCCTTTGCTTTGGTGCGGCTTGAACCCACAACCTGAGAGGGCGCTGCTGATTGGTAAACCAAGACCTTACCCACTGAGCTATCAGTCCTGGCTTTTGTAAGCAGTGAATAAGCCTAATGAACCAACATGGCTTCTATTCGTTACTTTAACTCCCTGTAAATCATATTAAAAGTAGGCCAAACAAGTCTTTCCAAAAAGTCAAAGAAATAAAGCAATCTTTGCAACAGGTCTCTTTAATTAACAAATAGATTTACAGTTTTATATCTGGCAAACCTCTCCTTGAACTGCCACCTTAACGTGGTGGAGGGGTTTGAGTACTCGAATGACCCTAGGAGCTATGTTGTCCGGGGCTATATGCCCCTGGTAGGGTCTCCCAAGGCAAACAGGTCCTGGGCGACCAATGCTGTTTACAGTAGAGGTGGGGAGCTGTTGACCTCAACTGGGGATGTCGTTGGACGGTGGAAGGAATACTTCGAGGATCTCCTCAATCCCGCCGTCACGTCTTCCATTGAGGAAGCAGAGGCTGAGGGCTCAGAGGCGGACTCGTCCATCACCCAAGCTGAAGTCACCGAGGTAGTAAAGAAACTCCTCGGTGGCAGGGCACCGGGGGTGGATGAGATCCGCCCTGAGTACCTCAAGTCTCTGGATGTTGTGGGGCTGTCTTGGCTGACACGCCTCTGCAGCATCGCGTGGCGGTCGGGGACAGTGCCTCTGGAATGGCAGACCGGGGTGGTGGTCCCTCTTTTTAAGAAGGGGGACCGGAGGGTGTGTTCCAACTATAGGGGGATCACACTTCTCAGCCTACCTGGGAAAGTCTATGCCAGGGTACTGGAGAGGAGAATACGGCCGATAGTAGAACCTCGGATTCAGGAGGAACAATGTGGTTTTCGTCCAGGCCGTGGAACACTGGACCAGCTCTATACCCTCTACAGGGTGCTGGAGGGTTCATGGGAGTTTGCCCAACCAGTCCACATGTGCTTTGTGGATTTGGAAAAGGCATTCGACTGTGTCCCTCGCGGCGGCCTGTGGAGGGTGCTCCGGGAGTATGGGGTCGGGGGCCCTTTACTAAGGGCTGTCCGGTCCCTGTATGACCGAAGCAGGAGCTTGGTTCGCATTGCCGGCAGTAAGTCAGACTTGTTCCCGGTGCATGTTGGACTCCGGCAGGGCTGCCCTTTGTCACCGGTTCTGTTCATAATTTTTATGGACAGAATTTCTAGGCGCAGCCAGGGGTCGGAGGGTGTCCGGTTTGGTGACGACACGATTTCGTCTTTGCTCTTTGCAGATGATGTTGTCGTGTTGGCTTCATCAGACCAGGACCTTCAGCATGCACTGGGACGGTTTGCAGCCGAGTGTGAAGCGGCTGGGATGAGAATCAGCACCTCCAAATCCGAGGCCATGGTCCTCAGTCGGAAAAGGGTGGCTTGCCCACTTCAGGTTGGTGGGGAGTTCCTGCCGCAAGTGGAGGAGTTTAAGTATCTTGGGGTTTTGTTCACGAGTGAGGGAAGGGTGGAACGGGAGATTGACAGACGGATCGGTGCAGCTTCTGCAGTAATGCGGTCGATGTACCGGTCTGTCGTGGTGAAGAAGGAGCTGAGCCGCAAGGCGAAACTTTCGATTTACCGGTCAATCTACGTTCCTACTCTCACCTATGGTCATGAGCTCTGGGTCATGACCGAAAGGACAAGATCCCGGATACAGGCGGCCGAAATGTGCTTCCTCCGCAGGGTGGCTGGGCGATCCCTTAGAGATAGGGTGAGAAGCTTAGTCACTCGGGAGGAGCTCGGAGTAGATCCGCTGCTCCTCCACATCGAGAGGGGTCAGCTGAGGTGGCTCGGGCATCTGTTCCGGATGCCTCCTGGACGCCTTCCTGGGAAGGTGTTCCGGGCGCGTCCCACTGGGAGGAGACCCCGGGGAAGACCTAGGACACGCTGGAGGGACTATGTCTCCCGGCTAGCCTGGGAACGCCTTGGTGTCCCCCCGGAAGAGCTGGAAGAAGTGTCTAGGGAGAGGGAAGTCTGGGCATCTTTGCTTAGACTGCTGCCCCCGCGACCCGGCATCGGATAAGCGGGAGAAGATGGATGGATGGATGGATGGATATCACAAAGTAGACAAACTATGAGATTTCAAAAGAAAAAGTAAAGGTTATCTTTTGCAACCACAGGGCTTGAACCCACAACATTGTGCGGAACTGATGATTGGTAAACCAAGACCTTATCCACTGAGCTATCCCTCTTGACATGTTTAAACAGTCTATAAGCCCACTGAGCTATCAGTCCTGGTTTATGTAAGCAGTCAATAGGCCTAATGAACCAAAATGGTTTCTTTTCCATACTTCAATAACCTGTAAACTATAAAAAGTAGACCAAACAAGTCTTTCAAAAAAGACAAAGAAATAAAGCAATCTTTTTAAACAGTTCTCTTTAATTAACAAATAGATTTACAGTTTCATGTCAAAAATTAGACAAACTATGAGATTTCCAAAGAAAAATAAAAAGTTTGTCTCCTTTGCTAGGGTGGGGCTCGAACCCACAACCCTGAGAGGAGCTGCGGATTGGTAAACCAAGACCTTACCCACTGAGCTATCAGTCATGGCTTGTTGAAGCAGTCTATGCCTAATGAACCAACATGGTTTCTTTTCCATACTTCAATAACCTGTAACCTATTAAAAGTAGACCAAACAAGTCTTTCAAAAAAGACAAAGAAATAAAGCAATCTTTTCAACAGTTCTCTTTAATTAACAAAAAGATTTACAGTTTCATGTCACAAATTAGACAAACTATGAGATTTCCAAAGAAAAATAAAAAGGAATCCTTTGTATGGTGGGGCTTGAACCCACAACCTTAAGGGGAGCTGCTGATTGGTAAACCTAGGCCTTACCCACTGAGCTATCAGTCCTGGCTTGTGTAAACAGTCAATAGGCCTAATGAACCAACATGGTTCTTTTCCATACTTCAATAACCTGTAACCTATTAAAAGTAGACCAAACAAGTCTTTCAAAAAAGACAAAGAAATAAAGCAATCTTATCAACAGATTTCTTCAATTAACAAATAGATTCACAGTGTAATGTCACAAATTAACAAACTATTATATTTCCAAAGAAAAAGAAAATGATATCCTTTGCTACGGTGGGGCTTGAACCCACAAACTTGTGGGGAGCTGCTGATTTGTAAACCAAGACCTTACCCACTGAGCTATCAGCCCTGGCTTACTAAAGCAGTCAATAAGCCTAATGAACCAACATGGCTTCTTTTCCATACTTCAGCACCATGTTACTCATATTAAAAGTAGGCCAAACAAGTCTTTTAAAAAAGACAAAGAAATAAAGCAATCTTTTCAACAGTTCTCTTTAATTAACAAATAGATTTACAGTTTAATGTCACAAATTAGACAAACTATGAGATTTCCAAAGAAAAATAAAAAGGAATCCTTTGCTATGGTGGGACTTGGACCCACAAAACGAGGGGAGCTGCTGATTGGTAAACCAAGACCTTACCCACTGAGCTATCAGTCCTTGCTTACTAAAGCAGTCAATAAGCCTAATGAACCAACATGGCTTCTTTTCCATACTTCAGCACCATGTTACTCATATTAAAAGTAGGCCAAACAAGTCTTTTAAAAAAGACAAAGAAATAAAGCAATCTTTTCAACAGTTCTCT
Source organism: Silurus aristotelis (assembly GCF_946808225.1). Taxonomy (NCBI): domain Eukaryota; kingdom Metazoa; phylum Chordata; class Actinopteri; order Siluriformes; family Siluridae; genus Silurus; species Silurus aristotelis. The sequence continues at coordinate 19,907,946 of NC_139593.1, forward strand.
TTAATTAACAAATAGATTTACAGTTTAATGTCACAAATTAGACAAACTATGAGATTTCCAAAGAAAAATAAAAAGGAATCCTTTGCTATGGTGGGACTTGGACCCACAATCTGAGGGGAGCTGCTGATTGGTAAACCAAGACCTTACCCACTGAGCTATCAGTCCTGGCTTGTGTAAGCAGTGAATAAGCCTAATGAACCAACATGGCTTCTTTTCCTTACTTCAACTCCATGTAAATCATATTAAAAGTAGGCCAAACAAGTCTTTCAAAAAAGACAAAGAAATAAAGCAATCTTTGCAACAGATTTCTTCAATTAACAAATAGATTCACAGTGTAATGTCACAAATTAGACAAACTATTATATTTCCAAAGAAAAAGAAAAAGATATCCTTTGCTACGGTGGGGCTTGAACCCACAAACTTGTGGGGAGCTGCTGATTTGTAAAACAAGACCTTACCCACTGAGCTATCAGTCCTGGCTTACTAAAGCAGTCAATAAGCCTAATGAACCAACATGGCTTCTTTTCCATACTTCAGCTCCATGTTACTCATATTAAAAGTAGGCCAAACAAGTCTTTTAAAAAAGACAAAGAAATAAAGCAATCTTTTCAACAGTTCTCTTTAATTAACAAATAGATTTACAGTTTAATGTCACAAATTAGACAAACTATGAGATTTCCAAAGAAAAAGAAAAAGGAATCCTTTGCTATGGTGGGGCTTGAACCCACAACCTGAGGGGAGCTGCTGATTGGTAAACCAAGACCTTACCCACTGAGCTATCAGTCCTGGCTTGTGTAAGCAGTCAATAAGCCTAATGAACCAACATGGCTTCTTTTCCATACTTCAACACCATGTAACTCATATTAAAAGTAGGCCAAACAAGTCTTTCAAAAACGACAACGGAATTAGGCAATCTTTTCAACAGGTCTATTTAATTAACAAATAGATTTACAGTTTTATATCACAAAGTAGACAAACTTTGAGATTTCAAAATATAAAAATTAAAAGTTATCTTTTGCTGTGGCAGGGCTTGAACCAACAAACTTGTGGGGAGCTGTTGATTGGTAAACCAAGACCTTACCCACTGAGCTATCACTTCTGACTTTTGCAAAGAGTCAATAAGCCTAATGAACCAACATGGCTTCTTTTTCATACTTCAATGCCATATAACTTATATTAAAATTAGGCCAAACAAGTCTTTCAAAAAAGACAAAGAAATAAAGCAATCTTTTCAACAGTTCTCTTTAATTAACAAATAGATTTACAGTTTCATGTCACAAATTAGACAAACTATAAGATATCCAAATAAAAAAAAAGGAATCCTTTGCTTTGGTGCGGCTTGAACCCACAACCTGAGAGGGCGCTGCTGATTGGTAAACCAAGACCTTACCCACTGAGCTATCAGTCCTGGCTTTTGTAAGCAGTGAATAAGCCTAATGAACCAACATGGCTTCTATTCGTTACTTTAACTCCCTGTAAATCATATTAAAAGTAGGCCAAACAAGTCTTTCCAAAAAGTCAAAGAAATAAAGCAATCTTTGCAACAGGTCTCTTTAATTAACAAATAGATTTACAGTTTTATATCACAAAGTAGACAAACTATGAGATTTCAAAAGAAAAAGTAAAGGTTATCTTTTGCAACCACAGGGCTTGAACCCACAACATTGTGCGGAACTGATGATTGGTAAACCAAGACCTTATACTCTGAGCTATCCCTCTTGACATGTTTAAACAGTCTATAAGCCCACTGAGCTATCAGTCCTGGTTTATGTAAGCAGTCAATAGGCCTAATGAACCAAAATGGTTTCTTTTCCATACTTCAATAACCTGTAAACTATAAAAAGTAGACCAAACAAGTCTTTCAAAAAAGACAAAGAAATAAAGCAATCTTTTTAAACAGTTCTCTTTAATTAACAAATAGATTTACAGTTTCATGTCAAAAATTAGACAAACTATGAGATTTCCAAAGAAAAATAAAAAGTTTGTCTCCTTTGCTAGGGTGGGGCTCGAACCCACAACCCTGAGAGGAGCTGCGGATTGGTAAACCAAGACCTTACCCACTGAGCTATCAGTCATGACTTGTGGAAGCAGTCTATGCCTAATGAACCAACATGGTTTCTTTTCCATACTTCAATTACCTGTAACCTATTAAAAGTAGACCAAACAAGTCTTTCAAAAAAGACAAAGAAATAAAGCAATCTTTTCAACAGTTCTCTTTAATTAACAAATAGATTTACAGTTTCATGTCACAAATTAGACAAACTATGAGATTTCCAAAGAAAAATAAAAAGGAATCCTTTGTATGGTGGGGCTTGAACCCACAACCTTAAGGGGAGCTGCTGATTGGTAAACCTAGGCCTTACCCACTGAGCTATCAGTCCTGGCTTGTGTAAACAGTCAATAGGCCTAATGAACCAACATGGTTCTTTTCCATACTTCAATAACCTGTAACCTATTAAAAGTAGACCAAACAAGTCTTTCAAAAAAGACAAAGAAATAAAGCAATCTTATCAACAGATTTCTTCAATTAACAAATAGATTCACAGTGTAATGTCACAAATTAACAAACTATTATATTTCCAAAGAAAAAGAAAATGATATCCTTTGCTACGGTGGGGCTTGAACCCACAAACTTGTGGGGAGCTGCTGATTTGTAAACCAAGACCTTACCCACTGAGCTATCAGTCCTGGCTTACTAAAGCAGTCAATAAGCCTAATGAACCAACATGGCTTCTTTTCCATACTTCAGCACCATGTTACTCATATTAAAAGTAGGCCAAACAAGTCTTTTAAAAAAGACAAAGAAATAAAGCAATCTTTTCAACAGTTCTCTTTAATTAACAAATAGATTTACAGTTTAATGTCACAAATTAGACAAACTATGAGATTTCCAAAGAAAAATAAAAAGGAATCCTTTGCTATGGTGGGCCTTGGACCCACAAACTGAGGGGAGCTGCTGATTGGTAAACCAAGACCTTACCCACTGAGCTATCAGCCCTGGCTTACTAAAGCAGTCAATAAGCCTAATGAACCAACATGGCTTCTTTTCCATACTTCAACACCATGTAACTCATATTAAAAGTAGGCCAAACAAGTCTTTCAAAAACGACAACGGAATTAGGCAATCTTTTCAACAGGTCTATTTAATTAACAAATAGATTTACAGTTTTATGTCACAAAGTAGACAAACTTTGAGATTTCAAAAGAAAAATTAAAAGTTATCTTTTGCTGTGGCAGGGCTTGAACCCACAAACTTGTGGGGAGCTGTTGATTGGTAAACCAAGACCTTACCCACTGAGCTATCACTTCTGACGTTTGCAAAGAGTCAATAAGCCTAATGAACCAACATGGCTTCTTTTTCATACTTCAATGCCATATAACTTATATTAAAATTAGGCCAAACAAGTCTTTCAAAAAAGACAAAGAAATAAAGCAATCTTTTCAACAGTTCTCTTTAATTAACAAATAGATTTACAGTTTCATGTCACAAATTAGACAAACTATAAGATATCCAAATAAAAAAAAAGGAATCCTTTGCTTTGGTGCGGCTTAAACCCACAACCTGAGAGGGCGCTGCTGATTGGTAAACCAAGACCTAACCCACTGAGCTATCAGTCCTGGCTTTTGTAAGCAGTGAATAAGCCTAATGAACCAACATGGCTTCTATTCGTTACTTTAACTCCCTGTAAATCATATTAAAAGTAGGCCAAACAAGTCTTTCCAAAAAGTCAAAAAAATAAAGCAATCTTTGCAACAGGTCTCTTTAATTAACAAATAGATTTACAGTTTTATATCACAAAGTAGACAAACTATGAGATTTCAAAAGAAAAAGTAAAGGTTATCTTTTGCAACCACAGGGCTTGAACCCACAACATTGTGCGGAACTGATGATTGGTAAACCAAGACCTTATCCACTGAGCTATCCCTCTTGACATGTTTAAACAGTCTATAAGCCCACTGAGCTATCAGTCCTGGTTTATGTAAGCAGTCAATAGGCCTAATGAACCAAAATGGTTTCTTTTCCATACTTCAATAACCTGTAAACTATAAAAAGTAGACCAAACAAGTCTTTCAAAAAAGACAAAGAAATAAAGCAATCTTTTTAAACAGTTCTCTTTAATTAACAAATAGATTTACAGTTTCATGTCAAAAATTAGACAAACTATGAGATTTCCAAAGAAAAATAAAAAGTTTGTCTCCTTTGCTAGGGTGGGGTTCGAACCCACAACCCTGAGAGGAGCTGCGGATTGGTAAACCAAGACCTTACCCACTGAGCTATCAGTCATGGCTTGTGGAAGCAGTCTATGCCTAATGAACCAACATGGTTTCTTTTCCATACTTCAATAACCTGTAACCTATTAAAAGTAGACCAAACAAGTCTTTCAAAAAAGACAAAGAAATAAAGCAATCTTTTCAACAGTTCTCTTTAATTAACAAATAGATTTACAGTTTCATGTCACAAATTAGACAAACTATGAGATTTCCAAAGAAAAATAAAAAGGAATCCTTTGTATGGTGGGGCTTGAACCCACAACCTTAAGGGGAGCTGCTGATTGGTAAACCTAGGCCTTACCCACTGAGCTATCAGTCCTGGCTTGTGTAAACAGTCAATAGGCCTAATGAACCAACATGGTTCTTTTCCATACTTCAATAACCTGTAACCTATTAAAAGTAGACCAAACAAGTCTTTCAAAAAAGACAAAGAAATAAAGCAATCTTATCAACAGATTTCTTCAATTAACAAATAGATTCACAGTGTAATGTCACAAATTAACAAACTATTATATTTCCAAAGAAAAAGAAAATGATATCCTTTGCTACGGTGGGGCTTGAACCCACAAACTTGTGGGGAGCTGCTGATTTGTAAACCAAGACCTTACCCACTGAGCTATCAGTCCTGGCTTACTAAAGCAGTCAATAAGCCTAATGAACCAACATGGCTTCTTTTCCATACTTCAGCACCATGTTACTCATATTAAAAGTAGGCCAAACAAGTCTTTTAAAAAAGACAAAGAAATAAAGCAATCTTTTCAACAGTTCTCTTTAATTAACAAATAGATTTACAGTTTAATGTCACAAATTAGACAAACTATGAGATTTCCAAAGAAAAAGAAAAAGGAATCCTTTGCTATGGTGGGGCTTGAACCCACAACCTGAGGGGAGCTGCTGATTGGTAAACCAAGACCTTACCCACTGAGCTATCAGTCCTGGCTTGTGAAAGCAGTCAATAAGCCTAATGAACCAACATGGCTTCTTTTCCATACTTCAACACCATGTAACTCATATTAAAAGTAGGCCAAACAAGTCAAAGAAATAAAGCAATCTTTGCAACAGGTCTCTTTAATTAACAAATAGATTTACAGTTTTATATCACAAAGTAGACAAACTATGAGATTTCAAAAGAAAAAGTAAAGGTTATCTTTTGCAACTGCAGGGCTTGAACCCACAACATTGTGCGGAACTGATGATTGGTAAACCAAGACCTTATCCACTGAGCTATCCCTCTTGACATGTTTAAACAGTTTTTAAGCCCACTGAGCTATCAGTCCTGGTTTATGTAAGCAGTCAATAGGCCTAATGAACCAACATGGTTTCTTTTCCATACTTCAATAACCTGTAAACTATAAAAAGTAGACCAAACAAGTCTTTCAAAAAAAAAGTTTTTAAACAGTTCTCTTTAATTAACAAATAGATTTACAGTTTCATGTCAAAAATTAGACAAACTATGAGATTTCCAAAGAAAAATAAAAAGTTTGTCTCCTTTGCTAGGGTGGGGCTTGAACCCACAACCCTGAGAGGAGCTGCGGATTGGTAAACCAAGACCTTACCCACTGAGCTATCAGTCATGGCTTGTGGAAGCAGTCATTAAGCCTAATGAACCAACATGGTTTCTATTCCATACTTCAATAACCTGTAACCTATTAAAAGTAGACCAAACAAGTCTTTCAAAAAAGACAAAGAAATAAAGCAATCTTATCAACAGATTTCTTCAATTAACAAATAGACTCACAGTGTAATGTCACAAATTAGACAAACTATTATATTTCCAAAGAAAAAGAAAAAGATATCCTTTGCTACGGTGGGGCTTGAACCCACAAACTTGTGGGGAGCTGCTGATTTGTAAACCAAGACCTTACCCACTGAGCTATCAGTCCTGGCTTACTAAAACAGTCAATAAGCCTAATGAACCAACATGGCTTCTTTTCCATACTTCAGCACCATGTTACTCATATTAAAAGTAGGCCAAACAAGTCTTTTAAAAAAGACAAAGAAATAAAGCAATCTTTTCAACAGTTCTCTTTAATTAACAAATAGATTTACAGTTTAATGTCACAAATTAGACAAACTATGAGATTTCCAAAAAAAAAGAAAAAGGAATCCTTTGCTATGGTGGGGCTTGAACCCACAACCTGAGGTGAGCTGCTGATTGGTAAACCAAGACCTTACCCACTGAGCTATCAGTCCTGGCTTGTGTAAGCAGTCAATAAGCCTAATGAACCAACATGGCTTCTTTTCCATACTTCAACACCATGTAACTCATATTAAAAGTAGGCCAAACAAGTCTTTCAAAAAAGACAACGGAATAAAGCAATCTTTTCAACAGGTCTCTTTAATTAACAAATAGATTTACAGTTTTATATCACAAAGTAGACAAACTTTGAGATTTCAAAAGAAAAATTAAAAGTTATCTTTTGCTGTGGCAGGGCTTGAACCCACAAACTTGTGGGGAGCTGTTGATTGGTAAACCAAGACCTTACCCACTGAGCTATCACTTCTGACTTTTGCAAAGAGTCAATAAGCCTAATGAACCAACATGGCTTCTTTTTCATACTTCAATGCCATATAACTTATATTAAAATTAGGCCAAACAAGTCTTTCAAAAAAGACAAAGAAATAAAGCAATCTTTTCAACAGTCCTCTTTAATTAACAAATAGATTTACAGTTTCATGTCACAAATTAGACAAACTATAAGATATCCAAATAAAAAAAAAGGAATCCTTTGCTTTGGTGCGGCTTGAACCCACAACCTGAGAGGGCGCTGCTGATTGGTAAACCAAGACCTTACCCACTGAGCTATCAGTCCTGGCTTTTGTAAGCAGTGAATAAGCCTAAAGAACCAACATGGCTTCTATTCGTTACTTTAACTCCCTGTAAATCATATTAAAAGTAGGCCAAACAAGTCTTTCCAAAAAGTCAAAGAAATAAAGCAATCTTTGCAACAGGTCTCTTTAATTAACAAATAGATTTACAGTTTTATATCACAAAGTAGACAAACTATGAGATTTCAAAAGAAAAAGTAAAGGTTATCTTTTGCAACCACAGGGCTTGAACCCACAACATTGTGCGGAACTGATGATTGGTAAACCAAGACCTTATCCACTGAGCTATCCCAAAAACAGTCTATAAGCCCACTGAGCTATCAGTCCTGGTTTATGTAAGCAGTCAATAGGCCTAATGAACCAAAATGGTTTCTTTTCCATACTTCAATAACCTGTAAACTATAAAAAGTAGACCAAACAAGTCTTTCAAAAAAGACAAAGAAATAAAGCAATCTTTTTAAACAGTTCTCTTTAATTAACAAATAGATTTACAGTTTCATGTCAAAAATTAGACAAACTATGAGATTTCCAAAGAAAAATAAAAAGTTTGTCTCCTTTGCTAGGGTGGGGCTCGAACCCACAACCCTGAGAGGAGCTGCGGATTGGTAAACCAAGACCTTACCCACTGAGCTATCAGTCATGGCTTGTGGAAGCAGTCTATGCCTAATGAACCAACATGGTTTCTTTTCCATACTTCAATAACCTGTAACCTATTAAAAGTAGACCAAACAAGTCTTTCAAAAAAGACAAAGAAATAAAGCAATCTTTTCAACAGTTCTCTTTAATTAACAAATAGATTTACAGTTTCATGTCACAAATTAGACAAACTATGAGATTTCCAAAGAAAAATAAAAAGGAAACCTTTGTATGGTGGGGCTTGAACCCACAACCTTAAGGGGAGCTGCTGATTGGTAAACCTAGGCCTTACCCACTGAGCTATCAGTCCTGGCTTGTGTAAACAGTCAATAGGCCTAATGAACCAACATGGTTCTTTTCCATACTTCAATAACCTGTAACCTATTAAAAGTAGACCAAACAAGTCTTTCAAAAAAAGACAAAGAAATAAAGCAATCTTATCAACAGATTTCTTCAATTAACAAATAGATTCACAGTGTAATGTCACAAATTAGACAAACTATTATATTTCCAAAGAAAAAGAAAAAGATATCCTTTGCTACGGTGGGGCTTGAACCCACAAACTTGTGGGGAGCTGCTGATTTGTAAACCAAGACCTTACCCACTGAGCTATCAGTCCTGGCTTACTAAAGCAGTCAATAAGCCTAATGAACCAACATGGCTTCTTTTCCATACTTCAGCACCATGTTACTCATATTAAAAGTAGGCCAAACAAGTCTTTTAAAAAAGACAAAGAAATAAAGCAATCTTTTCAACAGTTCTCTTTAATTAACAAATAGATTTACAGTTTCATGTCACAAATTAGACAAACTATGAGATTTCCAAAGAAAAATAAAAAGGAATCCTTTGCTATGGTGGGACTTGGACCCACAAACTGAGGGGAGCTGCTGATTGGTAAACCAAGACCTTACCCACTGAGCTATCAGTCCTGGCTTACTAAAGCAGTCAATAAGCCTAATGAACCAACATGGCTTCTTTTCCATACTTTAGCACCATGTTACTCATATTAAAAGTAGGCCAAACAAGTCTTTTAAAAAAGACAAAGAAATAAAGCAATCTTTTCAACAGTTCTCTTTAATTAACAAATAGATTTACAGTTTAATGTCACAAATTAGACAAACTATGAGATTTCCAAAGAAAAATAAAAAGGAATCCTTTGCTATGGTGGGACTTGGACCCACAATCTGAGGGGAGCTGCTGATTGGTAAACCAAGACCTTACCCACTGAGCTATCAGTCCTGGCTTGTGTAAGCAGTGAATAAGCCTAATGAACCAACATGGCTTCTTTTCCTTACTTCAACTCCATGTAAATCATATTAAAAGTAGGCCAAACAAGTCTTTCAAAAAAGACAAAGAAATAAAGCAATCTTTGCAACAGATTTCTTCAATTAACAAATAGATTCACAGTGTAATGTCACAAATTAGACAAACTATTATATTTCCAAAGAAAAAGAAAAAGATATCCTTTGCTACGGTGGGGCTTGAACCCACAAACTTGTGGGGAGCTGCTGATTTGTAAACCAAGACCTTACCCACTGAGCTATCAGTCCTGGCTTACTAAAGCAGTCAATAAGCCTAATGAACCAACATGGCTTCTTTTCCATACTTCAGCACCATGTTACTCATATTAAAAGTAGGCCAAACAAGTCTTTTAAAAAAGACAAAGAAATAAAGCAATCTTTTCAACAGTTCTCTTTAATTAACAAATAGATTTACAGTTTAATGTCACAAATTAGACAAACTATGAGATTTCCAAAGAAAAAGAAAAAGGAATCCTTTGCTATGGTGGGGCTTGAACCCACAACCTGAGGGGAGCTGCTGATTGGTAAACCAAGACCTTACCCACTGAGCTATCAGTCCTGGCTTGTGAAAGCAGTTAATAAGCCTAATGAACCAACATGGCTTCTTTTCCATACTTCAACACCATGTAACTCATATTAAAAGTAGGCCAAACAAGTCAAAGAAATAAAGCAATCTTTGCAACAGGTCTCTTTAATTAACAAATAGATTTACAGTTTTATATCACAAAGTAGACAAACTATGAGATTTCAAAAGAAAAAGTAAAGGTTATCTTTTGCAACTGCAGGGCTTGAACCCACAACATTGTGCGGAACTGATGATTGGTAAACCAAGACCTTATCCACTGAGCTATCCCTCTTGACATGTTTAAACAGTTTTTAAGCCCACTGAGCTATCAGTCCTGGTTTATGTAAGCAGTCAATAGGCCTAATGAACCAACATGGTTTCTTTTCCATACTTCAATAACCTGTAAACTATAAAAAGTAGACCAAACAAGTCTTTCAAAAAAAAAGTTTTTAAACAGTTCTCTTTAATTAACAAATAGATTTACAGTTTCATGTCAAAAATTAGACAAACTATGAGATTTCCAAAGAAAAATAAAAAGTTTGTCTCCTTTGCTAGGGTGGGGCTTGAACCCACAACCCTGAGAGGAGCTGCGGATTGGTAAACCAAGACCTTACCCACTGAGCTATCAGTCATGGCTTGTGGAAGCAGTCATTAAGCCTAATGAACCAACATGGTTTCTATTCCATACTTCAATAACCTGTAACCTATTAAAAGTAGACCAAACAAGTCTTTCAAAAAAGACAAAGAAATAAAGCAATCTTATCAACAGATTTCTTCAATTAACAAATAGACTCACAGTGTAATGTCACAAATTAGACAAACTATTATATTTCCAAAGAAAAAGAAAAAGATATCCTTTGCTACGGTGGGGCTTGAACCCACAAACTTGTGGGGAGCTGCTGATTTGTAAACCAAGACCTTACCCACTGAGCTATCAGTCCTGGCTTACTAAAACAGTCAATAAGCCTAATGAACCAACATGGCTTCTTTTCCATACTTCAGCACCATGTTACTCATATTAAAAGTAGGCCAAACAAGTCTTTTAAAAAAGACAAAGAAATAAAGCAATCTTTTCAACAGTTCTCTTTAATTAACAAATAGATTTACAGTTTAATGTCACAAATTAGACAAACTATGAGATTTCCAAAAAAAAAGAAAAAGGAATCCTTTGCTATGGAGGGGCTTGAACCCACAACCTGAGGTGAGCTGCTGATTGGTAAACCAAGACCTTACCCACTGAGCTATCAGTCCTGGCTTGTGTAAGCAGTCAATAAGCCTAATGAACCAACATGGCTTCTTTTCCATACTTTAGCACCATGTTACTCATATTAAAAGTAGGCCAAACAAGTCTTTTAAAAAAGACAAAGAAATAAAGCAATCTTTTCAACAGTTCTCTTTAATTAACAAATAGATTTACAGTTTAATGTCACAAATTAGACAAACTATGAGATTTCCAAAGAAAAATAAAAAGGAATCCTTTGCTATGGTGGGACTTGGACCCACAATCTGAGGGGAGCTGCTGATTGGTAAACCAAGACCTTACCCACTGAGCTATCAGTCCTGGCTTGTGTAAGCAGTGAATAAGCCTAATGAACCAACATGGCTTCTTTTCCTTACTTCAACTCCATGTAAATCATATTAAAAGTAGGCCAAACAAGTCTTTCAAAAAAGACAAAGAAATAAAGCAATCTTTGCAACAGATTTCTTCAATTAACAAATAGATTCACAGTGTAATGTCACAAATTAGACAAACTATTATATTTCCAAAGAAAAAGAAAAAGATATCCTTTGCTACGGTGGGGCTTGAACCCACAAACTTGTGGGGAGCTGCTGATTTGTAAACCAAGACCTTACCCACTGAGCTATCAGTCCTGGCTTACTAAAGCAGTCAATAAGCCTAATGAACCAACATGGCTTCTTTTCCATACTTCAGCACCATGTTACTCATATTAAAAGTAGGCCAAACAAGTCTTTTAAAAAAGACAAAGAAATAAAGCAATCTTTTCAACAGTTCTCTTTAATTAACAAATAGATTTACAGTTTAATGTCACAAATTAGACAAACTATGAGATTTCCAAAGAAAAAGAAAAAGGAATCCTTTGCTATGGTGGGGCTTGAACCCACAACCTGAGGGGAGCTGCTGATTGGTAAACCAAGACCTTACCCACTGAGCTATCAGTCCTGGCTTGTGAAAGCAGTCAATAAGCCTAATGAACCAACATGGCTTCTTTTCCATACTTCAACACCATGTAACTCATATTAAAAGTAGGCCAAACAAGTCAAAGAAATAAAGCAATCTTTGCAACAGGTCTCTTTAATTAACAAATAGATTTACAGTTTTATATCACAAAGTAGACAAACTATGAGATTTCAAAAGAAAAAGTAAAGGTTATCTTTTGCAACTGCAGGGCTTGAACCCACAACATTGTGCGGAACTGATGATTGGTAAACCAAGACCTTATCCACTGAGCTATCCCTCTTGACATGTTTAAACAGTTTTTAAGCCCACTGAGCTATCAGTCCTGGTTTATGTAAGCAGTCAATAGGCCTAATGAACCAACATGGTTTCTTTTCCATACTTCAATAACCTGTAAACTATAAAAAGTAGACCAAACAAGTCTTTCAAAAAAAAAGTTTTTAAACAGTTCTCTTTAATTAACAAATAGATTTACAGTTTCATGTCAAAAATTAGACAAACTATGAGATTTCCAAAGAAAAATAAAAAGTTTGTCTCCTTTGCTAGGGTGGGGCTTGAACCCACAACCCTGAGAGGAGCTGCGGATTGGTAAACCAAGACCTTACCCACTGAGCTATCAGTCATGGCTTGTGGAAGCAGTCATTAAGCCTAATGAACCAACATGGTTTCTATTCCATACTTCAATAACCTGTAACCTATTAAAAGTAGACCAAACAAGTCTTTCAAAAAAGACAAAGAAATAAAGCAATCTTATCAACAGATTTCTTCAATTAACAAATAGACTCACAGTGTAATGTCACAAATTAGACAAACTATTATATTTCCAAAGAAAAAGAAAAAGATATCCTTTGCTACGGTGGGGCTTGAACCCACAAACTTGTGGGGAGCTGCTGATTTGTAAACCAAGACCTTACCCACTGAGCTATCAGTCCTGGCTTACTAAAACAGTCAATAAGCCTAATGAACCAACATGGCTTCTTTTCCATACTTCAGCACCATGTTACTCATATTAAAAGTAGGCCAAACAAGTCTTTTAAAAAAGACAAAGAAATAAAGCAATCTTTTCAACAGTTCTCTTTAATTAACAAATAGATTTACAGTTTAATGTCACAAATTAGACAAACTATGAGATTTCCAAAAAAAAAGAAAAAGGAATCCTTTGCTATGGTGGGGCTTGAACCCACAACCTGAGGTGAGCTGCTGATTGGTAAACCAAGACCTTACCCACTGAGCTATCAGTCCTGGCTTGTGTAAGCAGTCAATAAGCCTAATGAACCAACATGGCTTCTTTTCCATACTTCAACACCATGTAACTCATATTAAAAGTAGGCCAAACAAGTCTTTCAAAAAAGACAACGGAATAAAGCAATCTTTTCAACAGGTCTCTTTAATTAACAAATAGATTTACAGTTTTATATCACAAAGTAGACAAACTTTGAGATTTCAAAAGAAAAATTAAAAGTTATCTTTTGCTGTGGCAGGGCTTGAACCCACAAACTTGTGGGGAGCTGTTGATTGGTAAACCAAGACCTTACCCACTGAGCTATCACTTCTGACTTTTGCAAAGAGTCAATAAGCCTAATGAACCAACATGGCTTCTTTTTCATACTTCAATGCCATATAACTTATATTAAAATTAGGCCAAACAAGTCTTTCAAAAAAGACAAAGAAATAAAGCAATCTTTTCAACAGTCCTCTTTAATTAACAAATAGATTTACAGTTTCATGTCACAAATTAGACAAACTATAAGATATCCAAATAAAAAAAAAGGAATCCTTTGCTTTGGTGCGGCTTGAACCCACAACCTGAGAGGGCGCTGCTGATTGGTAAACCAAGACCTTACCCACTGAGCTATCAGTCCTGGCTTTTGTAAGCAGTGAATAAGCCTAAAGAACCAACATGGCTTCTATTCGTTACTTTAACTCCCTGTAAATCATATTAAAAGTAGGCCAAACAAGTCTTTCCAAAAAGTCAAAGAAATAAAGCAATCTTTGCAACAGGTCTCTTTAATTAACAAATAGATTTACAGTTTTATATCACAAAGTAGACAAACTATGAGATTTCAAAAGAAAAAGTAAAGGTTATCTTTTGCAACCACAGGGCTTGAACCCACAACATTGTGCGGAACTGATGATTGGTAAACCAAGACCTTATCCACTGAGCTATCCCAAAAACAGTCTATAAGCCCACTGAGCTATCAGTCCTGGTTTATGTAAGCAGTCAATAGGCCTAATGAACCAAAATGGTTTCTTTTCCATACTTCAATAACCTGTAAACTATAAAAAGTAGACCAAACAAGTCTTTCAAAAAAGACAAAGAAATAAAGCAATCTTTTTAAACAGTTCTCTTTAATTAACAAATAGATTTACAGTTTCATGTCAAAAATTAGACAAACTATGAGATTTCCAAAGAAAAATAAAAAGTTTGTCTCCTTTGCTAGGGTGGGGCTCGAACCCACAACCCTGAGAGGAGCTGCGGATTGGTAAACCAAGACCTTACCCACTGAGCTATCAGTCATGGCTTGTGGAAGCAGTCTATGCCTAATGAACCAACATGGTTTCTTTTCCATACTTCAATAACCTGTAACCTATTAAAAGTAGACCAAACAAGTCTTTCAAAAAAGACAAAGAAATAAAGCAATCTTTTCAACAGTTCTCTTTAATTAACAAATAGATTTACAGTTTCATGTCACAAATTAGACAAACTATGAGATTTCCAAAGAAAAATAAAAAGGAAACCTTTGTATGGTGGGGCTTGAACCCACAACCTTAAGGGGAGCTGCTGATTGGTAAACCTAGGCCTTACCCACTGAGCTATCAGTCCTGGCTTGTGTAAACAGTCAATAGGCCTAATGAACCAACATGGTTCTTTTCCATACTTCAATAACCTGTAACCTATTAAAAGTAGACCAAACAAGTCTTTCAAAAAAAGACAAAGAAATAAAGCAATCTTATCAACAGATTTCTTCAATTAACAAATAGATTCACAGTGTAATGTCACAAATTAACAAACTATTATATTTCCAAAGAAAAAGAAAAAGATATCCTTTGCTACGGTGGGGCTTGAACCCACAAACTTGTGGGGAGCTGCTGATTTGTAAACCAAGACCTTACCCACTGAGCTATCAGTCCTGGCTTACTAAAGCAGTCAATAAGCCTAATGAACCAACATGGCTTCTTTTCCATACTTCAGCACCATGTTACTAATATTAAAAGTAGGCCAAACAAGTCTTTTAAAAAAGACAAAGAAATAAAGCAATCTTTTCAACAGTTCTCTTTAATTAACAAATAGATTTACAGTTTCATGTCACAAATTAGACAAACTATGAGATTTCGAAAGAAAAATGAAAAGGAATCCTTTGCTATGGTGGGACTTGGACCCACAAACTGAGGGGAGCTGCTGATTGGTAAACCAAGACCTTACCCACTGAGCTATCAGTCCTGGCTTACTAAAGCAGTCAATAAGCCTAATGAACCAACATGGCTTCTTTTCCATACTTTAGCACCATGTTACTCATATTAAAAGTAGGCCAAACAAGTCTTTTAAAAACGACAAAGAAATAAAGCAATCTTTTCAACAGTTCTCTTTAATTAACAAATAGATTTACAGTTTAATGTCACAAATTAGACAAACTATGAGATTTCCAAAGAAAAATAAAAAGGAATCCTTTGCTATGGTGGGACTTGGACCCACAATCTGAGGGGAGCTGCTGATTGGTAAACCAAGACCTTACCCACTGAGCTATCAGTCCTGGCTTGTGTAAGCAGTGAATAAGCCTAATGAACCAACATGGCTTCTTTTCCTTACTTCAACTCCATGTAAATCATATTAAAAGTAGGCCAAACAAGTCTTTCAAAAAAGACAAAGAAATAAAGCAATCTTTGCAACAGATTTCTTCAATTAACAAATAGATTCACAGTGTAATGTCACAAATTAGACAAACTATTATATTTCCAAAGAAAAAGAAAAAGATATCCTTTGCTACGGTGGGGCTTGAACCCACAAACTTGTGGGGAGCTGCTGATTTGTAAACCAAGACCTTACCCACTGAGCTATCAGTCCTGGCTTACTAAAACAGTCAATAAGCCTAATGAACCAACATGGCTTCTTTTCCATACTTCAGCACCATGTTACTCATATTAAAAGTAGGCCAAACAAGTCTTTTAAAAAAGACAAAGAAATAAAGCAATCTTTTCAACAGTTCTCTTTAATTAACAAATAGATTTACAGTTTAATGTCACAAATTAGACAAACTATGAGATTTCCAAAGAAAAAGAAAAAGGAATCCTTTGCTATGGTTGGGCTTGAACCCACAACCTGAGGGGAGCTGCTGATTGGTAAACCAAGACCTTACCCACTGAGCTATCAGTCCTGGCTTGTGTAAGCAGTCAATAAGCCTAATGAACCAACATGGCTTCTTTTCCATACTTCAACACCATGTAACTCATATTAAAAGTAGGCCAAACAAGTCTTTCAAAAACGACAACGGAATTAGGCAATCTTTTCAACAGGTCTATTTAATTAACAAATAGATTTACAGTTTTATATCACAAAGTAGACAAACTTTGAGATTTCAAAAGAAAAATTAAAAGTTATCTTTTGCTGTGGCAGGGCTTGAACCCACAAACTTGTGGGGAGCTGTTGATTGGTAAACCAAGACCTTACCCACTGAGCTATCACTTCTGACTTTTGCAAAGAGTCAATAAGCCTAATGAACCAACATGGCTTCTTTTTCATACTTCAATGCCATATAACTTATATTAAAATTAGGCCAAACAAGTCTTTCAAAAAAGACAAAGAAATAAAGCAATCTTTTCAACAGTTCTCTTTAATTAACAAATAGATTTACAGTTTCATGTCACAAATTAGACAAACTATAAGATATCCAAATAAAAAAAAAGGAATCCTTTGCTTTGGTGCGGCTTGAACCCACAACCTGAGAGGGCGCTGCTGATTGGTAAACCAAGACCTTACCCACTGAGCTATCAGTCCTGGCTTTTGTAAGCAGTGAATAAGCCTAATGAACCAACATGGCTTCTATTCGTTACTTTAACTCCCTGTAAATCATATTAAAAGTAGGCCAAACAAGTCTTTCCAAAAAGTCAAAGAAATAAAGCAATCTTTGCAACAGGTCTCTTTAATTAACAAATAGATTTACAGTTTTATATCACAAAGTAGACAAACTATGAGATTTCAAAAGAAAAAGTAAAGGTTATCTTTTGCAACCACAGGGCTTGAACCCACAACATTGTGCGGAACTGATGATTGGTAAACCAAGACCTTATCCACTGAGCTATCCCTCTTGACATGTTTAAACAGTCTATAAGCCCACTGAGCTATCAGTCCTGGTTTATGTAAGCAGTCAATAGGCCTAATGAACCAAAATGGTTTCTTTTCCATACTTCAATAACCTGTAAACTATAAAAAGTAGACCAAACAAGTCTTTCAAAAAAGACAAAGAAATAAAGCAATCTTTTTAAACAGTTCTCTTTAATTAACAAATAGATTTACAGTTTCATGTCAAAAATTAGACAAACTATGAGATTTCCAAAGAAAAATAAAAAGTTTGTCTCCTTTGCTAGGGTGGGGCTCGAACCCACAACCCTGAGAGGAGCTGCGGATTGGTAAACCAAGACCTTACCCACTGAGCTATCAGTCATGGCTTGTGGAAGCAGTCTATGCCTAATGAACCAACATGGTTTCTTTTCCATACTTCAATAACCTGTAACCTATTAAAAGTAGACCAAACAAGTCTTTCAAAAAAGACAAAGAAATAAAGCAATCTTTTCAACAGTTCTCTTTAATTAACAAATAGATTTACAGTTTCATGTCACAAATTAGACAAACTATGAGATTTCCAAAGAAAAATAAAAAGGAATCCTTTGTATGGTGGGGCTTGAACCCACAACCTTAAGGGGAGCTGCTGATTGGTAAACCTAGGCCTTACCCACTGAGCTATCAGTCCTGGCTTGTGTAAACAGTCAATAGGCCTAATGAACCAACATGGTTCTTTTCCATACTTCAATAACCTGTAACCTATTAAAAGTAGACCAAACAAGTCTTTCAAAAAAGACAAAGAAATAAAGCAATCTTATCAACAGATTTCTTCAATTAACAAATAGATTCACAGTGTAATGTCACAAATTAACAAACTATTATATTTCCAAAGAAAAAGAAAATGATATCCTTTGCTACGTGGGGCTTGAACCCACAAACTTGTGGGGAGCTGCTGATTTGTAAACCAAGACCTTACCCACTGAGCTATCAGTCCTGGCTTACTAAAGCAGTCAAAAAGCCTAATGAACCAACATGGCTTCTTTTCCATACTTCAGCACCATGTTACTCATATTAAAAGTAGGCCAAACAAGTCTTTTAAAAAAGACAAAGAAATGAAGCAATCTTTTCAACAGTTCTCTTTAATTAACAAATAGATTTACAGTTTAATGTCACAAATTAGACAAACTATGAGATTTCCAAAGAAAAATTAAAAGGAATCCTTTGCTATGGGGGGACTTGGACCCACAAACTGAGGGGAGCTGCTGATTGGTAAACCAAGACCTTACCCACTGAGCTATCAGTCCTGGCTTACTAAAGCAGTCAATAAGCCTAATGAACCAACATGGCTTCTTTTCCATACTTTAGCACCATGTTACTCATATTAAAAGTAGGCCAAACAAGTCTTTTAAAAAAGACAAAGAAATAAAGCAATCTTTTCAACAGTTCTCTTTAATTAACAAATAGATTTACAGTTTAATATCACAAATTAGACAAACTATGAGATTTCCAAAGAAAAATAAAAAGGAATCCTTTGCTATGGTGGGACTTGGACCCACAATCTGAGGGGAGCTGCTGATTGGTAAACCAAGACCTTACCCACTGAGCTATCAGTCCTGGCTTGTGTAAGCAGTGAATAAGCCTAATGAACCAACATGGCTTCTTTTCCTTACTTCAACTCCATGTAAATCATATTAAAAGTAGGCCAAACAAGTCTTTCAAAAAAGACAAAGAAATAAAGCAATCTTTGCAACAGATTTCTTCAATTAACAAATAGATTCACAGTGTAATGTCACAAATTAGACAAACTATTATATTTCCAAAGAAAAAGAAAAAGATATCCTTTGCTACGGTGGGGCTTGAACCCACAAACTTGTGGGGAGCTGCTGATTTGTAAAACAAGACCTTACCCACTGAGCTATCAGTCCTGGCTTACTAAAGCAGTCAATAAGCCTAATGAACCAACATGGCTTCTTTTCCATACTTCAGCACCATGTTACTCATATTAAAAGTAGGCCAAACAAGTCTTTTAAAAAAGACAAAAAAATAAAGCAATCTTTTCAACAGTTCTCTTTAATTAACAAATAGATTTACAGTTTAATGTCACAAATTAGACAAACTATGAGATTTCCAAAGAAAAAGAAAAAGGAATCCTTTGCTATGGTGGGGCTTGAACCCACAACCTGAGGGGAGCTGCTGATTGGTAAACCAAGACCTTACCCACTGAGCTATCAGTCCTGGCTTGTGAAAGCAGTCAATAAGCCTAATGAACCAACATGGCTTCTTTTCCATACTTCAACACCATGTAACTCATATTAAAAGTAGGCCAAACAAGTCTTTCAAAAAAGACAACGGAATAAAGCAATCTTTTCAACAGGTCTCTTTAATTAACAAATAGATTTACAGTTTTATATCACAAAGTAGACAAACTTTGAGATTTCAAAAGAAAAATTAAAAGTTATCTTTTGCTGTGGCAGGGCTTGAACCCACAAACTTGTGGGGAGCTGTTGATTGGTAAACCAAGACCTTACCCACTGAGCTATCACTTCTGACGTTTGCAAAGAGTCAATAAGCCTAATGAACCAACATGGCTTCTTTTTCATACTTCAATGCCATATAACTTATATTAAAATTAGGCCAAACAAGTCTTTCAAAAAAGACAAAGAAATAAAGCAATCTTTTCAACAGTTCTCTTTAATTAACAAATAGATTTACAGTTTAATGTCACAAATTAGACAAACTATGATATTTCCAAAGAAAAATAAAAAGGAATCCTTTGCTATGGTGGGACTTGGACCCACAATCTGAGGGGAGCTGCTGATTGGTAAACCAAGACCTTACCCACTGAGCTATCAGTCCTGGCTTGTGTAAGCAGTCAATAAGCCTAATGAACCAACATGGCTTCTTTTCCTTACTTCAACTCCATGTAAATCATATTAAAAGTAGGCCAAACAAGTCTTTCAAAAAAGACAAAGAAATAAAGCAATCTTTGCAACAGATTTCTTCAATTAACAAATGGATTCACAGTGTAATGTCACAAATTAGACAAACTATTATATTTCCAAAGAAAAAGAAAAAAGGTATCATTTGCTATGGTGGGGAGCTGCTGATTGGTAAACCAAGATCTTAACCACTGAGCTATCACTTCTGACTTGTGCATGCAGTCAATAAGCCTAATGAACCAACATGGCTCCTTTTCCATACTTCAGCACCATGTAACTCATATTTAAATTAGGCCAAACAAGTCTTTCAAAAAAGACAAAGAAATAAAGCAATCTTTTCAACAGTTCTCTTTAATTAACAAATAGATTTACAGTTTCATGTCACAAATTAGACAAACTATAAGATATCCAAATAAAAAAAAAGGAATCCTTTGCTTTGGTGCGGCTTGAACCCACAACCTGAGATGGCGCTGCTGATTGGTAAACCAAGACTTTACCCACTGAGCTATCAGTCCTGGCTTTTGTTAGCAGTGAATAAGCCTAATGAACCAACATGGCTTCTATTCGTTACTTTAACTCCCTGTAAATCATATTAAAAGTAGGCCAAACAAGTCTTTCCAAAAAGTCAAAGAAATAAAGCAATCTTTGCAACAGGTCTCTTTAATTAACAAATAGATTTACAGTTTTATATCACAAAGTAGACAAACTATGAGATTTCAAAAGAAAAAGTAAAGGTTATCTTTTGCAACCACAGGGCTTGAACCCACAACATTGTGCGGAACTGATGATTGGTAAACCAAGACCTTATCCACTGAGCTATCCCTCTTGACATGTTTAAACAGTCTATAAGCCCACTGAGCTATCAGTCCTGGTTTATGTAAGCAGTCAATAGGCCTAATGAACCAACATGGTTTCTTTTCCATACTTCAATAACCTGTAAACTATAAAAAGTAGACCAAACAAGTCTTTCAAAAAAGACAAAGAAATAAAGCAATCTTTTTAAACAGTTCTCTTCAATTAACAAATAGATTTACAGTTTCATGTCAAAAATTAGACAAACTATGAGATTTCCAAAGAAAAATAAAAAGTTTGTCTCCTTTGCTAGGGTGGGGCTCGAACCCACAACCCTGAGAGGAGCTGCGGATTGGTAAACCAAGACCTTACCCACTGAGCTATCAGTCATGGCTTGTGGAAGCAGTCTATGCCTAATGAACCAACATGGTTTCTTTTCCATACTTCAATAACCTGTAACCTATTAAAAGTAGACCAAACAAGTCTTTCAAAAAAGACAAAGAAATAAAGCAATCTTTTCAACAGTTCTCTTTAATTAACAAATAGATTTACAGTTTTATGTCACAAATTAGACAAACTATGAGATTTCCAAAGAAAAATAAAAAGGAATCCTTTGCTATGGTGGGGCTTGAACCCACAACCTTAAGGGGAGTTGCTGATTGGTAAACCTAGGCCTTACCCACTGAGCTATCAGTCCTGGCTTGTGTAAACAGTCAATAGGCCTAATGAACCAACATGGTTCTTTTCCATACTTCAATAACCTGTAACCTATTAAAAGTAGACCAAACAAGTCTTTCAAAAAAGACAAAGAAATAAAGCAATCTTATCAACAGATTTCTTCAATTAACAAATAGATTCACAGTGTAATGTCACAAATTAACAAACTATTATATTTCCAAAGAAAAAGATATCCTTTGCTACGGTGGGGCTTGAACCCACAAACTTGTGGGGAGCTGTTGATTTGTAAACCAAGACCTTACCCACTGAGCTATCAGTCCTGGCTTACTAAACCAGTCAATAAGCCTAATGAACCAACATGGCTTCTTTTCCATACTTCAGCACCATGTTTCTCATATTAAAAGTAGGCCAAACAAGTCTTTTAAAAAAGACAAAGAAATAAAGCAATCTTTTCAACAGTTCTCTTTAATTAACAAATAGATTTACAGTTTCATGTCACGAATTAGACAAACTATAAGATATCCAAATAAAAAAAAAGGAATCCTTTGCTTTGGTGCGGCTTGAACCCACAACCTGAGGGGCGCTGCTGATTGGTTAACCAAGACCTTACCCACTGAGCTATCAGTCCTGGATTGTGTAAGCAGTGAATAAGCCTAATGAACCAACATGGCTTCTATTCCTTACTTTAACTCCCTGTAAATCATATTAAAAGTAGGCCAAACAAGTCTTTCCAAAAAGTCAAAGAAATAAAGCAATCTTTGCAACAGGTCTCTTTAATTAACAAATAGATTTACAGTTTCATGTCACAAATTAGACAAACTATGAGATTTCCAAAGAAAAATAAAAAGAAATCCTTGGCTATGGTGGGGCTTGAACCCACAACCTTAATGGGAGCTGCTGATTGGTAAACCAAGACCTTACCCACTGAGCTATCAGTCCTGGCTTGTGTAAACAGTCAATAGGCCTAATGAACCAACATGGTTTCTTTTCCATACTTCAATAACCTGTAACCTATTAAAAGTAGACCAAACAAGTCTTTCAAAAAAGACAAAGAAATAAAGCAATCTTATCAACAGATTTCTTCAATTAACAAATAGACTCACAGTGTAATGTCACAAATTAGACAAACTATTATATTTCCAAAGAAAAAGAAAAAGATATCCTTTGCTACGGTGGGGCTTGAACCCACAAACTTGTGGGGAGCTGCTGATTTGTAAACCAAGACCTTAACCACTGAGCTATCAGTCCTGGCTTACTAAAACAGTCAATAAGCCTAATGAACCAACATGGCTTCTTTTCCATACTTCAGCACCATGTTACTCATATTAAAAGTAGGCCAAACAAGTCTTTTAAAAAAGACAAAGAAATAAAGCAATCTTTTCAACAGTTCTCTTTAATTAACAAATAGATTTACAGTTTAATGTCACAAATTAGACAAACTATGAGATTTCCAAAAAAAAAGAAAAAGGAATCCTTTGCTATGGTGGGGCTTGAACCCACAACCTGAGGGGAGCTGCTGATTGGTAAACCAAGACCTTACCCACTGAGCTATCAGTCCTGGCTTGTGTAAGCAGTCAATAAGCCTAATGAACCAACATGGCTTCTTTTCCATACTTCAACACCATGTAACTCATATTAAAAGTAGGCCAAACAAGTCTTTCAAAAAAGACAACGGAATAAAGCAATCTTTTCAACAGGTCTCTTTAATTAACAAATAGATTTACAGTTTTATATCACAAAGTAGACAAACTTTGAGATTTCAAAAGAAAAATTAAAAGTTATCTTTTGCTGTGGCAGGGCTTGAACCCACAAACTTGTGGGGAGCTGTTGATTGGTAAACCAAGACCTTACCCACTGAGCTATCACTTCTGACTTTTGCAAAGAGTCAATAAGCCTAATGAACCAACATGGCTTCTTTTTCATACTTCAATGCCATATAACTTATATTAAAATTAGGCCAAACAAGTCTTTCAAAAAAGACAAAGAAATAAAGCAATCTTTTCAACAGTCCTCTTTAATTAACAAATAGATTTACAGTTTCATGTCACAAATTAGACAAACTATAAGATATCCAAATAAAAAAAAAGGAATCCTTTGCTTTGGTGCGGCTTGAATCCACAACCTGAGAGGGCGCTGCTGATTGGTAAACCAAGACCTTACCCACTGAGCTATCAGTCCTGGCTTTTGTAAGCAGTGAATAAGCCTAATGAACCAACATGGCTTCTATTCGTTACTTGAACTCCCTGTAAATCATATTAAAAGTAGGCCAAACAAGTCTTTCCAAAAAGTCAAAGAAATAAAGCAATCTTTGCAACAGGTCTCTTTAATTAACAAATAGATTTACAGTTTTATATCACAAAGTAGACAAACTATGAGATTTCAAAAGAAAAAGTAAAGGTTATCTTTTGCAACCACAGGGCTTGAACCCACAACATTGTGCGGAACTGATGATTGGTAAACCAAGACCTTATCCACTGAGCTATCCCAAAAACAGTCTATAAGCCCACTGAGCTATCAGTCCTGGTTTATGTAAGCAGTCAATAGGCCTAATGAACCAAAATGGTTTCTTTTCCATACTTCAATAACCTGTAAACTATAAAAAGTAGACCAAACAAGTCTTTCAAAAAAGACAAAGAAATAAAGCAATCTTTTTAAACAGTTCTCTTTAATTAACAAATAGATTTACAGTTTCATGTCAAAAATTAGACAAACTATGAGATTTCCAAAGAAAAATAAAAAGTTTGTCTCCTTTGCTAGGGTGGGGCTCGAACCAACAACCCTGAGAGGAGCTGCGGATTGGTAAACCAAGACCTTACCCACTGAGCTATCAGTCATGGCTTGTGGAAGCAGTCTATGCCTAATGAACCAACATGGTTTCTTTTCCATACTTCAATAACCTGTAACCTATTAAAAGTAGACCAAACAAGTCTTTCAAAAAAGACAAAGAAATAAAGCAATCTTTTCAACAGTTCTCTTTAATTAACAAATAGATTTACAGTTTCATGTCACAAATTAGACAAACTATGAGATTTCCAAAGAAAAATAAAAAGGAAACCTTTGTATGGTGGGGCTTGAACCCACAACCTTAAGGGGAGCTGCTGATTGGTAAACCTAGGCCTTACCCACTGAGCTATCAGTCCTGGCTTGTGTAAACAGTCAATAGGCCTAATGAACCAACATGGTTCTTTTCCATACTTCAATAACCTGTAACCTATTAAAAGTAGACCAAACAAGTCTTTCAAAAAAAGACAAAGAAATAAAGCAATCTTATCAACAGATTTATTCAATTAACAAATAGATTCACAGTGTAATGTCACAAATTAACAAACTATTATATTTCCAAAGAAAAAGAAAAAGATATCCTTTGCTACGGTGGGGCTTGAACCCACAAACTTGTGGGGAGCTGCTGATTTGTAAACCAAGACCTTACCCACTGAGCTATCAGTCCTGGCTTACTAAAGCAGTCAATAAGCCTAATGAACCAACATGGCTTCTTTTCCATACTTCAGCACCATGTTACTCATATTAAAAGTAGGCCAAACAAGTCTTTTAAAAAAGACAAAGAAATAAAGCAATCTTTTCAACAGTTCTCTTTAATTAACAAATAGATTTACAGTTTAATGTCACAAATTAGACAAACTATGAGATTTCCAAAGAAAAATAAAAAGGAATCCTTTGCTATGGTGGGACTTGGACCCACAAACTGAGGGGAGCTGCTGATTGGTAAACCAAGACCTTACCCACTGAGCTATCAGTCCTGGCTTACTAAAGCAGTCAATAAGCCTAATGAACCAACATGGCTTCTTTTCCATACTTCAGCACCATGTTACTCATATTAAAAGTAGGCCAAACAAGTCTTTTAAAAAAGACAAAGAAATAAAGCAATCTTTTCAACAGTTCTCTTTAATTAACAAATAGATTTACAGTTTAATGTCACAAATTAGACAAACTATGAGATTTCCAAAGAAAAATAAAAAGGAATCCTTTGCTATGGTGGGACTTGGACCCACAAACTGAGGGGAGCTGCTGATTGGTAAACCAAGACCTTACCCACTGAGCTATCAGTCCTGGCTTGTGTAAGCAGTGAATAAGCCTAATGAACCAACATGGCTTCTTTTCCTTACTTCAACTCCATGTAAATCATATTAAAAGTAGGCCAAACAAGTCTTTCAAAAAAAGACAAAGAAATAAAGCAATCTTTTCAACAGGTCTCTTTAATTAACAAATAGATTTACAGTTTTATATCACAAAGTAGACAAACTTTGAGATTTCAAAAGAAAAATTAAAAGTTATCTTTTGCTGTGGCAGGGCTTGAACCCACAAACTTGTGGGGAGCTGTTGATTGGTAAACCAAGACCTTACCCACTGAGCTATCACTTCTGACTTTTGCAAAGAGTCAATAAGCCTAATGAACCAACAAGGCTTCTTTTTCATACTTCAATGCCATATAACTTATATTAAAATTAGGCCAAACAAGTCTTTCAAAAAAGACAAAGAAATAAAGCAATCTTTTCAACAGTTCTCTTTAATTAACAAATAGATTTACAGTTTCATGTCACAAATTAGACAAACTATAAGATATCCAAATAAAAAAAAAGGAATCCTTTGCTTTGGTGCGGCTTGAACCCACAACCTGAGAGGGCGCTGCTGATTGGTAAACCAAGACCTTACCCACTGAGCTATCAGTCCTGGCTTTTGTAAGCAGTGAATAAGCCTAATGAACCAACATGGCTTCTATTCGTTACTTTAACTCCCTGTAAATCATATTAAAAGTAGGCCAAACAAGTCTTTCCAAAAAGTCAAAGAAATAAAGCAATCTTTGCAACAGGTCTCTTTAATTAACAAATAGATTTACAGTTTTATATCACAAAGTAGACAAACTATGAGATTTCAAAAGAAAAAGTAAAGGTTATCTTTTGCAACCACAGGGCTTGAACCCACAACATTGTGCGGAACTGATGATTGGTAAACCAAGACCTTATCCACTGAGCTATCCCTCTTGACATGTTTAAACAGTCTATAAGCCCACTGAGCTATCAGTCCTGGTTTATGTAAGCAGTCAATAGGCCTAATGAACCAAACTGGTTTCTTTTCCATACTTCAATAACCTGTAAACTATAAAAAGTAGACCAAACAAGTCTTTCAAAAAAGACAAAGAAATAAAGCAATCTTTTTAAACAGTTCTCTTTAATTAACAAATAGATTTACAGTTTCATGTCAAAAATTAGACAAACTATGAGATTTCCAAAGAAAAATAAAAAGTTTGTCTCCTTTGCTAGGGTGGGGCTCGAACCCACAACCCTGAGAGGAGCTGCGGATTGGTAAACCAAGACCTTACCCACTGAGCTATCAGTCATGGCTTGTGGAAGCAGTCTATGCCTAATGAACCAACATGGTTTCTTTTCCATACTTCAATAACCTGTAACCTATTAAAAGTAGACCAAACAAGTCTTTCAAAAAAGACAAAGAAATAAAGCAATCTTTTCAACAGTTCTCTTTAATTAACAAATAGATTTACAGTTTCATGTCACAAATTAGACAAACTATGAGATTTCCAAAGAAAAATAAAAAGGAATCCTTTGCTATGGTGGGGCTTGAACCCACAAACTTGTGGGGAGCTGCTGATTTGTAAACCAAGACCTTACCCACTGAGCTATCAGTCCTGGCTTACTAAAGCAGTCAATAAGCCTAATGAACCAACATGGCTTCTTTTCCATACTTCAGCACCATGTTACTCATATTAAAAGTAGGCCAAACAAGTCTTTTAAAAAGACAAAGAAATAAAGCAATCTTTTCAACAGTTCTCTTTAATTAACAAATAGATTTACAGTTTAATGTCACAAATTAGACAAACTATGAGATTTCCAAAGAAAAAGAAAAAGGAATCCTTTGCTATGGTGGGGCTTGAACCCACAACCTGAGGGGAGCTGCTGATTGGTAAACCAAGACCTTACCCACTGAGCTATCAGTCCTGGCTTGTGAAAGCAGTCAATAAGCCTAATGAACCAACATGGCTTCTTTTCCATACTTCAACACCATGTAACTCATATTAAAATTAGGCCAAACAAGTCTTTCAAAAAAGACAACGGAATAAAGCAATCTTTTCAACAGGTCTCTTTAATTAACAAATAGATTTACAGTTTTATATCACAAAGTAGACAAACTTTGAGATTTCAAAAGAAAAATTAAAAGTTATCTTTTGCTGTGGCAGGGCTTGAACCCACAAACTTGTGGGGAGCTGTTGATTGGTAAACCAAGACCTTACCCACTGAGCTATCACTTCTGACTTTTGCAAAGAGTCAATAAGCCTAATGAACCAACATGGCTTCTTTTTCATACTTCAATGCCATATAACTTATATTAAAATTAGGCCAAACAAGTCTTTCAAAAAAGACAAAGAAATAAAGCAATCTTTTCAACAGTTCTCTTTAATTAACAAATAGATTTACAGTTTAATGTCACAAATTAGACAAACTATGATATTTCCAAAGAAAAATAAAAAGGAATCCTTTGCTATGGTGGGACTTGGACCCACAAACTGAGGGGAGCTGCTGATTGGTAAACCAAGACCTTACCCACTGAGCTATCAGTCCTGGCTTGTGTAAGCAGTCAATAAGCCTAATGAACCAACATGGCTTCTTTTCCATACTTCAACACCATGTAACTCATATTAAAAGTAGGCCAAACAAGTCTTTCAAAAAAGACAACGGAATAAAGCAATCTTTTCAACAGGTCTCTTTAATTAACAAATAGATTTACAGTTTTATATCACAAAGTAGACAAACTTTGAGATTTCAAAAGAAAAATTAAACGTTATCTTTTGCTGTGGCAGGGCTTGAACCCACAAACTTGTGGGGAGCTGTTGATTGGTAAACCAAGACCTTACCCACTGAGCTATCACTTCTGACTTTTGCAAAGAGTCAATAAGCCTAATGAACCAACATGGCTTCTTTTTCATACTTCAATGCCATATAACTTATATTAAAATTAGGCCAAACAAGTCTTTCAAAAAAGACAAAGAAATAAAGCAATCTTTTCAACAGTTCTCTTTAATTAACAAATAGATTTACAGTTTCATGTCACAAATTAGACAAACTATAAGATATCCAAATAAAAAAAAAAGGAATCCTTTGCTTTGGTGCGGCTTGAACCCACAACCTGAGAGGGCGCTGCTGATTGGTAAACCAAGACCTTACCCACTGAGCTATCAGTCCTGGCTTTTGTAAGCAGTGAATAAGCCTAATGAACCAACATGGCTTCTATTCGTTACTTTAACTCCCTGTAAATCATATTAAAAGTAGGCCAAACAAGTCTTTCCAAAAAGTCAAAGAAATAAAGCAATCTTTGCAACAGGTCTCTTTAATTAACAAATAGATTTACAGTTTTATATCACAAAGTAGACAAACTATGAGATTTCAAAAGAAAAAGTAAAGGTTATCTTTTGCAACCACAGGGCTTGAACCCACAACATTGTGCGGAACTGATGATTGGTAAACCAAGACCTTATCCACTGAGCTATCCCTCTTGACATGTTTAAACAGTCTATAAGCCCACTGAGCTATCAGTCCTGGTTTATGTAAGCAGTCAATAGGCCTAATGAACCAAAATGGTTTCTTTTCCATACTTCAATAACCTGTAAACTATAAAAAGTAGACCAAACAAGTCTTTCAAAAAAGACAAAGAAATAAAGCAATCTTTTTAAACAGTTCTCTTTAATTAACAAATAGATTTACAGTTTCATGTCAAAAATTAGACAAACTATGAGATTTCCAAAGAAAAATAAAAAGTTTGTCTCCTTTGCTAGGGTGGGGCTCGAACCCACAACCCTGAGAGGAGCTGCGGATTGGTAAACCAAGACCTTACCCACTGAGCTATCAGTCATGGCTTGTGGAAGCAGTCTATGCCTAATGAACCAACATGGTTTCTTTTCCATACTTCAATAACCTGTAACCTATTAAAAGTAGACCAAACAAGTCTTTCAAAAAAAGACAAAGAAATAAAGCAATCTTATCAACAGATTTCTTCAATTAACAAATAGATTCACAGTGTAATGTCACAAATTAACAAACTATTATATTTCCAAAGAAAAAGAAAAAGATATCCTTTGCTACGGTGGGGCTTGAACCCACAAACTTGTGGGGAGCTGCTGATTTGTAAACCAAGACCTTACACACTGAGCTATCAGTCCTGGCTTACTAAAGCAGTCAATAAGCCTAATGAACAAACATGGCTTCTTTTCCATACTTCAGCACCATGTTACTCATATTAAAAGTAGGCCAAACAAGTCTTTTAAAAAAGACAAAGAAATAAAGCAATCTTTTCAACAGTTCTCTTTAATTAACAAATAGATTTACAGTTTAATGTCACAAATTAGACAAACTATGAGATTTCCAAAGAAAAATAAAAAGGAATCCTTTGCTATGGTGGGACTTGGACCCACAAAACTGAGGGGAGCTGCTGATTGGTAAACCAAGACCTTACCCACTGAGCTATCAGTCCTGGCTTACTAAAGCAGTCAATAAGCCTAATGAACCAACATGGCTTCTTTTCCATACTTCAGCACCATGTTACTCATATTAAAAGTAGGCCAAACAAGTCTTTTAAAAAAGACAAAGAAATAAAGCAATCTTTTCAACAGTTCTCTTTAATTAACAAATAGATTTACAGTTTAATGTCACAAATTAGACAAACTATGAGATTTCCAAAGAAAAATAAAAAGGAATCCTTTGCTATGGTGGGACTTGGACCCACAAACTGAGGGGAGCTGCTTATTGGTAAACCAAGACCTTACCCACTGAGCTATCAGTCCTGGCTTGTGTAAGCAGTGAATAAGCCTAATGAACCAACATGGCTTCTTTTCCTTACTTCAACTCCATGTAAATCATATTAAAAGTAGGCCAAACAAGTCTTTCAAAAAAGACAAAGAAATAAAGCAATCTTTGCAACAGATTTCTTCAATTAACAAATAGATTCACAGTGTAATGTCACAAATTAGACAAACTATTATATTTCCAAAGAAAAAGAAAAAGATATCCTTTGCTATGGTGGGGCTTGAACCCACAAACTTGTGGGGAACTGCTGATTTGTAAACCAAGACCTTACCCACTGAGCTATCAGTCCTGGCTTACTAAAGCAGTCAATAAGCCTAATGAACCAACATGGCTTCTTTTCCATACTTCAGCACCATGTTACTCATATTAAAAGTAGGCCAAACAAGTCTTTTAAAAAAGACAAAGAAATAAAGCAATCTTTTCAACAGTTCTCTTTAATTAACAAATAGATTTACAGTTTAATGTCACAAATTAGACAAACTATGAGATTTCCAAAGAAAAAGAAAAAGGAATCCTTTGCTATGGTGGGGCTGGAACCCACAACCTGAGGGGAGCTGCTGATTGGTAAACCAAGACCTTACCCACTGAGCTATCAGTCCTGGCTTGTGAAAGCAGTCAATAAGCCTAATGAACCAACATGGCTTCTTTTCCATACTTCAACACCATGTAACTCATATTAAAAGTAGGCCAAACAAGTCTTTCAAAAAAGACAACGGAATAAAGCAATCTTTTCAACAGGTCTCTTTAATTAACAAATAGATTTACAGTTTTATATCACAAAGTAGACAAACTTTGAGATTTCAAAAGAAAAATTAAAAGTTATCTTTTGCTGTGGCAGGGCTTGAACCCACAAACTTGTGGGGAGCTGTTGATTGGTAAACCAAGACCTTACCCACTGAGCTATCACTTCTGACTTTTGCAAAGAGTCAATAAGCCTAATGAACCAACAAGGCTTCTTTTTCATACTTCAATGCCATATAACTTATATTAAAATTAGGCCAAACAAGTCTTTCAAAAAAGACAAAGAAATAAAGCAATCTTTTCAACAGTTCTCTTTAATTAACAAATAGATTTACAGTTTCATGTCACAAATTAGACAAACTATAAGATATCCAAATAAAAAAAAAGGAATCCTTTGCTTTGGTGCGGCTTGAACCCACAACCTGAGAGGGCGCTGCTGATTGGTAAACCAAGACCTTACCCACTGAGCTATCAGTCCTGGCTTTTGTAAGCAGTGAATAAGCCTAATGAACCAACATGGCTTCTATTCGTTACTTTAACTCCCTGTAAATCATATTAAAAGTAGGCCAAACAAGTCTTTCCAAAAAGTCAAAGAAATAAAGCAATCTTTGCAACAGGTCTCTTTAATTAACAAATAGATTTACAGTTTTATATCACAAAGTAGACAAACTATGAGATTTCAAAAGAAAAAGTAAAGGTTATCTTTTGCAACCACAGGGCTTGAACCCACAACATTGTGCGGAACTGATGATTGGTAAACCAAGACCTTATCCACTGAGCTATCCCTCTTGACATGTTTAAACAGTCTATAAGCCCACTGAGCTATCAGTCCTGGTTTATGTAAGCAGTCAATAGGCCTAATGAACCAAACTGGTTTCTTTTCCATACTTCAATAACCTGTAAACTATAAAAAGTAGACCAAACAAGTCTTTCAAAAAAGACAAAGAAATAAAGCAATCTTTTTAAACAGTTCTCTTTAATTAACAAATAGATTTACAGTTTCATGTCAAAAATTAGACAAACTATGAGATTTCCAAAGAAAAATAAAAAGTTTGTCTCCTTTGCTAGGGTGGGGCTCGAACCCACAACCCTGAGAGGAGCTGCGGATTGGTAAACCAAGACCTTACCCACTGAGCTATCAGTCATGGCTTGTGGAAGCAGTCTATGCCTAATGAACCAACATGGTTTCTTTTCCATACTTCAATAACCTGTAACCTATTAAAAGTAGACCAAACAAGTCTTTCAAAAAAGACAAAGAAATAAAGCAATCTTTTCAACAGTTCTCTTTAATTAACAAATAGATTTACAGTTTCATGTCACAAATTAGACAAACTATGAGATTTCCAAAGAAAAATAAAAAGGAATCCTTTGCTATGGTGGGGCTTGAACCCACAAACTTGTGGGGAGCTGCTGATTTGTAAACCAAGACCTTACCCACTGAGCTATCAGTCCTGGCTTACTAAAGCAGTCAATAAGACTAATGAACCAACATGGCTTCTTTTCCATACTTCAGCACCATGTTACTCATATTAAAAGTAGGCCAAACAAGTCTTTTAAAAAGACAAAGAAATAAAGCAATCTTTTCAACAGATCTCTTTAATTAACAAATAGATTTACAGTTTAATGTCACAAATTAGACAAACTATGAGATTTCCAAAGAAAAAGAAAAAGGAATCCTTTGCTATGGTGGGGCTTGAACCCACAACCTGAGGGGAGCTGCTGATTGGTAAACCAAGACCTTACCCACTGAGCTATCAGTCCTGGCTTGTGAAAGCAGTCAATAAGCCTAATGAACCAACATGGCTTCTTTTCCATACTTCAACACCATGTAACTCATATTAAAAGTAGGCCAAACAAGTCTTTCAAAAAAGACAACGGAATAAAGCAATCTTTTCAACAGGTCTCTTTAATTAACAAATAGATTTACAGTTTTATATCACAAAGTAGACAAACTTTGAGATTTCAAAAGAAAAATTAAAAGTTATCTTTTGCTGTGGCAGGGCTTGAACCCACAAACTTGTGGGGAGCTGTTGATTGGTAAACCAAGACCTTACCCACTGAGCTATCACTTCTGACTT
Organism: Silurus aristotelis; assembly: GCF_946808225.1. Lineage (NCBI taxonomy): Eukaryota > Metazoa > Chordata > Actinopteri > Siluriformes > Siluridae > Silurus > Silurus aristotelis. The sequence continues at coordinate 19,941,083 of NC_139593.1, forward strand.
TTGCAAAGAGTCAATAAGCCTAATGAACCAACATGGCTTCTTTTTCATACTTCAATGCCATATAACTTATATTAAAATTAGGCCAAACAAGTCTTTCAAAAAAGACAAAGAAATAAAGCAATCTTTTCAACAGTTCTCTTTAATTAACAAATAGATTTACAGTTTAATGTCACAAATTAGACAAACTATGATATTTCCAAAGAAAAATAAAAAGGAATCCTTTGCTATGGTGGGACTTGGACCCACAAACTGAGGGGAGCTGCTGATTGGTAAACCAAGACCTTACCCACTGAGCTATCAGTCCTGGCTTGTGTAAGCAGTCAATAAGCCTAATGAACCAACATGGCTTCTTTTCCATACTTCAACACCATGTAACTCATATTAAAAGTAGGCCAAACAAGTCTTTCAAAAAAGACAACGGAATAAAGCAATCTTTTCAACAGGTCTCTTTAATTAACAAATAGATTTACAGTTTTATATCACAAAGTAGACAAACTTTGAGATTTCAAAAGAAAAATTAAACGTTATCTTTTGCTGTGGCAGGGCTTGAACCCACAAACTTGTGGGGAGCTGTTGATTGGTAAACCAAGACCTTACCCACTGAGCTATCACTTCTGACTTTTGCAAAGAGTCAATAAGCCTAATGAACCAACATGGCTTCTTTTTCATACTTCAATGCCATATAACTTATATTAAAATTAGGCCAAACAAGTCTTTCAAAAAAGACAAAGAAATAAAGCAATCTTTTCAACAGTTCTCTTTAATTAACAAATAGATTTACAGTTTCATGTCACAAATTAGACAAACTATAAGATATCCAAATAAAAAAAAAAGGAATCCTTTGCTTTGGTGCGGCTTGAACCCACAACCTGAGAGGGCGCTGCTGATTGGTAAACCAAGACCTTACCCACTGAGCTATCAGTCCTGGCTTTTGTAAGCAGTGAATAAGCCTAATGAACCAACATGGCTTCTATTCGTTACTTTAACTCCCTGTAAATCATATTAAAAGTAGGCCAAACAAGTCTTTCCAAAAAGTCAAAGAAATAAAGCAATCTTTGCAACAGGTCTCTTTAATTAACAAATAGATTTACAGTTTTATATCACAAAGTAGACAAACTATGAGATTTCAAAAGAAAAAGTAAAGGTTATCTTTTGCAACCACAGGGCTTGAACCCACAACATTGTGCGGAACTGATGATTGGTAAACCAAGACCTTATCCACTGAGCTATCCCTCTTGACATGTTTAAACAGTCTATAAGCCCACTGAGCTATCAGTCCTGGTTTATGTAAGCAGTCAATAGGCCTAATGAACCAAAATGGTTTCTTTTCCATACTTCAATAACCTGTAAACTATAAAAAGTAGACCAAACAAGTCTTTCAAAAAAGACAAAGAAATAAAGCAATCTTTTTAAACAGTTCTCTTTAATTAACAAATAGATTTACAGTTTCATGTCAAAAATTAGACAAACTATGAGATTTCCAAAGAAAAATAAAAAGTTTGTCTCCTTTGCTAGGGTGGGGCTCGAACCCACAACCCTGAGAGGAGCTGCGGATTGGTAAACCAAGACCTTACCCACTGAGCTATCAGTCATGGCTTGTGGAAGCAGTCTATGCCTAATGAACCAACATGGTTTCTTTTCCATACTTCAATAACCTGTAACCTATTAAAAGTAGACCAAACAAGTCTTTCAAAAAAAGACAAAGAAATAAAGCAATCTTATCAACAGATTTCTTCAATTAACAAATAGATTCACAGTGTAATGTCACAAATTAACAAACTATTATATTTCCAAAGAAAAAGAAAAAGATATCCTTTGCTACGGTGGGGCTTGAACCCACAAACTTGTGGGGAGCTGCTGATTTGTAAACCAAGACCTTACCCACTGAGCTATCAGTCCTGGCTTACTAAAGCAGTCAATAAGCCTAATGAACAAACATGGCTTCTTTTCCATACTTCAGCACCATGTTACTCATATTAAAAGTAGGCCAAACAAGTCTTTTAAAAAAGACAAAGAAATAAAGCAATCTTTTCAACAGTTCTCTTTAATTAACAAATAGATTTACAGTTTAATGTCACAAATTAGACAAACTATGAGATTTCCAAAGAAAAATAAAAAGGAATCCTTTGCTATGGTGGGACTTGGACCCACAAAACTGAGGGGAGCTGCTGATTGGTAAACCAAGACCTTACCCACTGAGCTATCAGTCCTGGCTTACTAAAGCAGTCAATAAGCCTAATGAACCAACATGGCTTCTTTTCCATACTTCAGCACCATGTTACTCATATTAAAAGTAGGCCAAACAAGTCTTTTAAAAAAGACAAAGAAATAAAGCAATCTTTTCAACAGTTCTCTTTAATTAACAAATAGATTTACAGTTTAATGTCACAAATTAGACAAACTATGAGATTTCCAAAGAAAAATAAAAAGGAATCCTTTGCTATGGTGGGACTTGGACCCACAAACTGAGGGGAGCTGCTTATTGGTAAACCAAGACCTTACCCACTGAGCTATCAGTCCTGGCTTGTGTAAGCAGTGAATAAGCCTAATGAACCAACATGGCTTCTTTTCCTTACTTCAACTCCATGTAAATCATATTAAAAGTAGGCCAAACAAGTCTTTCAAAAAAGACAAAGAAATAAAGCAATCTTTGCAACAGATTTCTTCAATTAACAAATAGATTCACAGTGTAATGTCACAAATTAGACAAACTATTATATTTCCAAAGAAAAAGAAAAAGATATCCTTTGCTATGGTGGGGCTTGAACCCACAAACTTGTGGGGAACTGCTGATTTGTAAACCAAGACCTTACCCACTGAGCTATCAGTCCTGGCTTACTAAAGCAGTCAATAAGCCTAATGAACCAACATGGCTTCTTTTCCATACTTCAGCACCATGTTACTCATATTAAAAGTAGGCCAAACAAGTCTTTTAAAAAAGACAAAGAAATAAAGCAATCTTTTCAACAGTTCTCTTTAATTAACAAATAGATTTACAGTTTAATGTCACAAATTAGACAAACTATGAGATTTCCAAAGAAAAAGAAAAAGGAATCCTTTGCTATGGTGGGGCTTGAACCCACAACCTGAGGGGAGCTGCTGATTGGTAAACCAAGACCTTACCCACTGAGCTATCAGTCCTGGCTTGTGAAAGCAGTCAATAAGCCTAATGAACCAACATGGCTTCTTTTCCATACTTCAACACCATGTAACTCATATTAAAAGTAGGCCAAACAAGTCTTTCAAAAAAGACAACGGAATAAAGCAATCTTTTCAACAGGTCTCTTTAATTAACAAATAGATTTACAGTTTTATATCACAAAGTAGACAAACTTTGAGATTTCAAAAGAAAAATTAAAAGTTATCTTTTGCTGTGGCAGGGCTTGAACCCACAAACTTGTGGGGAGCTGTTGATTGGTAAACCAAGACCTTACCCACTGAGCTATCACTTCTGACTTTTGCAAAGAGTCAATAAGCCTAATGAACCAACAAGGCTTCTTTTTCATACTTCAATGCCATATAACTTATATTAAAATTAGGCCAAACAAGTCTTTCAAAAAAGACAAAGAAATAAAGCAATCTTTTCAACAGTTCTCTTTAATTAACAAATAGATTTACAGTTTCATGTCACAAATTAGACAAACTATAAGATATCCAAATAAAAAAAAAGGAATCCTTTGCTTTGGTGCGGCTTGAACCCACAACCTGAGAGGGCGCTGCTGATTGGTAAACCAAGACCTTACCCACTGAGCTATCAGTCCTGGCTTTTGTAAGCAGTGAATAAGCCTAATGAACCAACATGGCTTCTATTCGTTACTTTAACTCCCTGTAAATCATATTAAAAGTAGGCCAAACAAGTCTTTCCAAAAAGTCAAAGAAATAAAGCAATCTTTGCAACAGGTCTCTTTAATTAACAAATAGATTTACAGTTTTATATCACAAAGTAGACAAACTATGAGATTTCAAAAGAAAAAGTAAAGGTTATCTTTTGCAACCACAGGGCTTGAACCCACAACATTGTGCGGAACTGATGATTGGTAAACCAAGACCTTATCCACTGAGCTATCCCTCTTGACATGTTTAAACAGTCTATAAGCCCTCTGAGCTATCAGTCCTGGTTTATGTAAGCAGTCAATAGGCCTAATGAACCAAACTGGTTTCTTTTCCATACTTCAATAACCTGTAAACTATAAAAAGTAGACCAAACAAGTCTTTCAAAAAAGACAAAGAAATAAAGCAATCTTTTTAAACAGTTCTCTTTAATTAACAAATAGATTTACAGTTTCATGTCAAAAATTAGACAAACTATGAGATTTCCAAAGAAAAATAAAAAGTTTGTCTCCTTTGCTAGGGTGGGGCTCGAACCCACAACCCTGAGAGGAGCTGCGGATTGGTAAACCAAGACCTTACCCACTGAGCTATCAGTCATGGCTTGTGGAAGCAGTCTATGCCTAATGAACCAACATGGTTTCTTTTCCATACTTCAATAACCTGTAACCTATTAAAAGTAGACCAAACAAGTCTTTCAAAAAAGACAAAGAAATAAAGCAATCTTTTCAACAGTTCTCTTTAATTAACAAATAGATTTACAGTTTCATGTCACAAATTAGACAAACTATGAGATTTCCAAAGAAAAATAAAAAGGAATCCTTTGCTATGGTGGGGCTTGAACCCACAAACTTGTGGGGAGCTGCTGATTTGTAAACCAAGACCTTACCCACTGAGCTATCAGTCCTGGCTTACTAAAGCAGTCAATAAGCCTAATGAACCAACATGGCTTCTTTTCCATACTTCAGCACCATGTTACTCATATTAAAAGTAGGCCAAACAAGTCTTTTAAAAAGACAAAGAAATAAAGCAATCTTTTCAACAGTTCTCTTTAATTAACAAATAGATTTACAGTTTAATGTCACAAATTAGACAAACTATGAGATTTCCAAAGAAAAAGAAAAAGGAATCCTTTGCTATGGTGGGGCTTGAACCCACAACCTGAGGGGAGCTGCTGATTGGTAAACCAAGACCTTACCCACTGAGCTATCAGTCCTGGCTTGTGAAAGCAGTCAATAAGCCTAATGAACCAACATGGCTTCTTTTCCATACTTCAACACCATGTAACTCATATTAAAAGTAGGCCAAACAAGTCTTTCAAAAAAGACAACGGAATAAAGCAATCTTTTCAACAGGTCTCTTTAATTAACAAATAGATTTACAGTTTTATATCACAAAGTAGACAAACTTTGAGATTTCAAAAGAAAAATTAAAAGTTATCTTTTGCTGTGGCAGGGCTTGAACCCACAAACTTGTGGGGAGCTGTTGATTGGTAAACCAAGACCTTACCCACTGAGCTATCACTTCTGACTTTTGCAAAGAGTCAATAAGCCTAATGAACCAACATGGCTTCTTTTTCATACTTCAATGCCATATAACTTATATTAAAATTAGGCCAAACAAGTCTTTCAAAAAAGACAAAGAAATAAAGCAATCTTTTCAACAGTTCTCTTTAATTAACAAATAGATTTACAGTTTCATGTCACAAATTAGACAAACTATAAGATATCCAAATAAAAAAAAAAGGAATCCTTTGCTTTGGTGCGGCTTGAACCCACAACCTGAGAGGGCGCTGCTGATTGGTAAACCAAGACCTTACCCACTGAGCTATCAGTCCTGGCTTTTGTAAGCAGTGAATAAGCCTAATGAACCAACATGGCTTCTATTCGTTACTTTAACTCCCTGTAAATCATATTAAAAGTAGGCCAAACAAGTCTTTCCAAAAAGTCAAAGAAATAAAGCAATCTTTGCAACAGGTCTCTTTAATTAACAAATAGATTTACAGTTTTATATCACAAAGTAGACAAACTATGAGATTTCAAAAGAAAAAGTAAAGGTTATCTTTTGCAACCACAGGGCTTGAACCCACAACATTGTGCGGAACTGATGATTGGTAAACCAAGACCTTATCCACTGAGCTATCCCTCTTGACATGTTTAAACAGTCTATAAGCCCACTGAGCTATCAGTCCTGGTTTATGTAAGCAGTCAATAGGCCTAATGAACCAAAATGGTTTCTTTTCCATACTTCAATAACCTGTAAACTATAAAAAGTAGACCAAACAAGTCTTTCAAAAAAGACAAAGAAATAAAGCAATCTTTTTAAACAGTTCTCTTTAATTAACAAATAGATTTACAGTTTCATGTCAAAAATTAGACAAACTATGAGATTTCCAAAGAAAAATAAAAAGTTTGTCTCCTTTGCTAGGGTGGGGCTCGAACCCACAACCCTGAGAGGAGCTGCGGATTGGTAAACCAAGACCTTACCCACTGAGCTATCAGTCATGGCTTGTGGAAGCAGTCTATGCCTAATGAACCAACATGGTTTCTTTTCCATACTTCAATAACCTGTAACCTATTAAAAGTAGACCAAACAAGTCTTTCAAAAAAAGACAAAGAAATAAAGCAATCTTATCAACAGATTTCTTCAATTAACAAATAGATTCACAGTGTAATGTCACAAATTAACAAACTATTATATTTCCAAAGAAAAAGAAAAAGATATCCTTTGCTACGGTGGGGCTTGAACCCACAAACTTGTGGGGAGCTGCTGATTTGTAAACCAAGACCTTACCCACTGAGCTATCAGTCCTGGCTTACTAAAGCAGTCAATAAGCCTAATGAACAAACATGGCTTCTTTTCCATACTTCAGCACCATGTTACTCATATTAAAAGTAGGCCAAACAAGTCTTTTAAAAAAGACAAAGAAATAAAGCAATCTTTTCAACAGTTCTCTTTAATTAACAAATAGATTTACAGTTTAATGTCACAAATTAGACAAACTATGAGATTTCCAAAGAAAAATAAAAAGGAATCCTTTGCTATGGTGGGACTTGGACCCACAAAACTGAGGGGAGCTGCTGATTGGTAAACCAAGACCTTACCCACTGAGCTATCAGTCCTGGCTTACTAAAGCAGTCAATAAGCCTAATGAACCAACATGGCTTCTTTTCCATACTTCAGCACCATGTTACTCATATTAAAAGTAGGCCAAACAAGTCTTTTAAAAAAGACAAAGAAATAAAGCAATCTTTTCAACAGTTCTCTTTAATTAACAAATAGATTTACAGTTTAATGTCACAAATTAGACAAACTATGAGATTTCCAAAGAAAAATAAAAAGGAATCCTTTGCTATGGTGGGACTTGGACCCACAAACTGAGGGGAGCTGCTTATTGGTAAACCAAGACCTTACCCACTGAGCTATCAGTCCTGGCTTGTGTAAGCAGTGAATAAGCCTAATGAACCAACATGGCTTCTTTTCCTTACTTCAACTCCATGTAAATCATATTAAAAGTAGGCCAAACAAGTCTTTCAAAAAAGACAAAGAAATAAAGCAATCTTTGCAACAGATTTCTTCAATTAACAAATAGATTCACAGTGTAATGTCACAAATTAGACAAACTATTATATTTCCAAAGAAAAAGAAAAAGATATCCTTTGCTATGGTGTGGCTTGAACCCACAAACTTGTGGGGAACTGCTGATTTGTAAACCAAGACCTTACCCACTGAGCTATCAGTCCTGGCTTACTAAAGCAGTCAATAAGCCTAATGAACCAACATGGCTTCTTTTCCATACTTCAGCACCATGTTACTCATATTAAAAGTAGGCCAAACAAGTCTTTTAAAAAAGACAAAGAAATAAAGCAATCTTTTCAACAGTTCTCTTTAATTAACAAATAGATTTACAGTTTAATGTCACAAATTAGACAAACTATGAGATTTCCAAAGAAAAAGAAAAAGGAATCCTTTGCTATGGTGGGGCTTGAACCCACAACCTGAGGGGAGCTGCTGATTGGTAAACCAAGACCTTACCCACTGAGCTATCAGTCCTGGCTTGTGAAAGCAGTCAATAAGCCTAATGAACCAACATGGCTTCTTTTCCATACTTCAACACCATGTAACTCATATTAAAAGTAGGCCAAACAAGTCTTTCAAAAAAGACAACGGAATAAAGCAATCTTTTCAACAGGTCTCTTTAATTAACAAATAGATTTACAGTTTTATATCACAAAGTAGACAAACTTTGAGATTTCAAAAGAAAAATTAAAAGTTATCTTTTGCTGTGGCAGGGCTTGAACCCACAAACTTGTGGGGAGCTGTTGATTGGTAAACCAAGACCTTACCCACTGAGCTATCACTTCTGACTTTTGCAAAGAGTCAATAAGCCTAATGAACCAACAAGGCTTCTTTTTCATACTTCAATGCCATATAACTTATATTAAAATTAGGCCAAACAAGTCTTTCAAAAAAGACAAAGAAATAAAGCAATCTTTTCAACAGTTCTCTTTAATTAACAAATAGATTTACAGTTTCATGTCACAAATTAGACAAACTATAAGATATCCAAATAAAAAAAAAGGAATCCTTTGCTTTGGTGCGGCTTGAACCCACAACCTGAGAGGGCGCTGCTGATTGGTAAACCAAGACCTTACCCACTGAGCTATCAGTCCTGGCTTTTGTAAGCAGTGAATAAGCCTAATGAACCAACATGGCTTCTATTCGTTACTTTAACTCCCTGTAAATCATATTAAAAGTAGGCCAAACAAGTCTTTCCAAAAAGTCAAAGAAATAAAGCAATCTTTGCAACAGGTCTCTTTAATTAACAAATAGATTTACAGTTTTATATCACAAAGTAGACAAACTATGAGATTTCAAAAGAAAAAGTAAAGGTTATCTTTTGCAACCACAGGGCTTGAACCCACAACATTGTGCGGAACTGATGATTGGTAAACCAAGACCTTATCCACTGAGCTATCCCTCTTGACATGTTTAAACAGTCTATAAGCCCTCTGAGCTATCAGTCCTGGTTTATGTAAGCAGTCAATAGGCCTAATGAACCAAACTGGTTTCTTTTCCATACTTCAATAACCTGTAAACTATAAAAAGTAGACCAAACAAGTCTTTCAAAAAAGACAAAGAAATAAAGCAATCTTTTTAAACAGTTCTCTTTAATTAACAAATAGATTTACAGTTTCATGTCAAAAATTAGACAAACTATGAGATTTCCAAAGAAAAATAAAAAGTTTGTCTCCTTTGCTAGGGTGGGGCTCGAACCCACAACCCTGAGAGGAGCTGCGGATTGGTAAACCAAGACCTTACCCACTGAGCTATCAGTCATGGCTTGTGGAAGCAGTCTATGCCTAATGAACCAACATGGTTTCTTTTCCATACTTCAATAACCTGTAACCTATTAAAAGTAGACCAAACAAGTCTTTCAAAAAAGACAAAGAAATAAAGCAATCTTTTCAACAGTTCTCTTTAATTAACAAATAGATTTACAGTTTCATGTCACAAATTAGACAAACTATGAGATTTCCAAAGAAAAATAAAAAGGAATCCTTTGCTATGGTGGGGCTTGAACCCACAAACTTGTGGGGAGCTGCTGATTTGTAAACCAAGACCTTACCCACTGAGCTATCAGTCCTGGCTTACTAAAGCAGTCAATAAGCCTAATGAACCAACATGGCTTCTTTTCCATACTTCAGCACCATGTTACTCATATTAAAAGTAGGCCAAACAAGTCTTTTAAAAAGACAAAGAAATAAAGCAATCTTTTCAACAGTTCTCTTTAATTAACAAATAGATTTACAGTTTAATGTCACAAATTAGACAAACTATGAGATTTCCAAAGAAAAAGAAAAAGGAATCCTTTGCTATGGTGGGGCTTGAACCCACAACCTGAGGGGAGCTGCTGATTGGTAAACCAAGACCTTACCCACTGAGCTATCAGTCCTGGCTTGTGAAAGCAGTCAATAAGCCTAATGAACCAACATGGCTTCTTTTCCATACTTCAACACCATGTAACTCATATTAAAAGTAGGCCAAACAAGTCTTTCAAAAAAGACAACGGAATAAAGCAATCTTTTCAACAGGTCTCTTTAATTAACAAATAGATTTACAGTTTTATATCACAAAGTAGACAAACTTTGAGATTTCAAAAGAAAAATTAAACGTTATCTTTTGCTGTGGCAGGGCTTGAACCCACAAACTTGTGGGGAGCTGTTGATTGGTAAACCAAGACCTTACCCACTGAGCTATCACTTCTGACTTTTGCAAAGAGTCAATAAGCCTAATGAACCAACATGGCTTCTTTTTCATACTTCAATGCCATATAACTTATATTAAAATTAGGCCAAACAAGTCTTTCAAAAAAGACAAAGAAATAAAGCAATCTTTTCAACAGTTCTCTTTAATTAACAAATAGATTTACAGTTTCATGTCACAAATTAGACAAACTATAAGATATCCAAATAAAAAAAAAAGGAATCCTTTGCTTTGGTGCGGCTTGAACCCACAACCTGAGAGGGCGCTGCTGATTGGTAAACCAAGACCTTACCCACTGAGCTATCAGTCCTGGCTTTTGTAAGCAGTGAATAAGCCTAATGAACCAACATGGCTTCTATTCGTTACTTTAACTCCCTGTAAATCATATTAAAAGTAGGCCAAACAAGTCTTTCCAAAAAGTCAAAGAAATAAAGCAATCTTTGCAACAGGTCTCTTTAATTAACAAATAGATTTACAGTTTTATATCACAAAGTAGACAAACTATGAGATTTCAAAAGAAAAAGTAAAGGTTATCTTTTGCAACCACAGGGCTTGAACCCACAACATTGTGCGGAACTGATGATTGGTAAACCAAGACCTTATCCACTGAGCTATCCCTCTTGACATGTTTAAACAGTCTATAAGCCCACTGAGCTATCAGTCCTGGTTTATGTAAGCAGTCAATAGGCCTAATGAACCAAAATGGTTTCTTTTCCATACTTCAATAACCTGTAAACTATAAAAAGTAGACCAAACAAGTCTTTCAAAAAAGACAAAGAAATAAAGCAATCTTTTTAAACAGTTCTCTTTAATTAACAAATAGATTTACAGTTTCATGTCAAAAATTAGACAAACTATGAGATTTCCAAAGAAAAATAAAAAGTTTGTCTCCTTTGCTAGGGTGGGGCTCGAACCCACAACCCTGAGAGGAGCTGCGGATTGGTAAACCAAGACCTTACCCACTGAGCTATCAGTCATGGCTTGTGGAAGCAGTCTATGCCTAATGAACCAACATGGTTTCTTTTCCATACTTCAATAACCTGTAACCTATTAAAAGTAGACCAAACAAGTCTTTCAAAAAAAGACAAAGAAATAAAGCAATCTTATCAACAGATTTCTTCAATTAACAAATAGATTCACAGTGTAATGTCACAAATTAACAAACTATTATATTTCCAAAGAAAAAGAAAAAGATATCCTTTGCTACGGTGGGGCTTGAACCCACAAACTTGTGGGGAGCTGCTGATTTGTAAACCAAGACCTTACCCACTGAGCTATCAGTCCTGGCTTACTAAAGCAGTCAATAAGCCTAATGAACAAACATGGCTTCTTTTCCATACTTCAGCACCATGTTACTCATATTAAAAGTAGGCCAAACAAGTCTTTTAAAAAAGACAAAGAAATAAAGCAATCTTTTCAACAGTTCTCTTTAATTAACAAATAGATTTACAGTTTAATGTCACAAATTAGACAAACTATGAGATTTCCAAAGAAAAATAAAAAGGAATCCTTTGCTATGGTGGGACTTGGACCCACAAAACTGAGGGGAGCTGCTGATTGGTAAACCAAGACCTTACCCACTGAGCTATCAGTCCTGGCTTACTAAAGCAGTCAATAAGCCTAATGAACCAACATGGCTTCTTTTCCATACTTCAGCACCATGTTACTCATATTAAAAGTAGGCCAAACAAGTCTTTTAAAAAAGACAAAGAAATAAAGCAATCTTTTCAACAGTTCTCTTTAATTAACAAATAGATTTACAGTTTAATGTCACAAATTAGACAAACTATGAGATTTCCAAAGAAAAATAAAAAGGAATCCTTTGCTATGGTGGGACTTGGACCCACAAACTGAGGGGAGCTGCTTATTGGTAAACCAAGACCTTACCCACTGAGCTATCAGTCCTGGCTTGTGTAAGCAGTGAATAAGCCTAATGAACCAACATGGCTTCTTTTCCTTACTTCAACTCCATGTAAATCATATTAAAAGTAGGCCAAACAAGTCTTTCAAAAAAGACAAAGAAATAAAGCAATCTTTGCAACAGATTTCTTCAATTAACAAATAGATTCACAGTGTAATGTCACAAATTAGACAAACTATTATATTTCCAAAGAAAAAGAAAAAGATATCCTTTGCTATGGTGGGGCTTAAACCCACAAACTTGTGGGGAACTGCTGATTTGTAAACCAAGACCTTACCCACTGAGCTATCAGTCCTGGCTTACTAAAGCAGTCAATAAGCCTAATGAACCAACATGGCTTCTTTTCCATACTTCAGCACCATGTTACTCATATTAAAAGTAGGCCAAACAAGTCTTTTAAAAAAGACAAAGAAATAAAGCAATCTTTTCAACAGTTCTCTTTAATTAACAAATAGATTTACAGTTTAATGTCACAAATTAGACAAACTATGAGATTTCCAAAGAAAAAGAAAAAGGAATCCTTTGCTATGGTGGGGCTTGAACCCACAACCTGAGGGGAGCTGCTGATTGGTAAACCAAGACCTTACCCACTGAGCTATCAGTCCTGGCTTGTGAAAGCAGTCAATAAGCCTAATGAACCAACATGGCTTCTTTTCCATACTTCAACACCATGTAACTCATATTAAAAGTAGGCCAAACAAGTCTTTCAAAAAAGACAACGGAATAAAGCAATCTTTTCAACAGGTCTCTTTAATTAACAAATAGATTTACAGTTTTATATCACAAAGTAGACAAACTTTGAGATTTCAAAAGAAAAATTAAAAGTTATCTTTTGCTGTGGCAGGGCTTGAACCCACAAACTTGTGGGGAGCTGTTGATTGGTAAACCAAGACCTTACCCACTGAGCTATCACTTCTGACTTTTGCAAAGAGTCAATAAGCCTAATGAACCAACAAGGCTTCTTTTTCATACTTCAATGCCATATAACTTATATTAAAATTAGGCCAAACAAGTCTTTCAAAAAAGACAAAGAAATAAAGCAATCTTTTCAACAGTTCTCTTTAATTAACAAATAGATTTACAGTTTCATGTCACAAATTAGACAAACTATAAGATATCCAAATAAAAAAAAAGGAATCCTTTGCTTTGGTGCGGCTTGAACCCACAACCTGAGAGGGCGCTGCTGATTGGTAAACCAAGACCTTACCCACTGAGCTATCAGTCCTGGCTTTTGTAAGCAGTGAATAAGCCTAATGAACCAACATGGCTTCTATTCGTTACTTTAACTCCCTGTAAATCATATTAAAAGTAGGCCAAACAAGTCTTTCCAAAAAGTCAAAGAAATAAAGCAATCTTTGCAACAGGTCTCTTTAATTAACAAATAGATTTACAGTTTTATATCACAAAGTAGACAAACTATGAGATTTCAAAAGAAAAAGTAAAGGTTATCTTTTGCAACCACAGGGCTTGAACCCACAACATTGTGCGGAACTGATGATTGGTAAACCAAGACCTTATCCACTGAGCTATCCCTCTTGACATGTTTAAACAGTCTATAAGCCCTCTGAGCTATCAGTCCTGGTTTATGTAAGCAGTCAATAGGCCTAATGAACCAAACTGGTTTCTTTTCCATACTTCAATAACCTGTAAACTATAAAAAGTAGACCAAACAAGTCTTTCAAAAAAGACAAAGAAATAAAGCAATCTTTTTAAACAGTTCTCTTTAATTAACAAATAGATTTACAGTTTCATGTCAAAAATTAGACAAACTATGAGATTTCCAAAGAAAAATAAAAAGTTTGTCTCCTTTGCTAGGGTGGGGCTCGAACCCACAACCCTGAGAGGAGCTGCGGATTGGTAAACCAAGACCTTACCCACTGAGCTATCAGTCATGGCTTGTGGAAGCAGTCTATGCCTAATGAACCAACATGGTTTCTTTTCCATACTTCAATAACCTGTAACCTATTAAAAGTAGACCAAACAAGTCTTTCAAAAAAGACAAAGAAATAAAGCAATCTTTTCAACAGTTCTCTTTAATTAACAAATAGATTTACAGTTTCATGTCACAAATTAGACAAACTATGAGATTTCCAAAGAAAAATAAAAAGGAATCCTTTGCTATGGTGGGGCTTGAACCCACAAACTTGTGGGGAGCTGCTGATTTGTAAACCAAGACCTTACCCACTGAGCTATCAGTCCTGGCTTACTAAAGCAGTCAATAAGCCTAATGAACCAACATGGCTTCTTTTCCATACTTCAGCACCATGTTACTCATATTAAAAGTAGGCCAAACAAGTCTTTAAAAAAGACAAAGAAATAAAGCAATCTTTTCAACAGTTCTCTTTAATTAACAAATAGATTTACAGTTTAATGTCACAAATTAGACAAACTATGAGATTTCCAAAGAAAAAGAAAAAGGAATCCTTTGCTATGGTGGGGCTTGAACCCACAACCTGAGGGGAGCTGCTGATTGGTAAACCAAGACCTTACCCACTGAGCTATCAGTCCTGGCTTGTGAAAGCAGTCAATAAGCCTAATGAACCAACATGGCTTCTTTTCCATACTTCAACACCATGTAACTCATATTAAAAGTAGGCCAAACAAGTCTTTCAAAAAAGACAACGGAATAAAGCAATCTTTTCAACAGGTCTCTTTAATTAACAAATAGATTTACAGTTTTATATCACAAAGTAGACAAACTTTGAGATTTCAAAAGAAAAATTAAACGTTATCTTTTGCTGTGGCAGGGCTTGAACCCACAAACTTGTGGGGAGCTGTTGATTGGTAAACCAAGACCTTACCCACTGAGCTATCACTTCTGACTTTTGCAAAGAGTCAATAAGCCTAATGAACCAACATGGCTTCTTTTTCATACTTCAATGCCATATAACTTATATTAAAATTAGGCCAAACAAGTCTTTCAAAAAAGACAAAGAAATAAAGCAATCTTTTCAACAGTTCTCTTTAATTAACAAATAGATTTACAGTTTCATGTCACAAATTAGACAAACTATAAGATATCCAAATAAAAAAAAAAGGAATCCTTTGCTTTGGTGCGGCTTGAACCCACAACCTGAGAGGGCGCTGCTGATTGGTAAACCAAGACCTTACCCACTGAGCTATCAGTCCTGGCTTTTGTAAGCAGTGAATAAGCCTAATGAACCAACATGGCTTCTATTCGTTACTTTAACTCCCTGTAAATCATATTAAAAGTAGGCCAAACAAGTCTTTCCAAAAAGTCAAAGAAATAAAGCAATCTTTGCAACAGGTCTCTTTAATTAACAAATAGATTTACAGTTTTATATCACAAAGTAGACAAACTATGAGATTTCAAAAGAAAAAGTAAAGGTTATCTTTTGCAACCACAGGGCTTGAACCCACAACATTGTGCGGAACTGATGATTGGTAAACCAAGACCTTATCCACTGAGCTATCCCTCTTGACATGTTTAAACAGTCTATAAGCCCACTGAGCTATCAGTCCTGGTTTATGTAAGCAGTCAATAGGCCTAATGAACCAAAATGGTTTCTTTTCCATACTTCAATAACCTGTAAACTATAAAAAGTAGACCAAACAAGTCTTTCAAAAAAGACAAAGAAATAAAGCAATCTTTTTAAACAGTTCTCTTTAATTAACAAATAGATTTACAGTTTCATGTCAAAAATTAGACAAACTATGAGATTTCCAAAGAAAAATATAAAGTTTGTCTCCTTTGCTAGGGTGGGGCTCGAACCCACAACCCTGAGAGGAGCTGCGGATTGGTAAACCAAGACCTTACCCACTGAGCTATCAGTCATGGCTTGTGGAAGCATCCATCCATCCATCTTCTCCCGCTTGGACAAACTGAGGGGAGCTGCTGATTGGTAAACCAAGACCTTACCCACTGAGCTATCAGTCCTGGCTTGTGTAAGCAGTCAATAAGCCTAATGAACCAACATGGCTTCTTTTCCATACTTCAACACCATGTAACTCATATTAAAAGTAGGCCAAACAAGTCTTTCAAAAAAGACAACGGAATAAAGCAATCTTTTCAACAGGTCTCTTTAATTAACAAATAGATTTACAGTTTTATATCACAAAGTAGACAAACTTTGAGATTTCAAAAGAAAAATTAAACGTTATCTTTTGCTGTGGCAGGGCTTGAACCCACAAACTTGTGGGGAGCTGTTGATTGGTAAACCAAGACCTTACCCACTGAGCTATCACTTCTGACTTTTGCAAAGAGTCAATAAGCCTAATGAACCAACATGGCTTCTTTTTCATACTTCAATGCCATATAACTTATATTAAAATTAGGCCAAACAAGTCTTTCAAAAAAGACAAAGAAATAAAGCAATCTTTTCAACAGTTCTCTTTAATTAACAAATAGATTTACAGTTTCATGTCACAAATTAGACAAACTATAAGATATCCAAATAAAAAAAAAGGAATCCTTTGCTTTGGTGCGGCTTGAACCCACAACCTGAGAGGGCGCTGCTGATTGGTAAACCAAGACCTTACCCACTGAGCTATCAGTCCTGGCTTTTGTAAGCAGTGAATAAGCCTAATGAACCAACATGGCTTCTATTCGTTACTTTAACTCCCTGTAAATCATATTAAAAGTAGGCCAAACAAGTCTTTCCAAAAAGTCAAAGAAATAAAGCAATCTTTGCAACAGGTCTCTTTAATTAACAAATAGATTTACAGTTTTATATCACAAAGTAGACAAACTATGAGATTTCAAAAGAAAAAGTAAAGGTTATCTTTTGCAACCACAGGGCTTGAACCCACAACATTGTGCGGAACTGATGATTGGTAAACCAAGACCTTATCCACTGAGCTATCCCTCTTGACATGTTTAAACAGTCTATAAGCCCACTGAGCTATCAGTCCTGGTTTATGTAAGCAGTCAATAGGCCTAATGAACCAAAATGGTTTCTTTTCCATACTTCAATAACCTGTAAACTATAAAAAGTAGACCAAACAAGTCTTTCAAAAAAGACAAAGAAATAAAGCAATCTTTTTAAACAGTTCTCTTTAATTAACAAATAGATTTACAGTTTCATGTCAAAAATTAGACAAACTATGAGATTTCCAAAGAAAAATAAAAAGTTTGTCTCCTTTGCTAGGGTGGGGCTCGAACCCACAACCCTGAGAGGAGCTGCGGATTGGTAAACCAAGACCTTACCCACTGAGCTATCAGTCATGGCTTGTGGAAGCAGTCTATGCCTAATGAACCAACATGGTTTCTTTTCCATACTTCAATAACCTGTAACCTATTAAAAGTAGACCAAACAAGTCTTTCAAAAAAGACAAAGAAATAAAGCAATCTTTTCAACAGTTCTCTTTAATTAACAAATAGATTTACAGTTTCATGTCACAAATTAGACAAACTATGAGATTTCCAAAGAAAAATAAAAAGGAATCCTTTGCTATGGTGGGGCTTGAACCCACAACCTTAAGGGGAGCTGCTGATTGGTAAACCTAGGCCTTACCCACTGAGCTATCAGTCGTGGCTTGTGTAAACAGTCAATAGGCCTAATGAACCAACATGGTTCTTTTCCATACTTCAATAACCTGTAACCTATTAAAAGTAGACCAAACAAGTCTTTCAAAAAAGACAAAGAAATAAAGCAATCTTATCAACAGATTTCTTCAATTAACAAATAGATTCACAGTGTAATGTCACAAATTAACAAACTATTATATTTCCAAAGAAAAAGAAAAAGATATCCTTTGCTACGGTGGGGCTTGAACCCACAAACTTGTGGGGAGCTGCTGATTTGTAAACCAAGACCTTACCCACTGAGCTATCCGTCCTGGCTTACTAAAGCAGTCAATAAGCCTAATGAATCAACATGGCTTCTTTTCCATACTTCAGCACCATGTTACTCATATTAAAAGTAGGCCAAAAAAGTCTTTTAAAAAAGACAAAGAAATAAAGCAATCTTTTCAACAGTTCTCTTTAATTAACAAATAGATTTACAGTTTAATGTCACAAATTAGACAAACTATGAGATTTCCAAAGAAAAATAAAAAGGAATCCTTTGCTATGGTGGGACTTGGACCCACAAACTGAGGGGAGCTGCTGATTGGTAAACCAAGACCTTACCCACTGAGCTATCAGTCCTGGCTTGTGTAAGCAGTGAATAAGCCTAATGAACCAACATGGCTTCTTTTCCTTACTTCAACTCCTTGTAAATCATATTAAAAGTAGGCCAAACAAGTCTTTCAAAAAAGACACTGAAATAAAGCAATCTTTGCAACAGATTTCTTCAATTAACAAATAGATTCACAGTGTAATGTCACAAATTAGACAAACTATTATATTTCCAAAGAAAAAGAAAAAGATATCCTTTGCTACGGTAGGGCTTGAACCCACAAACTTGTGGGGAGCTGCTGATTTGTAAACCAAGACCTTACCCACTGAGCTATCAGTCCTGGCTTACTAAAGCAGTCAATAAGCCTAATGAACCAACATGGCTTCTTTTCCATACTTCAGCACCATGTTACTCATATTAAAAGTAGGCCAAACAAGTCTTTTAAAAAGACAAAGAAATAAAGCAATCTTTTCAACAGTTCTCTTTAATTAACAAATAGATTTACAGTTTAATGTCACAAATTAGACAAACTATGAGATTTCCAAAGAAAAAGAAAAAGGAATCCTTTGCTATGGTGGGGCTTGAACCCACAACCTGAGGGGAGCTGCTGATTGGTAAACCAAGACCTTACCCACTGAGCTATCAGTCCTTGCTTGTGAAAGCAGTCAATAAGCCTAATGAACCAACATGGCTTCTTTTCCATACTTCAACACCATGTAACTCATATTAAAAGTAGGCCAAACAAGTCTTTCAAAAAAGACAACGGAATAAAGCAATCTTTTCAACAGGTCTCTTTAATTAACAAATAGATTTACAGTTTTATATCACAAAGTAGACAAACTTTGAGATTTCAAAAGAAAAATTAAAGTTATCTTTTGCTGTGGCAGGGCTTGAACCCACAAACTTGTGGGGAGCTGTTGATTGGTAAACCAAGACCTTACCCACTGAGCTATCACTTCTGACTTTTGCAAAGAGTCAATAAGCCTAATGAACCAACATGGCTTCTTTTTCATACTTCAATGACATATAACTTATATTAAAATTAGGCCAAACAAGTCTTTCAAAAAAGACAAAGAAATAAAGCAATCTTTTCAACAGTTCTCTTTAATTAACAAATAGATTTACAGTTTAATGTCACAAATTAGACAAACTATGATATTTCCAAAGAAAAATAAAAAGGAATCCTTTGCTATGGTGGGACTTGGACCCACAAACTGAGGGGAGCTGCTGATTGGTAAACCAAGACCTTACCCACTGAGCTATCAGTCCTGGCTTGTGTAAGCAGTCAATAAGCCTAATGAACCAACATGGCTTCTTTTCCTTACTTCAACTCCATGTAAATCATATTAAAAGTAGGCCAAACAAGTCTTTCAAAAAAGACAAAGAAATAAAGCAATCTTTGCAACAGATTTCTTCAATTAACAAATAGATTCACAGTGTAATGTCACAAATTAGACAAACTATTATATTTCCAAAGAAAAAGAAAAAAGGTATCATTTGCTATGGTGGGGAGCTGCTGATTGGTAAACCAAGATCTTAACCACTGAGCTATCACTTCTGACTTGTGCATGCAGTCAATAAGCCTAATGAACCAACATGGCTCCTTTTCCATACTTCAGCACCATGTAACTCATATTTAAATTAGGCCAAACAAGTCTTTCCAAAAAGTCAAAGAAATAAAGCAATCTTTGCAACAGGTCTCTTTAATTAACAAATAGATTTACAGTTTTATATCACAAAGTAGACAAACTATGAGATTTCAAAAGAAAAAGTAAAGGTTATCTTTTGCAACCACAGGGCTTGAACCCACAACATTGTGCGGAACTGATGATTGGTAAACCAAGACCTTATCCACTGAGCTATCCCTCTTGACATGTTTAAACAGTCTAGAGCCCACTGAGCTATCAGTCCTGGTTTATGTAAGCAGTCAATAGGCCTAATGAACCAACATGGTTTCTTTTCCATACTTCAATAACCTGTAAACTATAAAAAGTAGACCAAACAAGTTTTTCAAAAAAGACAAAGAAATAAAGCAATCTTTTTAAACAGTTCTCTTTAATTAACAAATAGATTTACAGTTTCATGTCAAAAATTAGACAAACTATGAGATTTCCAAAGAAAAATAAAAAGTTTGTCTCCTTTGCTAGGGTGGGGCTCGAACCCACAACCCTGAGAGGAGCTGCGGATTGGTAAACCAAGACCTTACCCACTGAGCTATCAGTCATGGCTTGTGGAAGCAGTCTATGCCTAATGAACCAACATGGTTTCTTTTCCATACTTCAATAACCTGTAACCTATTAAAAGTAGACCAAACAAGTCTTTCAAAAAAAGACAAAGAAATAAAGCAATCTTATCAACAGATTTCTTCAATTAACAAATAGATTCACAGTGTAATGTCACAAATTAACAAACTATTATATTTCCAAAGAAAAAGAAAAAGATATCCTTTGCTACGGTGGGGCTTGAACCCACAAACTTGTGGGGAGCTGCTGATTTGTAAACCAAGACCTTACCCACTGAGCTATCAGTCCTGGCTTACTAAAGCAGTCAATAAGCCTAATGAACAAACATGGCTTCTTTTCCATACTTCAGCACCATGTTACTCATATTAAAAATAGGCCAAACAAGTCTTTTAAAAAAGACAAAGAAATAAAGCAATCTTTTCAACAGTTCTCTTTAATTAACAAATAGATTTACAGTTTAATGTCACAAATTAGACAAACTATGAGATTTCCAAAGAAAAATAAAAAGGAATCCTTTGCTATGGTGGGACTTGGACCCACAAACTGAGGGGAGCTGCTGATTGGTAAACCAAGACCTTACCCACTGAGCTATCAGTCCTGGCTTACTAAAGCAGTCAATAAGCCTAATGAACCAACATGGCTTCTTTTCCATACTTCAGCACCATGTTACTCATATTAAAAGTAGGCCAAACAAGTCTTTTAAAAAAGACAAAGAAATAAAGCAATCTTTTCAACAGTTCTCTTTAATTAACAAATAGATTTACAGTTTAATGTCACAAATTAGACAAACTATGAGATTTCCAAAGAAAAATAAAAAGGAATCCTTTGCTATGGTGGGACTTGGACCCACAAACTGAGGGGAGCTGCTTATTGGTAAACCAAGACCTTACCCACTGAGCTATCAGTCCTGGCTTGTGTAAGCAGTGAATAAGCCTAATGAACCAACATGGCTTCTTTTCCTTACTTCAACTCCATGTAAATCATATTAAAAGTAGGCCAAACAAGTCTTTCAAAAAAGACAAAGAAATAAAGCAATCTTTGCAACAGATTTCTTCAATTAACAAATAGATTCACAGTGTAATGTCACAAATTAGACAAACTATTATATTTCCAAAGAAAAAGAAAAAGATATCCTTTGCTATGGTGGGGCTTGAACCCACAAACTTGTAGGGAACTGCTGATTTGTAAACCAAGACCTTACCCACTGAGCTATCAGTCCTGGCTTACTAAAGCAGTCAATAAGCCTAATGAACCAACATGGCTTCTTTTCCATACTTCAGCACCATGTTACTCATATTAAAAGTAGGCCAAACAAGTCTTTTAAAAAAGACAAAGAAATAAAGCAATCTTTTCAACAGTTCTCTTTAATTAACAAATAGATTTACAGTTTAATGTCACAAATTAGACAAACTATGAGATTTCCAAAGAAAAAGAAAAAGGAATCCTTTGCAATGGTGGGGCTTGAACCCACAACCTGAGGGGAGCTGCTGATTGGTAAACCAAGACCTTACCCACTGAGCTATCAGTCCTGGCTTGTGAAAGCAGTCAATAAGCCTAATGAACCAACATGGCTTCTTTTCCATACTTCAACACCATGTAACTCATATTAAAAGTAGGCCAAACAAGTCTTTCAAAAAAGACAACGGAATAAAGCAATCTTTTCAACAGGTCTCTTTAATTAACAAATAGATTTACAGTTTTATATCACAAAGTAGACAAACTTTGAGATTTCAAAAGAAAAATTAAAAGTTATCTTTTGCTGTGGCAGGGCTTGAACCCACAAACTTGTGGGGAGCTGTTGATTGGTAAACCAAGACCTTACCCACTGAGCTATCACTTCTGACTTTTGCAAAGAGTCAATAAGCCTAATGAACCAACAAGGCTTCTTTTTCATACTTCAATGCCATATAACTTATATTAAAATTAGGCCAAACAAGTCTTTCAAAAAAGACAAAGAAATAAAGCAATCTTTTCAACAGTTCTCTTTAATTAACAAATAGATTTACAGTTTCATGTCACAAATTAGACAAACTATAAGATATCCAAATAAAAAAAAAGGAATCCTTTGCTTTGGTGCGGCTTGAACCCACAACCTGAGAGGGCGCTGCTGATTGGTAAACCAAGACCTTACCCACTGAGCTATCAGTCCTGGCTTTTGTAAGCAGTGAATAAGCCTAATGAACCAACATGGCTTCTATTCGTTACTTTAACTCCCTGTAAATCATATTAAAAGTAGGCCAAACAAGTCTTTCCAAAAAGTCAAAGAAATAAAGCAATCTTTGCAACAGGTCTCTTTAATTAACAAATAGATTTACAGTTTTATATCACAAAGTAGACAAACTATGAGATTTCAAAAGAAAAAGTAAAGGTTATCTTTTGCAACCACAGGGCTTGAACCCACAACATTGTGCGGAACTGATGATTGGTAAACCAAGACCTTATCCACTGAGCTATCCCTCTTGACATGTTTAAACAGTCTATAAGCCCACTGAGCTATCAGTCCTGGTTTATGTAAGCAGTCAATAGGCCTAATGAACCAAACTGGTTTCTTTTCCATACTTCAATAACCTGTAAACTATAAAAAGTAGACCAAACAAGTCTTTCAAAAAAGACAAAGAAATAAAGCAATCTTTTTAAACAGTTCTCTTTAATTAACAAATAGATTTACAGTTTCATGTCAAAAATTAGACAAACTATGAGATTTCCAAAGAAAAATATAAAGTTTGTCTCCTTTGCTAGGGTGGGGCTCGAACCCACAACCCTGAGAGGAGCTGCGGATTGGTAAACCAAGACCTTACCCACTGAGCTATCAGTCATGGCTTGTGGAAGCATCCATCCATCCATCTTCTCCCGCTTGGACAAACTGAGGGGAGCTGCTGATTGGTAAACCAAGACCTTACCCACTGAGCTATCAGTCCTGGCTTGTGTAAGCAGTCAATAAGCCTAATGAACCAACATGGCTTCTTTTCCATACTTCAACACCATGTAACTCATATTAAAAGTAGGCCAAACAAGTCTTTCAAAAAAGACAACGGAATAAAGCAATCTTTTCAACAGGTCTCTTTAATTAACAAATAGATTTACAGTTTTATATCACAAAGTAGACAAACTTTGAGATTTCAAAAGAAAAATTAAACGTTATCTTTTGCTGTGGCAGGGCTTGAACCCACAAACTTGTGGGGAGCTGTTGATTGGTAAACCAAGACCTTACCCACTGAGCTATCACTTCTGACTTTTGCAAAGAGTCAATAAGCCTAATGAACCAACATGGCTTCTTTTTCATACTTCAATGCCATATAACTTATATTAAAATTAGGCCAAACAAGTCTTTCAAAAAAGACAAAGAAATAAAGCAATCTTTTCAACAGTTCTCTTTAATTAACAAATAGATTTACAGTTTCATGTCACAAATTAGACAAACTATAAGATATCCAAATAAAAAAAAAGGAATCCTTTGCTTTGGTGCGGCTTGAACCCACAACCTGAGAGGGCGCTGCTGATTGGTAAACCAAGACCTTACCCACTGAGCTATCAGTCCTGGCTTTTGTAAGCAGTGAATAAGCCTAATGAACCAACATGGCTTCTATTCGTTACTTTAACTCCCTGTAAATCATATTAAAAGTAGGCCAAACAAGTCTTTCCAAAAAGTCAAAGAAATAAAGCAATCTTTGCAACAGGTCTCTTTAATTAACAAATAGATTTACAGTTTTATATCACAAAGTAGACAAACTATGAGATTTCAAAAGAAAAAGTAAAGGTTATCTTTTGCAACCACAGGGCTTGAACCCACAACATTGTGCGGAACTGATGATTGGTAAACCAAGACCTTATCCACTGAGCTATCCCTCTTGACATGTTTAAACAGTCTATAAGCCCACTGAGCTATCAGTCCTGGTTTATGTAAGCAGTCAATAGGCCTAATGAACCAAAATGGTTTCTTTTCCATACTTCAATAACCTGTAAACTATAAAAAGTAGACCAAACAAGTCTTTCAAAAAAGACAAAGAAATAAAGCAATCTTTTTAAACAGTTCTCTTTAATTAACAAATAGATTTACAGTTTCATGTCAAAAATTAGACAAACTATGAGATTTCCAAAGAAAAATAAAAAGTTTGTCTCCTTTGCTAGGGTGGGGCTCGAACCCACAACCCTGAGAGGAGCTGCGGATTGGTAAACCAAGACCTTACCCACTGAGCTATCAGTCATGGCTTGTGGAAGCAGTCTATGCCTAATGAACCAACATGGTTTCTTTTCCATACTTCAATAACCTGTAACCTATTAAAAGTAGACCAAACAAGTCTTTCAAAAAAGACAAAGAAATAAAGCAATCTTTTCAACAGTTCTCTTTAATTAACAAATAGATTTACAGTTTCATGTCACAAATTAGACAAACTATGAGATTTCCAAAGAAAAATAAAAAGGAATCCTTTGCTATGGTGGGGCTTGAACCCACAACCTTAAGGGGAGCTGCTGATTGGTAAACCTAGGCCTTACCCACTGAGCTATCAGTCGTGGCTTGTGTAAACAGTCAATAGGCCTAATGAACCAACATGGTTCTTTTCCATACTTCAATAACCTGTAACCTATTAAAAGTAGACCAAACAAGTCTTTCAAAAAAGACAAAGAAATAAAGCAATCTTATCAACAGATTTCTTCAATTAACAAATAGATTCACAGTGTAATGTCACAAATTAACAAACTATTATATTTCCAAAGAAAAAGAAAAAGATATCCTTTGCTACGGTGGGGCTTGAACCCACAAACTTGTGGGGAGCTGCTGATTTGTAAACCAAGACCTTACCCACTGAGCTATCCGTCCTGGCTTACTAAAGCAGTCAATAAGCCTAATGAATCAACATGGCTTCTTTTCCATACTTCAGCACCATGTTACTCATATTAAAAGTAGGCCAAAAAAGTCTTTTAAAAAAGACAAAGAAATAAAGCAATCTTTTCAACAGTTCTCTTTAATTAACAAATAGATTTACAGTTTAATGTCACAAATTAGACAAACTATGAGATTTCCAAAGAAAAATAAAAAGGAATCCTTTGCTATGGTGGGACTTGGACCCACAAACTGAGGGGAGCTGCTGATTGGTAAACCAAGACCTTACCCACTGAGCTATCAGTCCTGGCTTGTGTAAGCAGTGAATAAGCCTAATGAACCAACATGGCTTCTTTTCCTTACTTCAACTCCTTGTAAATCATATTAAAAGTAGGCCAAACAAGTCTTTCAAAAAAGACACTGAAATAAAGCAATCTTTGCAACAGATTTCTTCAATTAACAAATAGATTCACAGTGTAATGTCACAAATTAGACAAACTATTATATTTCCAAAGAAAAAGAAAAAGATATCCTTTGCTACGGTAGGGCTTGAACCCACAAACTTGTGGGGAGCTGCTGATTTGTAAACCAAGACCTTACCCACTGAGCTATCAGTCCTGGCTTACTAAAGCAGTCAATAAGCCTAATGAACCAACATGGCTTCTTTTCCATACTTCAGCACCATGTTACTCATATTAAAAGTAGGCCAAACAAGTCTTTTAAAAAGACAAAGAAATAAAGCAATCTTTTCAACAGTTCTCTTTAATTAACAAATAGATTTACAGTTTAATGTCACAAATTAGACAAACTATGAGATTTCCAAAGAAAAAGAAAAAGGAATCCTTTGCTATGGTGGGGCTTGAACCCACAACCTGAGGGGAGCTGCTGATTGGTAAACCAAGACCTTACCCACTGAGCTATCAGTCCTTGCTTGTGAAAGCAGTCAATAAGCCTAATGAACCAACATGGCTTCTTTTCCATACTTCAACACCATGTAACTCATATTAAAAGTAGGCCAAACAAGTCTTTCAAAAAAGACAACGGAATAAAGCAATCTTTTCAACAGGTCTCTTTAATTAACAAATAGATTTACAGTTTTATATCACAAAGTAGACAAACTTTGAGATTTCAAAAGAAAAATTAAAGTTATCTTTTGCTGTGGCAGGGCTTGAACCCACAAACTTGTGGGGAGCTGTTGATTGGTAAACCAAGACCTTACCCACTGAGCTATCACTTCTGACTTTTGCAAAGAGTCAATAAGCCTAATGAACCAACATGGCTTCTTTTTCATACTTCAATGACATATAACTTATATTAAAATTAGGCCAAACAAGTCTTTCAAAAAAGACAAAGAAATAAAGCAATCTTTTCAACAGTTCTCTTTAATTAACAAATAGATTTACAGTTTAATGTCACAAATTAGACAAACTATGATATTTCCAAAGAAAAATAAAAAGGAATCCTTTGCTATGGTGGGACTTGGACCCACAAACTGAGGGGAGCTGCTGATTGGTAAACCAAGACCTTACCCACTGAGCTATCAGTCCTGGCTTGTGTAAGCAGTCAATAAGCCTAATGAACCAACATGGCTTCTTTTCCTTACTTCAACTCCATGTAAATCATATTAAAAGTAGGCCAAACAAGTCTTTCAAAAAAGACAAAGAAATAAAGCAATCTTTGCAACAGATTTCTTCAATTAACAAATAGATTCACAGTGTAATGTCACAAATTAGACAAACTATTATATTTCCAAAGAAAAAGAAAAAAGGTATCATTTGCTATGGTGGGGAGCTGCTGATTGGTAAACCAAGATCTTAACCACTGAGCTATCACTTCTGACTTGTGCATGCAGTCAATAAGCCTAATGAACCAACATGGCTCCTTTTCCATACTTCAGCACCATGTAACTCATATTTAAATTAGGCCAAACAAGTCTTTCCAAAAAGTCAAAGAAATAAAGCAATCTTTGCAACAGGTCTCTTTAATTAACAAATAGATTTACAGTTTTATATCACAAAGTAGACAAACTATGAGATTTCAAAAGAAAAAGTAAAGGTTATCTTTTGCAACCACAGGGCTTGAACCCACAACATTGTGCGGAACTGATGATTGGTAAACCAAGACCTTATCCACTGAGCTATCCCTCTTGACATGTTTAAACAGTCTAGAGCCCACTGAGCTATCAGTCCTGGTTTATGTAAGCAGTCAATAGGCCTAATGAACCAACATGGTTTCTTTTCCATACTTCAATAACCTGTAAACTATAAAAAGTAGACCAAACAAGTTTTTCAAAAAAGACAAAGAAATAAAGCAATCTTTTTAAACAGTTCTCTTTAATTAACAAATAGATTTACAGTTTCATGTCAAAAATTAGACAAACTATGAGATTTCCAAAGAAAAATAAAAAGTTTGTCTCCTTTGCTAGGGTGGGGCTCGAACCCACAACCCTGAGAGGAGCTGCGGATTGGTAAACCAAGACCTTACCCACTGAGCTATCAGTCATGGCTTGTGAAAGCAGTCTATGCCTAATGAACCAACATGGTTTCTTTTCCATACTTCAATAACCTGTAACCTATTAAAAGTAGACCAAACAAGTCTTTTAAAAAAGACAAAGAAATAAAGCAATCTTTTCAACAGTTCTCTTTAATTAACAAATAGATTTACAGTTTCATGTCACAAATTAGACAAACTATGGGATTTCCAAAGAAAAAAAAAAAGGAATCCTTGGCTATGGTGGGGATTGAACCCACAACCTTAAGGGGAGCTGCTGATTGGTAAACCAAGACCTTACCCACTGAGCTATCAGTCCTGGCTTGTATAAACAGTCAATAGGCCTAATGAACCAACATGGTTTCTTTTCCATACTTCAATAACCTGTAACCTATTAAAAGTAGACCAAACAAGTCTTTCCAAAAAGACAAAGAAATAAAGCAATCTTATCAACAGATTTCTTCAATTAACAAATAGATTCACAGTGTAATGTCACAAATTAGACAAACTATTATATTTCCAAAGAAAAAGAAAAAGATATCCTTTGCTACAGTGGGGCTTGAACCCACAAACTTGTGGGGAGCTGCTGATTTGTAAACCAAGACCTTACCCACTGAGCTATCAGTCCTGGCTTACTTAAGCAGTCAATAAGCCTAATGAACCAACATGGCTTCTTTTCCATACTTCAGCACCATTTTACTCATATTAAAAGTAGGCCAAACAAGTCTTTTAAAAAAGACAAAGAAATAAAGCAATCTTTTCAACAGTTCTCTTTAATTAACAAATAGATTTACAGTTTAATGTCACAAATTAGACAAACTATGAGATTTCCAAAGAAAAAGAAAAAGGAATCCTTTGCTATGGTGGGGCTTGAACCCACAACCTGAGGGGAGCTGCTGATTGGTAAACCAAGACCTTACCCACTGAGCTATCAGTCCTGGCTTGTGTAAGCAGTCAATAAGCCTAATGAACCAACATGGCTTCTTTTCCATACTTCAACACCATGTAACTCATATTAAAAGTAGGCCAAACAAGTCTTTCAAAAAAGACAACGGAATAAAGCAATCTTTTCAACAGGTCTCTTTAATTAACAAATAGATTTACAGTTTTATATCACAAAGTAGACAAACTTTGAGATTTCAAAAGAAAAATTAAAAGTTATCTTTTGCTGTGGCAGGGCTTGAACCCACAAACTTGTGGGGAGCTGTTGATTGGTAAACCAAGACCTTACCCACTGAGCTTTCACTTCTGACTTTTGCAAAGAGTCAATAAGCCTAATGAACCAACATGGCTTCTTTTTCATACTTCAATGCCATATAACTTATATTAAAATTAGGCCAAACAAGTCTTTCAAAAAAGACAAAGAAATAAAGCAATCTTTTCAACAGTTCTCTTTAATTAACAAATAGATTTACAGTTTAATGTCACAAATTAGACAAACTATGATATTTCCAAAGAAAAATAAAAAGGAATCCTTTGCTATGGTGGGACTTGGACCCACAAACTGAGGGGAGCTGCTGATTGGTAAACCAAGACCTTACCCACTGAGCTATCAGTCCTGGCTTGTGTAAGCAGTCAATAAGCCTAATGAACCAACATGGCTTCTTTTCCTTACTTCAACTCCATGTAAATCATAATAAAAGTAGGCCAAACAAGTCTTTCAAAAAAGACAAAGAAATAAAGCAATCTTTGCAACAGATTTCTTCAATTAACAAATAGATTCACAGTGTAATGTCACAAATTAGACAAACTATTATATTTCCAAAGAAAAAGAAAAAAGGTATCATTTGCTATGGTGGGGAGCTGCTGATTGGTAAACCAAGATCTTAACCACTGAGCTATCACTTCTGACTTGTGCATGCAGTCAATAAGCCTAATGAACCAACATGGCTTCTTTTCCATACTTCAGCACCATGTAACTCATATTTAAATTAGGCCAAACAAGTCTTTCAAAAAAGACAAAGAAATAAAGCAATCTTTTCAACAGTTCTCTTTAATTAACAAATAGATTTACAGTTTCATGTCACAAATTAGACAAACTATAAGATATCCAAATAAAAAAAAAGGAATCCTTTGCTTTGGTGCGGCTTGAACCCACAACCTGAGGGGCGCTGCTGATTGGTAAACCAAGACCTTACCCACTGAGCTATCAGTCCTGGCTTGTGTAAGCAGTCAATAAGCCTAATGAACCAACATGGCTTCTTTTCCATACTTCAACACCATGTAACTCATATTAAAAGTAGGCCAAACAAGTCTTTCAAAAAAGACAACGGAATAAAGCAATCTTTGCAACAGGTCTCTTTAATTAACAAATAGATTTACAGTTTTATATCACAAAGTAGACAAACTATGAGATTTCAAAAGAAAAATTAAAAGTTATCTTTTGCTGTGGCAGGGCTTGAACCCACGAACTTGTGGGGAGATGTTGATTGGTAAACCAAGACCTTACCCACTGAGCTATCACTTCTGACTTTTGCAAAGAGTCAATAAGCCTAATGAACCAACATGGCTTCTTTTTCATACTTCAATGCCATATAACTTATATTAAAATTAGGCCAAACAAGTCTTTCAAAAAAGACAAAGAAATAAAGCAATCTTTTCAACAGTTCTCTTTAATTAACAAATAGATTTACAGTTTAATGTCACAAATTAGACAAACTATGATATTTCCAAAGAAAAATAAAAAGGAATCCTTTGCTATGGTGGGACTTGGACCCACAACCCTGAGAGGAGCTGCTGATTGGTAAACCAAGACCTTACCCACTGAGCTATCAGTCCTGGCTTGTGTAAGCAGTCAATAAGCCTAATGAACCAACATGGCTTCTTTTCCTTACTTTAACTCCATGTAAATCATATTAAAAGTAGGCCAAACAAGTCTTTCAAAAAAGACAAAGAAATAAAGCAATCTTTGCAACAGATTTCTTCAATTAACAAATAGATTCACAGTGTAATGTCACAAATTAGACAAACTATTATATTTCCAAAGAAAAAGAAAAAAGGTATCATTTGCTATGGTGGGGAGCTGCTGATTGGTAAACCAAGATCTTAACCACTGAGCTATCACTTCTGACTTGTGCATGCAGTCAATAAGCCTAATGAACCAACATGGCTTCTTTTACATACTTCAGCACCATGTAACTCATATTTAAATTAGGCCAAACAAGTCTTTCAAAAAAGACAAAGAAATAAAGCAATCTTTTCAACAGTTCTCTTTAATTAACAAATAGATTTACAGTTTAATGTCACAAATTAGACAAACTATGAGATTTCCAAAGAAAAATAAAAAGGAATCCTTTGCTATGGTGGGGCTTGAACCCACAACCTTAAGGGGAGCTGCTGATTGGTAAACCAAGACCTTACCCACTGAGCTATCAGTCCTGGCTTGTGTAAACAGTCAATAGGCCTAATGAACCAACATGGTTTCTTTTCCATACTTCAATAACCTGTAACCTATTAAAAGTAGACCAAACAAGTCTTTCAAAAAAGACAAAGAAATAAAGCAATCTTATCAACAGATTTCTTCAATTAACAAATAGATTCACAGTGTAATGTCACAAATTAGACAAACTATTATATTTCCAAAGAAAAAGAAAAAGATATCCTTTGCTACGGTGGGGCTTGAACCCACAAACTTGTGGGGAGCTGCTGATTTGTAAACCAAGACCTTACCCACTGAGCTATCAGTCCTGGCTTACTTAAGCAGTCAATAAGCCTAATGAACCAACATGGCTTCTTTTCCATACTTCAGCACCATTTTACTCATATTAAAAGTAGGCCAAACAAGTCTTTTAAAAAAGACAAAGAAATAAAGCAATCTTTTCAACAGTTCTCTTTAATTAACAAATAGATTTACAGTTTAATGTCACAAATTAGACAAACTATGAGATTTCCAAAGAAAAAGAAAAAGGAATCCTTTGCTATGGTGGGGCTTGAACCCACAACCTGAGGGGAGCTGCTGATTGGTAAACCAAGACCTTACCCACTGAGCTATCAGTCCTGGCTTGTGTAAGCAGTCAATAAGCCTAATGAACCAACATGGCTTCTTTTCCATACTTCAACACCATGTAACTCATATTAAAAGTAGGCCAAACAAGTCTTTCAAAAAAGACAACGGAATAAAGCAATCTTTTCAACAGGTCTCTTTAATTAACAAATAGATTTACAGTTTTATATCACAAAGTAGACAAACTTTGAAATTTCAAAAGAAAAATTAAAAGTTATCTTTTGCTGTGGCAGGGCTTGAACCCACGAACTTGTGGGGAGATGTTGATTGGTAAACCAAGACCTTACCCACTGAGCTATCACTTCTGACTTTTGCAAAGAGTCAATAAGCCTAATGAACCAACATGGCTTCTTTTTCATACTTCAATGCCATATAACTTATATTAAAATTAGGCCAAACAAGTCTTTCAAAAAAGACAAAGAAATAAAGCAATCTTTTCAACAGTTCTCTTTAATTAACAAATAGATTTACAGTTTAATGTCACAAATTAGACAAACTATGAGATTTCCAAAGAAAAATAAAAAGGAATCCTTTGCTATGGTGGGACTTGGACCCACAACCCTGAGAAGAGCTGCTGATTGGTAAACCAAGACCTTACCCACTGAGCTATCAGTCCTGGCTTGTGTAAACAGTCAATAGGCCTAATGAACCAACATGGTTTCTTTTCCATACTTCAATAACCTGTAACCTATTAAAAGTAGACCAAACAAGTCTTTCAAAAAAGACAAAGAAATAAAGCAATCTTATCAACAGATTTCTTCAATTAACAAATAGATTCACAGTGTAATGTCACAAATTAACAAACTATTATATTTCCAAAGAAAAAGAAAAAGATAGCCTTTGCTACGGTTGGGCTTGAACCCACAAACTTGTGGGGAGCTGCTGATTTGTAAACCAAGACCTTACCCACTGAGCTATCAGTCCTGGCTTACTAAAGCGGTCAATAAGCCTAATGAACCAACATGGCTTCTTTTCCATACTTCAGCACCATGTTACTCATTAAAAGTAGGCCAAACAAGTATTTTAAAAAAGACAAAGAAATAAAGCAATCTTTTTAACAGTTCTCTTTAATTAACAAATAGATTTACAGTTTAATGTCACAAATTAGACAAACTATGAGATTTCCAAAGAAAAAGAAAAAGGAATCCTTTGCTATGGTTGGGCTTGAACCCACAACCTGAGGGGAGCTGCTGATTGGTAAACCAAGACCTTACCCACTGAGCTATCAGTCCTGGCTTGTGTAAGCAGTCAATAAGCCTAATGAACCAACATGGCTTCTTTTCCATACTTCAACACCATGTAACTCATATTAAAAGTAGGCCAAACAAGTCTTTCAAAAAAGACAACGGAATAAAGCAATCTTTTCAACAGGTCTCTTTAATTAACAAATAGATTTACAGTTTTATATCACAAAGTAGACAAACTTTGAGATTTCAAAAGAAAAATTAAAAGTTATCTTTTGCTGTGGCAGGGCTTGAACCCACAAACTTGTGGGGAGCTGTTGATTGGTAAACCAAGACCTTACCCACTGAGCTATCACTTCTGACTTTTGCAAAGAGTCAATAAGCCTAATGAACCAACATGGCTTCTTTTTCATACTTCAATGCCATATAACTTATATTAAAATTAGGCCAAACAAGTCTTTCAAAAAAGACAAAGAAATAAAGCAATCTTTTCAACAGTTCTCTTTAATTAACAAATAGATTTACAGTTTAATGTCACAAATTAGACAAACTATGATATTTCCAAAGAAAAATAAAAAGGAATCCTTTGCTATGGTGGGACTTGGACCCACAAACTGAGGGGAGCTGCTGATTGGTAAACCAAGACCTTACCCACTGAGCTATCAGTCCTGGCTTGTGTAAGCAGTCAATAAGCCTAATGAACCAACATGGCTTCTTTTCCTTACTTCAACTCCATGTAAATCATAATAAAAGTAGGCCAAACAAGTCTTTCAAAAAAGACAAAGAAATAAAGCAATCTTTGCAACAGATTTCTTCAATTAACAAATAGATTCACAGTGTAATGTCACAAATTAGACAAACTATTATATTTCCAAAGAAAAAGAAAAAAGGTATCATTTGCTATGGTGGGGAGCTGCTGATTGGTAAACCAAGATCTTAACCACTGAGCTATCACTTCTGACTTGTGCATGCAGTCAATAAGCCTAATGAACCAACATGGCTTCTTTTCCATACTTCAGCACCATGTAACTCATATTTAAATTAGGCCAAACAAGTCTTTCAAAAAAGACAAAGAAATAAAGCAATCTTTTCAACAGTTCTCTTTAATTAACAAATAGATTTACAGTTTCATGTCACAAATTAGACAAACTATAAGATATCCAAATAAAAAAAAAGGAATCCTTTGCTTTGGTGCGGCTTGAACCCACAACCTGAGGGGCGCTGCTGATTGGTAAACCAAGACCTTACCCACTGAGCTATCAGTCCTGGCTTGTGTAAGCAGTGAATAAGCCTAATGAACCAACATGGCTTCTATTCGTTACTTTAACTTCCTGTAAATCATATTAAAAGTAGGCCAAACAAGTCTTTCCAAAAAGTCAAAGAAATAAAGCAATCTTTGCAACAGGTCTCTTTAATTAACAAATAGATTTACAGTTTTATATCACAAAGTAGACAAACTATGAGATTTCAAAAGAAAATTTAAAGGTTATCTTTTGCAACCGCAGGGCTTGAACCCACAACATTGTACGGAACTGATGATTGGTAAACCAAGACCTTATCCACTGAGCTATCCCTCTTGACATGTTTAAACAGTCTATAAGCCCACTGAGCTATCAGTCCTGGTTTATGTAAGCAGTCAATAGGCCTAATGAACCAACATTGTTTCTTTTCCATACTTCAATAACCTGTAACCTATAAAAAGTAGACCAAACAAGTCTTTTAAAAAAGACAAAGAAATAAAGCAATCTTTTTAAACAGTTCTCTTTAATTAACAAATAGATTTACAGTTTCATGTCAAAAATTAGACAAACTATGAGATTTCCAAAGAAAAATACAAAGTTTGTCTCCTTTGCTAGGGTGGGGCTTGAACCCACAACCCTGAGAGGAGCTGCAGATTGGTAAACCAAGACCTTACCCACTGAGCTATCAGTCATGGCTTGTGGAAGCAGTCATTAAGCCTAATGAACCAACATGGTTTCTTTTCCATACTTCAATAACCTGTAACCTATTAAAAGTAGACCAAACAAGTCTTTTAAAAAAGACAAAGAAATAAAGCAATCTTTTCAACAGTTCTCTTTAATTAACAAATAGATTTACAGTTTAATGTCACAAATTAGACAAACTATGAGATTTCCAAAGAAAAATAAAAAGGAATCCTTTGCTATGGTGGGGCTTGAACCCACAACCTTAAGGGGAGCTGCTGATTGGTAAACCAAGACCTTACCCACTGAGCTATCAGTCCTGGCTTGTGTAAACAGTCAATAGGCCTAATGAACCAACATGGTTTCTTTTCCATACTTCAATAACCTGTAACCTATTAAAAGTAGACCAAACAAGTCTTTCAAAAAAGACAAAGAAATAAAGCAATCTTATCAACAGATTTCTTCAATTAACAAATAGATTCACAGTGTAATGTCACAAATTAACAAACTATTATATTTCCAAAGAAAAAGAAAAAGATAGCCTTTGCTACGGTGGGGCTTGAACCCACAAACTTGTGGGGAGCTGCTGATTTGTAAACCAAGACCTTACCCACTGAGCTATCAGTCCTGGCTTACTAAAGCGGTCAATAAGCCTAATGAACCAACATGGCTTCTTTTCCATACTTCAGCACCATGTTACTCATATTAAAAGTAGGCCAAACAAGTCTTTTAAAAAAGACAAAGAAATAAAGCAATCTTTTCAACAGTTCTCTTTAATTAACAAATAGATTTACCGTTTAATGTCACAAATTAGACAAACTATGAGATTTCCAAAGAAAAAGAAAAAGGAATCCTTTGCTATGGTGGGGCTTGAACCCACAACCTGAGGGGAGCTGCTGATTGGTAAACCAAGACCTTACCCACTGAGCTATCAGTCCTGGCTTGTGTAAGCAGTCAATAAGCCTAATGAACCAACATGGCTTCTTTTCCATACTTCAACACCATGTAACTCATATTAAAAGTAGGCCAAACAAGTCTTTCAAAAAAGACAACGGAATAAAGCAATCTTTTCAACAGGTCTCTTTAATTAACAAATAGATTTACAGTTTTATATCACAAGTAGACAAACTTTGAGATTTCAAAAGAAAAATTAAAAGTTATCTTTTGCTGTGGCAGGGCTTGAACCAACAAACTTGTGGGGAGCTGTTGATTGGTAAACCAAGACCTTACCCACTGAGCTATCACTTCTGACTTTTGCAAAGAGTCAATAAGCCTAATGAACCAACATGGATTCTTTTTCATACTTCAATGCCATATAACTTATATTAAAATTAGGCCAAACAAGTCTTTCAAAAAAGACAAAGAAATAAAGCAATCTTTTCAACAGTTCTCTTTGATTAACAAATAGATTTACAGTTTAATGTCACAAATTAGACAAACTATGATATTTCCATAGATAAATAAAAAGGAATCCTTTGCTATGGTGGGACTTGGACCCACAAACTGAGGGGAGCTGCTGATTGGTAAACCAAGACCTTACCCACTGAGCTATCAGTCCTGGCTTGTGTAAGCAGTCAATAAGCCTAATGAACCAACATGGCTTCTTTTCCTTACTTCAACTCCATGTAAATCATAATAAAAGTAGGCCAAACAAGTCTTTCAAAAAAGACAAAGAAATAAAGCAATCTTTGCAACAGATTTCTTCAATTAACAAATAGATTCACAGTGTAATGTCACAAATTAGACAAACTATTATATTTCCAAAGAAAAAGAAAAAAGGTATCATTTGCTATGGTGGGGAGCTGCTGATTGGTAAACCAAGATCTTAACCACTGAGCTATCACTTCTGACTTGTGCATGCAGTCAATAAGCCTAATGAACCAACATGGCTTCTTTTCCATACTTCAGCACCATGTAACTCATATTTAAATTAGGCCAAACAAGTCTTTCAAAAAAGACAAAGAAATAAAGCAATCTTTTCAACAGTTCTCTTTAATTAACAAATAGATTTACAGTTTCATGTCACAAATTAGACAAACTATAAGATATCCAAATAAAAAAAAGGAATCCTTTGCTTTGGTGCGGCTTGAACACACAACCTGAGGGGCGCTGCTGATTGGTAAACCAAGACCTTACCCACTGAGCTATCAGTCCTGGCTTGTGTAAGCAGTGAATAAGCCTAATGAACCAACATGGCTTCTATTCCTTACTTTAACTCCCTGTAAATCATATTAAAAGTAGGCCAAACAAGTCTTTCCAAAAAGTCAAAGAAATAAAGCAATCTTTGCAACAGGTCTCTTTAATTAACAAATAGATTTACAGTTTTATATCACAAAGTAGACAAACTATGAGATTTCAAATTAAAAATTAAAGGTTATCTTTTGCAACCGCAGGGCTTGAACCCACAACATTGTGCGGAACTGATGATTGGTAAACCAAGAACTTATCCACTGAGCTATCCCTCTTGACATGTTTAAACAGTCTATAAGCCCACTGAGCTATCAGTCCTGGTTTATGTAAGCAGTCAATAGGCCTAATGAACCAACATGGTTTCTTTTCCATACTTCAATAACCTGTAACCTATAAAAAGTAGACCAAACAAGTCTTTTAAAAAAGACAAAGAAATAAAGCAATCTTTTTAAACAGTTCTCTTTAATTAACAAATAGATTTACAGTTTCATGTCAAAAATTAGACAAACTATGAGATTTCCAAAGAAAAATAAAAAGTTTATCTCCTTTGCTAGGGTGGGGCTTGAACCCACAACCCTGAGAGGAGCTGCGGATTGGTAAACCAAGACCTTACCCACTGAGCTATCAGTCATGGCTTGTGGAAGCAGTCATAAAGCCTAATGAACCAACATGGTTTCTTTTCCATACTTCAATAACCTGTAACCTATTAAAAGTAGACCAAACAAGTCTTTTAAAAAAGACAAAGAAATAAAGCAATCTTTTCAACAGTTCTCTTTAATTAACAAATAGATTTACAGTTTCATGTCACAAATTAGACAAA
Source organism: Silurus aristotelis (assembly GCF_946808225.1). Classification (NCBI taxonomy): domain Eukaryota; kingdom Metazoa; phylum Chordata; class Actinopteri; order Siluriformes; family Siluridae; genus Silurus; species Silurus aristotelis. The sequence continues at coordinate 19,978,853 of NC_139593.1, forward strand.
CTATGAGATTTCCAAAGAAAAAGAAAAAGGAATCGTTTGCTATGGTTGGGCTTGAACCCACAACCTGAGGGGAGCTGCTGATTGGTAAACCAAGACCTTACCCACTGAGCTATCAGTCTTGGCTTGTGTAAACAGTCAATAGGCCTAATGAACCAACATGGTTTCTTTTCCATACTTCAATAACCTGTAACCTATTAAAAGTAGACCAAACAAGTCTTTCAAAAAAGACAAAGAAATAAAGCAATCTTATCAACAGATTTCTTCAATTAACAAATAGATTCACAGTGTAATGTCACAAATTAACAAACTATTATATTTCCAAAGAAAAAGAAAAAGATAGCCTTTGCTACGGTGGGGCTTGAACCCACAAACTTGTGGGGAGCTGCTGATTTGTAAACCAAGACCTTACCCACTGAGCTATCAGTCCTGGCTTGCTAAAGCAGTCAATAAGCCTAATGAACCAACATGGCTTCTTTTCCATACTTCAGCACCATGTTACTCATATTAAAAGTAGGCCAAACAAGTCTTTTAAAAAAGACAAAGAAATAAAGCAATCTTTTCAACAGTTCTCTTTAATTAACAAATAGATTTACAGTTTAATGTCACAAATTAGACAAACTATGAGATTTCCAAAGAAAAAGAAAAAGGAATCCTTTGCTATGGTTGGGCTTGAACCCACATCCTGAGGGGAGCTGCTGATTGGTAAACCAAGACCTTACCCACTGAGCTATCAGTCCTGGCTTGTGTGAGCAGTCAATAAGCCTAATGAACAAACATGGCTTCTTTTCCATACTTCAACACCATGTAACTCATATTAAAAGTAGGCCAAACAAGTCTTTCAAAAAAGACAACGGAATAAAGCAATCTTTTCAACAGGTCTCTTTAATTAACAAATAGATTTACAATTTTATATCACAAAGTAGACAAACTTTGAGATTTCAAAAGAAAAATTAAAAGTTATCTTTTGCTGTGGCAGGGCTTGAACCCACAAACTTGTGGGGGCTGTTGATTGGTAAACCAAGACCTTACCCACTGAGCTATCACTTCTGACTGTTGCAAAGAGTCAATAAGCCTAATGAACCAACATGGCTTCTTTTTCATACTTCAATGCCATATAACTTATATTAAAATTAGGCCAAACAAGTCTTTCAAAAAAGACAAAGAAATAAAGCAATCTTTTCAACAGTTCTCTTTAATTAACAAATAGATTTACAGTTTAATGTCACAAATTAGACAAACTATGATATTTCCAAAGAAAAATAAAAAGGAATCCTTTGCTACGGTGGGACTTGGACCCACAAACTGAGGGGAGCTGCTGATTGGTAAACCAAGACCTTACCCACTGAGCTATCAGTCCTGGCTTGTGTAAGCAGTCAATAAGCCTAATGAACCAACATGGCTTCTTTTCCTTACTTCAACTCCATGTAAATCATATTAAAAGTAGGCCAAACAAGTCTTTCAAAAAAGACAAAGAAATAAAGCAATCTTTGCAACAGATTTCTTCAATTAACAAATAGATTCACAGTGTAATGTCACAAATTAGACAAACTATTATATTTCCAAAGAAAAAGAAAAAAGGTATCATTTGCTATGGTGGGGAGCTGCTGATTGGTAAACCAAGATCTTAACCACTGAGCTATCACTTCTGGCTTGTGCATGCAGTCAATAAGCCTAATGAACCAACATGGCTTCTTTTCCATACTTCAGCACCATGTAACTCATATTTAAATTAGGCCAAACAAGTCTTTCAAAAAAGACAACGGAATAAAGCAATCTTTTCAACAGGTCTCTTTAATTAACAAATAGATTTACAGTTTTATATCACAAAGTAGACAAACTTTGAGATTTCAAAAGAAAAATTAAAAGTTATCTTTTGCTGTGGCAGGGCTTGAACCAACAAACTTGTGGGGAGCTGTTGATTGGTAAACCAAGACCTTACCCACTGAGCTATCACTTCTGACTTTTGCAAAGAGTCAATAAGCCTAATGAACCAACATGGCTTCTTTTTCATACTTCAATGCCATATAACTTATAATAAAATTAGGCCAAACAAGTCTTTCAAAAAAGACAAAGAAATAAAGCAATCTTTTCAACAGTTCTCTTTGATTAACAAATAGATTTACAGTTTCATGTCACAAATTAGACAAACTATAAGATATCCAAATAAAAAAAAAGGAATCCTTTGCTTTGGCTTGAACCCACAACCTGAGGGGCGCTGCTGATTGGTAAACCAAGACCTTACCCACTGAGCTATCAGTCCTGGCTTGTGTAAGCAGTGAATAAGCCTAATGAACCAACATGGCTTCTATTCCTTACTTTAACTCCCTGTAAATCATATTAAAAGTAGGCCAAACAAGTCTTTCCAAAAAGTCAAAGAAATAAAGCAATCTTTGCAACAGGTCTCTTTAATTAACAAATAGATTTACAGTTTTATATCACAAAGTAGACAAACTATGAGATTTCAAAAGAAAAATTAAAGGTTATCTTTTGCAACCGCAGGGCTTGAACACACAACATTGTGCGGAACTGATGATTGGTAAACCAAGACCTTATCCACTGAGCTATCCCTCTTGACATGTTTAAACAGTCTATAAGCCCACTGAGCTATCAGTCCTGGTTTATGTAAGCAGTCAATAGGCCTAATGAACCAACATGGTTTCTTTTCCATACTTCAATAACCTGTAACCTATAAAAAGTAGACCAAACAAGTCTTTTAAAAAAGACAAAGAAATAAAGCAATCTTTTTAAACAGTTCTCTTTAATTAACAAATAGATTTACAGTTTCATGTCAAAAATTAGACAAACTATGAGATTTCCAAAGAAAAATAAAAAGTTTATCTCCTTTGCTAGGGTGGGGCTTGAACCCACAACCCTGAGAGGAGCTACGGATTGGTAAACCAAGACCTTACCCACTGAGCTATCAGTCATGGCTTGTGGAAGCAGTCAAATAAGCCTAATGAACCAACATGGTTTCTTTTCCATACTTCAATAACCTGTAACCTATTAAAAGTAGACCAAACAAGTCTTTTAAAAAAGACAAAGAAAAAAAGCAATCTTTTCAACAGTTCTCTTTAATTAACAAATAGATTTACAGATTCATGTCACAAATTAGACAAACTATGAGATTTCCAAAGAAAAAGAAAAAGGAATCCTTTGCTATGGTTGGGCTTGAACCCACAACCTGAGGGGAGCTGCTGATTGGTAAACCAAGACCTTACCCACTGAGCTATCAGTCCTGGCTTGTGTAAACAGTCAATAGGCCTAATGAACCAACATGGTTTCTTTTCCATACTTCAATAACCTGTAACCTATTAAAAGTAGACCAAACAAGTCTTTCAAAAAAGACAAAGAAATAAAGCAATCTTATCAACAGATTTCTTCAATTAACAAATAGATTCACAGTGTAATGTCACAAATTAACAAACTATTATATTTCCAAAGAAAAAGAAAAAGATAGCCTTTGCTACGGTGGGGCTTGAACCCACAAACTTGTGGGGAGCTGCTGATTTGTAAACCAAGACCTTACCCACTGAGCTATCAGTCCTGGCTTACTAAAGCAGTCAATAAGCCTAATGAACCAACATGGCTTCTTTTCCATACTTCAGCACCATGTTACTCATATTAAAAGTAGGCCAAACAAGTCTTTTAAAAAAGACAAAGAAATAAAGCAATCTTTTCAACAGTTCTCTTTAATTAACAAATAGATTTACAGTTTAATGTCACAAATTAGACAAACTATGAGATTTCCAAAGAAAAAGAAAAAGGAATCCTTTGCTATGGTTGGGCTTGAACCCACAACCTGAGGGGAGCTGCTGATTGGTAAACCAAGACCTTACCCACTGAGCTATCAGTCCTGGCTTGTGTGAGCAGTCAATAAGCCTAATGAACAAACATGGCTTCTTTTCCATACTTCAACACCATGTAACTCATATTAAAAGTAGGCCAAACAAGTCTTTCAAAAAAGACAACGGAATAAAGCAATCTTTTCAACAGGTCTCTTTAATTAACAAATAGATTTACAGTTTTATATCACAAAGTAGACAAACTTTGAGACTTCAAAAGAAAAATTAAAAGTTATCTTTTGCTGTGGCAGGGCTTGAACCCACAAACTTGTGGGGAGCTGTTGATTGGTAAACCAAGACCTTACCAACTGAGCTATCACTTCTGACTGTTGCAAAGAGTCAATAAGCCTAATGAACCAACATGGCTTCTTTTTCATACTTCAATGCCATATAACTTATATTAAAATTAGGCCAAACAAGTCTTTCAAAAAAGACAAAGAAATAAAGCAATCTTTTCAACAGTTCTCTTTAATTAACAAATAGATTTACAGTTTAATGTCACAAATTAGACAAACTATGATATTTCCAAAGAAAAATAAAAAGGAATCCTTTGCTACGGTGGGACTTGGACCCACAAACTGAGGGGAGCTGCTGATTGGTAAACCAAGACCTTACCCACTGAGCTATCAGTCCTGGTTTGTGTAAGCAGTCAATAAGCCTAATGAACCAACATGGCTTCTTTACCTTACTTCAACTCCATGTAAATCATATTAAAAGTAGGCCAAACAAGTCTTTCAAAAAAGACAAAGAAATAAAGCAATCTTTGCAACAGATTTCTTCAATTAACAAATAGATTCACAGTGTAATGTCACAAATTAGACAAACTATTATATTTCCAAAGAAAAAGAAAAAAGGTATCATTTGCTATGGTGGGGAGCTGCTGATTGGTAAACCAAGATCTTAACCACTGAGCTATCACTTCTGACTTGTGCATGCAGTCAATAAGCCTAATGAACCAACATGGCTTCTTTTCCATACTTCAGCACCATGTAACTCATATTTAAATTAGGCCAAACAAGTCTTTCAAAAAAGACAACGGAATAAAGCAATCTTTTCAACAGGTCTCTTTAATTAACAAATAGATTTACAGTTTTATATCACAAAGTAGACAAACTTTGAGATTTCAAAAGAAAAATTAAAAGTTATCTTTTGCTGTGGCAGGGCTTGAACCAACAAACTTGTGGGGAGCTGTTGATTGGTAAACCAAGACCTTACCCACTGAGCTATCACTTCTGACTTTTGCAAAGAGTCAATAAGCCTAATGAACCAACATGGCTTCTTTTTCATACTTCAATGCCATATAACTTATATTAAAATTAGGCCAAACAAGTCTTTCAAAAAAGACAAAGAAATAAAGCAATCTTTTCAACAGTTCTCTTTGATTAACAAATAGATTTACAGTTTCATGTCACAAATTAGACAAACTATAAGATATCCAAATAAAAAAAAAGGAATCCTTTGCTTTGGCTTGAACCCACAACCTGAGGGGCGCTGCTGATTGGTAAACCAAGACCTTACCCACTGAGCTATCAGTCCTGGCTTGTGTAAGCAGTGAATAAGCCTAATGAACCAACATGGCTTCTATTCCTTACTTTAACTCCCTGTAAATCATATTAAAAGTAGGCCAAACAAGTCTTTCCAAAAAGTCAAAGAAATAAAGCAATCTTTGCAACAGGTCTCTTTAATTAACAAATAGATTTACAGTTTTATATCACAAAGTAGACAAACTATGAGATTTCAAAAGAAAAATTAAAGGTTATCTTTTGCAACCGCAGGGCTTGAACCCACAACATTGTGCGGAACTGATGATTGGTAAACCAAGACCTTATCCACTGAGCTATCCCTCTTGACATGTTTAAACAGTCTATAAGCCTACTGAGCTATCAGTCCTGGTTTATGTAAGCAGTCAATAGGCCTAATGAACCAACATGGTTTCTTTTCCATACTTCAATAACCTGTAACCTATAAAAAGTAGACCAAACAAGTCTTTTAAAAAAGACAAAGAAATAAAGCAATCTTTTTAAACAGTTCTCTTTAATTAACAAATAGATTTACAGTTTTATGTCAAAAATTAGACAAACTATGAGATTTCCAAAGAAAAATAAAAAGTTTGTCTCCTTTGCTAGGGTGGGGCTTGAACCCACAACCCTGAGAGGAGCTGAGGATTGGTAAACCAAGACCTTACCCACTGAGCTATCAGTCATGGCTTGTGGAAGCAGTCATTAAGCCTAATGAACCAACATGGTTTCTTTTCCATACTTCAATAACCTGTAACCTATTAAAAGTAGACCAAACAAGTCTTTTAAAAAAGACAAAGAAATAAAGCAATCTTTTCAACAGTTCTCTTTAATTAACAAATAGATTTACAGTTTAATGTCACAAATTAGACAAACTATGAGATTTCCAAAGAAAAATAAAAAGGAATCCTTTGCTATGGTGGGGCTTGAACCCACAACCTTAAGGGGAGCTGCTGATTGGTAAACCAAGACCTTACCCACTGAGCTATCAGTCCTGGCTTGTGTAAACAGTCAATAGGCCTAATGAACCAACATGGTTTCTTTTCCATACTTCAATAACCTGTAACCTATTAAAAGTAGACCAAACAAGTCTTTTAAAAAAGACAAAGAAATAAAGCAATCTTTTCAACAGTTCTCTTTAATTAACAAATAGATTTACAGTTTAATGTCACAAATTAGACAAACTATGAGATTTCCAAAGAAAAATAAAAAGGAATCCTTTGCTATGGTGGGGCTTGAACCCACAACCTTAAGGGGAGCTGCTGATTGGTAAACCAAGACCTTACCCACTGAGCTATGAGTCCTGGCTTGTGTAAACAGTCAATAGGCCTAATGAACCAACATGGTTTCTTTTCCATACTTTAATAACCTGTAACCTATTAAAAGTAGACCAACCAAGTCTTTCAAAAAAGACAAAGAAATAAAGCAATCTTATCAACAGATTTCTTCAATTAACAAATAGATTCACAGTGTAATGTCACAAATTTACAAACTATTATATTTCCAAAGAAAAAGAAAAAGATAGCCTTTGCTACGGTGGGGCTTGAACCCACAAACTTGTGGGGAGCTGCTGATTTGTAAACCAAGACCTTACCCACTGAGCTATCAGTCCTGGCTTACTAAAGCAGTCAATAAGCCTAATGAACCAACATGGCTTCTTTTCCATACTTCAGCACCATGTTACTCATATTAAAAGTAGGCCAAACACGTCTTTTAAAAAAGACAAAGAAATAAAGCAATCTTTTCAACAGTTCTCTTTAATTAACAAATAGATTTACAGTTTAATGTCACAAATTAGACAAACTATGAGATTTCCAAAGAAAAAGAAAAAGGAATCCTTTGCTATGGTTGGGCTTGAACCCACAACCTGAGGGGAGCTGCTGATTGGTAAACCAAGACCTTACCCACTGAGCTATCAGTCCTGGCTTGTGTAAGCAGTCAATAAGCCTAATGAACCAACATGGTTTCTTTTCCATACTTCAACACCATGTAACTGATATTAAAAGTAGGCCAAACAAGTCTTTCAAAAAAGACAACGGAATAAAGCAATCTTTTCAACAGGTCTCTTTAATTAACAAATAGATTTACAGTTTTATATCACAAAGTAGACAAACTTTGAGATTTCAAAAGAAAAATTAAAAGTTATCTTTTGCTGTGGCAGGGCTTGAACCCACAAACTTGTGGGGAGCTGTTGATTGGTAAACCAAGACCTTACCCACTGAGCTATCACTTCTGACTTTTGCAAAGAGTCAATAAGCCTAATGAACCAACATGGCTTCTTTTTCATACTTCAATGCCATATAACTTATATTAAAATTAGGCCAAACAAGTCTTTCAAAAAAGACAAAGAAATAAAGCAATCTTTTCAACAGTTCTCTTTAATTAACAAATAGATTTACAGTTTAATGTCACAAATTAGACAAAATATGATATTTCCAAAGAAAAATTAAAAGGAATCCTTTGCTATGGTGGGACTTGGACCCACAAACTGAGGGGAGCTGCTAATTGGTAAACCAAGACCTTACCCACTGAGCTATCAGTCCTGGCTTGTGTAAGCAGTCAATAAGCCTAATGAACCAACATGGCTTCTTTATCTTACTTCAACTCCATGTAAATCATATTAAAAGTAGGCCAAACAAGTCTTTCAAAAAAGACAAAGAAATAAAGCAATCTTTGCAACAGATTTCTTCAATTAACAAATAGATTCACAGTGTAATGTCACAAATTAGACAAACTATTATATTTCCAAAGAAAAAGAAAAAAGGTATCATTTGCTATGGTGGGGAGCTGCTGATTGGTAAACCAAGATCTTAACCACTGAGCTATCACTTCTGACTTGTGCATGCAGTCAATAAGCCTAATGAACCAACATGGCTTCTTTTCCATACTTCAGCACCATGTAACTCATATTTAAATTAGGCCAAACAAGTCTTTCAAAAAAGACAAAGAAATAAAGCAATCTTTTCAACAGTTCTCTTTAATTAACAAATAGATTTACAGTTTCATGTCACAAATTAGACAAACTATAAGATATCCAAAAAAAGAAAAGGAATCCTTTGCTTTGGCTTGAACCCACAACCTGAGGGGCGCTGCTGATTGGTAAACCAAGACCTTACCCACTGAGCTATCAGTCCTGGCTTGTGTAAGCAGTGAATAAGCCTAATGAACCAACATGGCTTCTATTCCTTACTTTAACTCCCTGTAAATCATATTAAAAGTAGGCCAAACAAGTCTTTCCAAAAAGTCAAAGAAATAAAGCAATCTTTGCAACAGGTCTCTTTAATTAACAAATAGATTTACAGTTTTATATCACAAAGTAGACAAACTATGAGATTTCAAAAGAAAAATAAAAGGTTATCTTTTGCAACCGCAGGGCTTGAACCCACAACATTGTGCGGAACTGATGATTGGTAAACCAAGACCTTATCCACTGAGCTATCCCTCTTGACATGTTTAAACAGTCTATAAGCCCACTGAGCTATCAGTCCTGGTTTATGTAAGCAGTCAATAGGCCTAATGAACCAACATGGTTTCTTTTCCATACTTCAATAACCTGTAACCTATAAAAAGTAGACCAAACAAGTCTTTTAAAAAAGACAAAGAAATAAAGCAATCTTTTTAAACAGTTCTCTTTAATTAACAAATAGATTTACAGTTTCATGTCAAAAATTAGACAAACTATGAGATTTCCAAAGAAAAATAAAAAGTTTGTCTCCTTTGCTAGGGTGGGGCTTGAACCCACAACCCTGAGAGGAGCTGCGGATTGGTAAACCAAGACCTTACCCACTGAGCTATCAGTCATGGCTTGTGGAAGCAGTCATTAAGCCTAATGAACCAACATGGTTTCTTTTCCATACTTCAATAACCTGTAACCTATTAAAAGTAGACCAAACAAGTCTTTTAAAAAAGACAAAGAAATAAAGCAATCTTTTCAACAGTTCTCTTTAATTAACAAATAGATTTACAGTTTAATGTCACAAATTAGACAAACTATGAGATTTCCAAAGAAAAATAAAAAGGAATCCTTTGCTATGGTGGGGCTTGAACCCAAAACCTTAAGGGGAGCTGTTGATTGGTAAACAAAGACCTTACCCACTGAGCTATCAGTCCTGGCTTGTGTAAACAGTCAATAGGCCTAATGAACCAACATGGTTTCTTTTCCATACTTCAATAACCTGTAACCTATTAAAAGTAGACCAACCAAGTCTTTCAAAAAAGACAAAGAAATAAAGCAATCTTATCAACAGATTTCTTCAATTAACAAATAGATTCACAGTGTAATGTCACAAATTAACAAACTATTATATTTCCAAAGAAAAAGAAAAAGATAGCCTTTGCTATGGTGGGGCTTGAACCCACAAACTTGTGGGGAGCTGCTGATTTGTAAACCAAGACCTTACCCACTGAGCTATCAGTCCTGGCTTACTAAAGCAGTCAATAAGCCTAATGAACCAACATGGCTTCTTTTCCATACTTCAGCACCATGTTACTCATATTAAAAGTAGGCCAAACAAGTCTTTTAAAAAAGACAAAGAAATAAAGCAATCTTTTCAACAGTTCTCTTTAATTAACAAATAGATTTACCGTTTAATGTCACAAATTAGACAAACTATGAGATTTCCAAAGAAAAAGAAAAAGGAATCCTTTGCTATGGTGGGGCTTGAACCCACAAACTGAGGGGAGCTGCTGATTGGTAAACCAAGACCTTACCCACTGAGCTATCAGTCCTGGCTTGTGTAAGCAGTCAATAAGCCTAATGAACCAACATGGCTTCTTTTCCATACTTCAACACCATGTAACTCATATTAAAAGTAGGCCAAACAAGTCTTTCAAAAAAGACAACGGAATAAAGCAATCTTTTCAACAGGTCTCTTTAATTAACAAATAGATTTACAGTTTTATATCACAAAGTAGACAAACTTTGAGATTTCAAAAGAAAAATTAAAAGTTATCTTTTGCTGTGGCAGGGCTTGAACCAACAAACTTGTGGGGAGCTGTTGATTGGTAAACCAAGACCTTACCCACTGAGCTATCACTTCTGACTTTTGCAAAGAGTCAATTAGCCTAATGAACCAACATGGCTTTTTTTTCATACTTCAATGCCATATAACTTATATTAAAATTAGGCCAAACAAGTCTTTCAAAAAAGACAAAGAAATAAAGCAATCTTTTCAACAGTTCTCTTTAATTAACAAATAGATTTACAGTTTAATGTCACAAATTAGACAATCTATGATATTTCCAAAGAAAAATTAAAAGGAATCCTTTGCTATGGTGGGACTTGGACCCACAAACGGAGGGGAGCTGCTGATTGGTAAACCAAGACCTTACCCACTGAGCTATCAGTCCTGGCTTGTGTAAGCAGTCAATAAGCCTAATGAACCAACATGGCTTCTTTTCCTTACTTCAACTCCATGTAAATCATATTAAAAGTAGGCCAAACAAGTCTTTCAAAAAAGACAAAGAAATAAAGCAATCTGTGCAACAGATTTCTTCGATTAACAAATAGATTCACAGTGTAATGTCACAAATTAGACAAACTATTATATTTCCAAAGAAAAAGAAAAAAGGTATCATTTGCTATGGTGGGGAGCTGCTGATTGGTAAACCAAGATCTTAACCACTGAGCTATCACTTCTGACTTGTGCATGCAGTCAATAAGCCTAATGAACCAACATGGCTTCTTTTCCATACTTCAGCACCATGTAACTCATATTTAAATTAGGCCAAACAAGTCTTTCAAAAAAGACAAAGAAATAAAGCAATCTTTTCAACAGTTCTCTTTAATTAACAAATAGATTTACAGTTTAATGTCACAAATTAGACAAACTATAAGATATCCAAATGAAAAAAAAAAGGAATCCTTTGCTTTGGATGAACCCACAACCTGAGGGGCGCTGCTGATTGGTAAACCAAGACCTTACCCACTGAGCTATCAGTCCTGGCTTGTGTAAGCAGTGAATAAGCCTAATGAACCAACATGGCTTCTATTCCTTACTTTAACTCCCTGTAAATCATATTAAAAGTAGGCCAAACAAGTCTTTCCAAAAAGTCAAAGAAATAAAGCAATCTTTGCAACAGGTCTCTTTAATTAACAAATAGATTTACAGTTTTATATCACAAAGTAGACAAACTATGAGATTTCAAAAGAAAAATTAAAGGTTATCTTTTGCAACCGCAGGGCTTGAACCCACAACATTGTGCGGAACTGATGATTGGTAAACCAAGACCTTATCCACTGAGCTATCCCTCTTGACATGTTTAAACAGTCTATAAGCCCACTGAGCTATCAGTCCTGGTTTATGTAAGCAGTCAATAGGCCTAATGAACCAACATGGTTTCTTTTCCATACTTCAATAACCTGTAACCTATAAAAAGTAGACCAAACAAGTCTTTTAAAAAAGACAAAGAAATAAAGCAATCTTTTTAAACAGTTCTCTTTAATTAACAAATAGATTTACAGTTTCATGTCAAAAATTAGACAAACTATGAGATTTCCAAAGAAAAATAAAAAGTTTGTCTCCTTTGCTAGGGTGGGGCTTGAACCCACAACCCTGAGAGGAGCTGCGGATTGGTAAACCAAGACCTTACCCACTGAGCTATCAGTCATGGCTTGTGGAAGCAGTCATTAAGCCTAATGAACCAACATGGTTTCTTTTCCATACTTCAATAACCTGTAACCTATTAAAAGTAGACCAAACAAGTCTTTTAAAAAAGACAAAGAAATAAAGCAATCTTTTCAACAGTTCTCTTTAATTAACAAATAGATTTACAGTTTAATGTCACAAATTAGACAAACTATGAGATTTCCAAAGAAAAATAAAAAGGAATCCTTTGCTATGGTGGGGCTTGAACCCAAAACCTTAAGGGGAGCTGTTGATTGGTAAACCAAGACCTTACCCACTGAGCTATCAGTCCTGGCTTGTGTAAACAGTCAATAGGCCTAATGAACCAACATGGTTTCTTTTCCATACTTCAATAACCTGTAACCTATTAAAAGTAGACCAACCAAGTCTTTCAAAAAAGACAAAGAAATAAAGCAATCTTATCAACAGATTTCTTCAATTAACAAATAGATTCACAGTGTAATGTCACAAATTAACAAACTATTATATTTCCAAAGAAAAAGAAAAAGATAGCCTTTGCTATGGTGGGGCTTGAACCCACAAACTTGTGGGGAGCTGCTGATTTGTAAACCAAGACCTTACCCACTAAGCTATCAGTCCTGGCTTACTAAAGCAGTCAATAAGCCTAATGAACCAACATGGCTTCTTTTCCATACTTCAGCACCATGTTACTCATATTAAAAGTAGGCCAAACAAGTCTTTTAAAAAAGACAAAGAAATAAAGCAATCTTTTCAACAGTTCTCTTTAATTAACAAATAGATTTACCGTTTAATGTCACAAATTAGACAAACTATGAGATTTCCAAAGAAAAAGAAAAAGGAATCCTTTGCTATGGTGGGGCTTGAACCCACAAACTGAGGGGAGCTGCTGATTGGTAAACCAAGACCTTACCCACTGAGCTATCAGTCCTGGCTTGTGTAAGTAGTCAATAAGCCTAATGAACCAACATGGCTTCTTTTCCATACTTCAACACCATGTAACTCATATTAAAAGTAGGCCAAACAAGTCTTTCAAAAAAGACAACGGAATAAAGCAATCTTTTCAACAGGTCTCTTTAATTAACAAATAGATTTACAGTTTTATATCACAAAGTAGACAAACTTTGAGATTTCAAAAGAAAAATTAAAAGTTATCTTTTGCTGTGGCAGGGCTTGAACCAACAAACTTGTGGGGAGCTGTTGATTGGTAAACCAAGACCTTACCCACTGAGCTATCACTTCTGACTTTTGCAAAGAGTCAAAAAGCCTAATGAACCAACATGGCTTCTTTTTCATACTTCAATGCCATATAACTTATATTAAAATTAGGCCAAACAAGTCTTTCAAAAAAGACAAAGAAATAAAGCAATCTTTTCAACAGTTCTCTTTAATTAACAAATAGATTTACAGTTTAATGTCACAAATTAGACAAACTATGATATTTCCAAAGAAAAATAAAAAGGAATCCTTTGCTATGGTGGGACTTGGACCCACAAACTGAGGGGAGCTGCTGATTGGTAAACCAAGACCTTACCCACTGAGCTATCAGTCCTGGCTTGTGTAAGCAGTCAATAAGCCTAATGAACCAACATGGCTTCTTTTCCTTACTTCAACTCCATGTAAATCATAATAAAAGTAGGCCAAACAAGTCTTTCAAAAAAGACAAAGAAATAAAGCAATCTTTGCAACAGATTTCTTCAATTAACAAATAGATTCACAGTGTAATGTCACAAATTAGACAAACTATTATATTTCCAAAGAAAAAGAAAAAAGGTATCATTTGCTATGGTGGGGAGCTGCTGATTGGTAAACCAAGATCTTAACCACTGAGCTATCACTTCTGACTTGTGCATGCAGTCAATAAGCCTAATGAACCAACATGGCTTCTTTTCCATACTTCAGCACCATGTAACTCATATTTAAATTAGGCCAAACAAGTCTTTCAAAAAAGACAAAGAAATAAAGCAATCTTTTCAACAGGTCTCTTTAATTAACAAATAGATTTACAGTTTCATGTCACAAATTAGACAAACTATAAGATATCCAAATAAAAAAAAAGGAATCCTTTGCATTGGCTTAAACCCACAACCTGAGAGGGCGTTGCTGATTGGTAAACCAAGACCTTACCCACTGAGCTATCAGTCCTGGCTTGTGTAAGCAGTGAATAAGCCTAATGAACCAACATGGCTTCTATTCCTTACTTTAACTCCCTGTAAATCATATTAAAAGTAGGCCAAACAAGTCTTTCCAAAAAGTCAAAGAAATAAAGCAATCTTTGCAACAGGTCTCTTTAATTAACAAATAGATTTACAGTTTTATATCACAAAGTAGACAAACTATGAGATTTCAAAAGAAAAATTAAAGGTTATCTTTTGCAACCGCAGGGCTTGAACCCACAACATTGTGCGGAACTGATGATTGGTAAACCAAGACCTTATCCACTGAGCTATCCCTCTTGACATGTTTAAACAGTCTATAAGCCCACTGAGCTATCAGTCCTGGTTTATGTAAGCAGTCAATAGGCCTAATGAACCAACATGGTTTCTTTTCCATACTTCAATAACCTGTAACCTATAAAAAGTAGACCAAACAAGTCTTTTAAAAAAGACAAAGAAATAAAGCAATCTTTTTAAACAGTTCTCTTTAATTAACAAATAGATTTACAGTTTCATGTCAAAAATTAGACAAACTATGAGATTTCCAAAGAAAAATAAAAAGTTTGTCTCCTTTGCTAGGGTGGGGCTTGAACCCACAACCCTGAGAGGAGCTGCGGATTGGTAAACCAAGACCTTACCCACTGAGCTATCAGTCATGGCTTGTGGAAGCAGTCATTAAGCCTAATGAACCAACATGGTTTCTTTTCCATACTTCAATAACCTGTAACCTATTAAAAGTAGACCAAACAAGTCTTTTAAAAAAGACAAAGAAATAAAGCAATCTTTTCAACAGTTCTCTTTAATTAACAAATAGATTTACAGTTTAATGTCACAAATTAGACAAACTATGAGATTTCCAAAGAAAAATAAAAAGGAATCCTTTGCTATGGTGGGGCTTGAACCCAAAACCTTAAGGGGAGCTGTTGATTGGTAAACAAAGACCTTACCCACTGAGCTATCAGTCCTGGCTTGTGTAAACAGTCAATAGGCCTAATGAACCAACATGGTTTCTTTTCCATACTTCAATAACCTGTAACCTATTAAAAGTAGACCAACCAAGTCTTTCAAAAAAGACAAAGAAATAAAGCAATCTTATCAACAGATTTCTTCAATTAACAAATAGATTCACAGTGTAATGTCACAAATTAACAAACTATTATATTTCCAAAGAAAAAGAAAAAGATAGCCTTTGCTATGGTGGGGCTTGAACCCACAAACTTGTGGGGAGCTGCTGATTTGTAAACCAAGACCTTACCCACTGAGCTATCAGTCCTGGCTTACTAAAGCAGTCAATAAGCCTAATGAACCAACATGGCTTCTTTTCCATACTTCAGCACCATGTTGATCATATTAAAAGTAGGCCAAACAAGTCTTTTAAAAAAGACAAAGAAATAAGGCAATCTTTTCAACAGTTCTCTTTAATTAACAAATAGATTTACCGTTTAATGTCACAAATTAGACAAACTATGAGATTTCCAAAGAAAAAGAAAAAGGAATCCTTTGCTATGGTGGGGCTTGAACCCACAAACTGAGGGGAGCTGCTGATTGGTAAACCAAGACCTTACCCACTGAGCTATCAGTCCTGGCTTGTGTAAGCAGTCAATAAGCCTAATGAACCAACATGGCTTCTTTTCCATACTTCAACACCATGTAACTCATATTAAAAGTAGGCCAAACAAGTCTTTCAAAAAAGACAACGGAATAAAGCAATCTTTTCAACAGGTCTCTTTAATTAACAAATAGATTTACAGTTTTATATCACAAAGTAGACAAACTTTGAGATTTCAAAAGAAAAATTAAAAGTTATCTTTTGCTGTGGCAGGGCTTGAACCAACAAACTTGTGGGGAGCTGTTGATTGGTAAACCAAGACCTTACCCACTGAGCTATCACTTCTGACTTTTGCAAAGAGTCAATTAGCCTAATGAACCAACATGGCTTTTTTTTCATACTTCAATGCCATATAACTTATATTAAAATTAGGCCAAACAAGTCTTTCAAAAAAGACAAAGAAATAAAGCAATCTTTTCAACAGTTCTCTTTAATTAACAAATAGATTTACAGTTTAATGTCACAAATTAGACAATCTATGATATTTCCAAAGAAAAATTAAAAGGAATCCTTTGCTATGGTGGGACTTGGACCCACAAACGGAGGGGAGCTGCTGATTGGTAAACCAAGACCTTACCCACTGAGCTATCAGTCCTGGCTTGTGTAAGCAGTCAATAAGCCTAATGAACCAACATGGCTTCTTTTCCTTACTTCAACTCCATGTAAATCATATTAAAAGTAGGCCAAACAAGTCTTTCAAAAAAGACAAAGAAATAAAGCAATCTGTGCAACAGATTTCTTCGATTAACAAATAGATTCACAGTGTAATGTCACAAATTAGACAAACTATTATATTTCCAAAGAAAAAGAAAAAAGGTATCATTTGCTATGGTGGGGAGCTGCTGATTGGTAAACCAAGATCTTAACCACTGAGCTATCACTTCTGACTTGTGCATGCAGTCAATAAGCCTAATGAACCAACATGGCTTCTTTTCCATACTTCAGCACCATGTAACTCATATTTAAATTAGGCCAAACAAGTCTTTCAAAAAAGACAAAGAAATAAAGCAATCTTTGCAACAGGTCTCTTTAATTAACAAATAGATTTACAGTTTTATATCACAAAGTAGACAAACTATGAGATTTCAAATTAAAAATTAAAGGTTATCTTTTGCAACCGCAGGGCTTGAACCCACAACATTGTGCGGAACTGATGATTGGTAAACCAAGAACTTATCCACTGAGCTATCCCTCTTGACATGTTTAAACAGTCTATAAGCCCACTGAGCTATCAGTCCTGGTTTATGTAAGCAGTCAATAGGCCTAATGAACCAACATGGTTTCTTTTCCATACTTCAATAACCTGTAACCTATAAAAAGTAGACCAAACAAGTCTTTTAAAAAAGACAAAGAAATAAAGCAATCTTTTTAAACAGTTCTCTTTAATTAACAAATAGATTTACAGTTTCATGTCAAAAATTAGACAAACTATGAGATTTCCAAAGAAAAATAAAAAGTTTATCTCCTTTGCTAGGGTGGGGCTTGAACCCACAACCCTGAGAGGAGCTGCGGATTGGTAAACCAAGACCTTACCCACTGAGCTATCAGTCATGGCTTGTGGAAGCAGTCATAAAGCCTAATGAACCAACATGGTTTCTTTTCCATACTTCAATAACCTGTAACCTATTAAAAGTAGACCAAACAAGTCTTTTAAAAAAGACAAAGAAATAAAGCAATCTTTTCAACAGTTCTCTTTAATTAACAAATAGATTTACAGTTTCATGTCACAAATTAGACAAACTATGAGATTTCCAAAGAAAAAGAAAAAGGAATCGTTTGCTATGGTTGGGCTTGAACCCACAACCTGAGGGGAGCTGCTGATTGGTAAACCAAGAACCTTACCCACTGAGCTATCAGTCTTGGCTTGTGTAAACAGTCAATAGGCCTAATGAACCAACATGGTTTCTTTTCCTTACTTCAACTCCATGTAAATCATATTAAAAGTAGGCCAAACAAGTCTTTCAAAAAAGACAAAGAAATAAAGCAATCTGTGCAACAGATTTCTTCGATTAACAAATAGATTCACAGTGTAATGTCACAAATTAGACAAACTATTATATTTCCAAAGAAAAAGAAAAAAGGTATCATTTGCTATGGTGGGGAGCTGCTGATTGGTAAACCAAGATCTTAACCACTGAGCTATCACTTCTGACTTGTGCATGCAGTCAATAAGCCTAATGAACCAACATGGCTTCTTTTCCATACTTCAGCACCATGTAACTCATATTTAAATTAGGCCAAACAAGTCTTTCAAAAAAGACAAAGAAATAAAGCAATCTTTGCAACAGGTCTCTTTAATTAACAAATAGATTTACAGTTTTATATCACAAAGTAGACAAACTATGAGATTTCAAATTAAAAATTAAAGGTTATCTTTTGCAACCGCAGGGCTTGAACCCACAACATTGTGCGGAACTGATGATTGGTAAACCAAGAACTTATCCACTGAGCTATCCCTCTTGACATGTTTAAACAGTCTATAAGCCCACTGAGCTATTAGTCCTGGTTTATGTAAGCAGTCAATAGGCCTAATGAACCAACATGGTTTCTTTTCCATACTTCAATAACCTGTAACCTATAAAAAGTAGACCAAACAAGTCTTTTAAAAAAGACAAAGAAATAAAGCAATCTTTTTAAACAGTTCTCTTTAATTAACAAATAGATTTACAGTTTCATGTCAAAAATTAGACAAACTATGAGATTTCCAAAGAAAAATAAAAAGTTTATCTCCTTTGCTAGGGTGGGGCTTGAACCCACAACCCTGAGAGGAGCTGCGGATTGGTAAACCAAGACCTTACCCACTGAGCTATCAGTCATGGCTTGTGGAAGCAGTCATAAAGCCTAATGAACCAACATGGTTTCTTTTCCATACTTCAATAACCTGTAACCTATTAAAAGTAGACCAAACAAGTCTTTTAAAAAAGACAAAGAAATAAAGCAATCTTTTCAACAGTTCTCTTTAATTAACAAATAGATTTACAGTTTCATGTCACAAATTAGACAAACTATGAGATTTCCAAAGAAAAAGAAAAAGGAATCGTTTGCTATGGTTGGGCTTGAACCCACAACCTGAGGGGAGCTGCTGATTGGTAAACCAAGACCTTACCCACTGAGCTATCAGTCTTGGCTTGTGTAAACAGTCAATAGGCCTAATGAACCAACATGGTTTCTTTTCCATACTTCAATAACCTGTAACCTATTAAAAGTAGACCAAACAAGTCTTTCAAAAAAGACAAAGAAATAAAGCAATCTTATCAACAGATTTCTTCAATTAACAAATAGATTCACAGTGTAATGTCACAAATTAACAAACTATTATATTTCCAAAGAAAAAGAAAAAGATAGCCTTTGCTACGGTGGGGCTTGAACCCACAAACTTGTGGGGAGCTGCTGATTTGTAAACCAAGACCTTACCCACTGAGCTATCAGTCCTGGCTTGCTAAAGCAGTCAATAAGCCTAATGAACCAACATGGCTTCTTTTCCATACTTCAGCACCATGTTACTCATATTAAAAGTAGGCCAAACAAGTCTTTTAAAAAAGACAAAGAAATAAAGCAATCTTTTCAACAGTTCTCTTTAATTAACAAATAGATTTACAGTTTAATGTCACAAATTAGACAAACTATGAGATTTCCAAAGAAAAAGAAAAAGGAATCCTTTGCTATGGTTGGGCTTGAACCCACAACCTGAGGGGAGCTGCTGATTGGTAAACCAAGACCTTACCCACTGAGCTATCAGTCCTGGCTTGTGTGAGCAGTCAATAAGCCTAATGAACAAACATGGCTTCTTTTCCATACTTCAACACCATGTAACTCATATTAAAAGTAGGCCAAACAAGTCTTTCAAAAAAGACAACGGAATAAAGCAATCTTTTCAACAGGTCTCTTTAATTAACAAATAGATTTACAGTTTTATATCACAAAGTAGACAAACTTTGAGATTTCAAAAGAAAAATTAAAAGTTATCTTTTGCTGTGGCAGGGCTTGAACCCACAAACTTGTGGGGGCTGTTGATTGGTAAACCAAGACCTTACCCACTGAGCTATCACTTCTGACTGTTGCAAAGAGTCAATAAGCCTAATGAACCAACATGGCTTCTTTTTCATACTTCAATGCCATATAACTTATATTAAAATTAGGCCAAACAAGTCTTTCAAAAAAGACAAAGAAATAAAGCAATCTTTTCAACAGTTCTCTTTAATTAACAAATAGATTTACAGTTTAATGTCACAAATTAGACAAACTATGATATTTCCAAAGAAAAATAAAAAGGAATCCTTTGCTACGGTGGGACTTGGACCCACAAACTGAGGGGAGCTGCTGATTGGTAAACCAAGACCTTACCCACTGAGCTATCAGTCCTGGTTTGTGTAAGCAGTCAATAAGCCTAATGAACCAACATGGCTTCTTTTCCTTACTTCAACTCCATGTAAATCATATTAAAAGTAGGCCAAACAAGTCTTTCAAAAAAGACAAAGAAATAAAGCAATCTTTGCAACAGATTTCTTCAATTAACAAATAGATTCACAGTGTAATGTCACAAATTAGACAAACTATTATATTTCCAAAGAAAAAGAAAAAAGGTATCATTTGCTATGGTGGGGAGCTGCTGATTGGTAAACCAAGATCTTAACCACTGAGCTATCACTTCTGGCTTGTGCATGCAGTCAATAAGCCTAATGAACCAACATGGCTTCTTTTCCATACTTCAGCACCATGTAACTCATATTTAAATTAGGCCAAACAAGTCTTTCAAAAAAGACAACGGAATAAAGCAATCTTTTCAACAGGTCTCTTTAATTAACAAATAGATTTACAGTTTTATATCACAAAGTAGACAAACTTTGAGATTTCAAAAGAAAAATTAAAAGTTATCTTTTGCTGTGGCAGGGCTTGAACCAACAAACTTGTGGGGAGCTGTTGATTGGTAAACCAAGACCTTACCCACTGAGCTATCACTTCTGACTTTTGCAAAGAGTCAATAAGCCTAATGAACCAACATGGCTTCTTTTTCATACTTCAATGCCATATAACTTATATTAAAATTAGGCCAAACAAGTCTTTCAAAAAAGACAAAGAAATAAAGCAATCTTTTCAACAGTTCTCTTTGATTAACAAATAGATTTACAGTTTCATGTCACAAATTAGACAAACTATAAGATATCCAAATAAAAAAAAAGGAATCCTTTGCTTTGGCTTGAACCCACAACCTGAGGGGCGCTGCTGATTGGTAAACCAAGACCTTACCCACTGAGCTATCAGTCCTGGCTTGTGTAAGCAGTGAATAAGCCTAATGAACCAACATGGCTTCTATTCCTTACTTTAACTCCCTGTAAATCATATTAAAAGTAGGCCAAACAAGTCTTTCCAAAAAGTCAAAGAAATAAAGCAATCTTTGCAACAGGTCTCTTTAATTAACAAATAGATTTACAGTTTTATATCACAAAGTAGACAAACTATGAGATTTCAAAAGAAAAATTAAAGGTTATCTTTTGCAACCGCAGGGCTTGAACACACAACATTGTGCGGAACTGATGATTGGTAAACCAAGACCTTATCCACTGAGCTATCCCTCTTGACATGTTTAAACAGTCTATAAGCCCACTGAGCTATCAGTCCTGGTTTATGTAAGCAGTCAATAGGCCTAATGAACCAACATGGTTTCTTTTCCATACTTCAATAACCTGTAACCTATAAAAAGTAGACCAAACAAGTCTTTTAAAAAAGACAAAGAAATAAAGCAATCTTTTTAAACAGTTCTCTTTAATTAACAAATAGATTTACAGTTTCATGTCAAAAATTAGACAAACTATGAGATTTCCAAAGAAAAATAAAAAGTTTATCTCCTTTGCTAGGGTGGGGCTTGAACCCACAACCCTGAGAGGAGCTGCGGATTGGTAAACCAAGACCTTACCCACTGAGCTATCAGTCATGGCTTGTGGAAGCAGTCAAATAAGCCTAATGAACCAACATGGTTTCTTTTCCATACTTCAATAACCTGTAACCTATTAAAAGTAGACCAAACAAGTCTTTTAAAAAAGACAAAGAAAAAAAGCAATCTTTTCAACAGTTCTCTTTAATTAACAAATAGATTTACAGTTTCATGTCACAAATTAGACAAACTATGAGATTTCCAAAGAAAAAGAAAAAGGAATCCTTTGCTATGGTTGGGCTTGAACCCACAACCTGAGGGGAGCTGCTGATTGGTAAACCAAGACCTTACCCACTGAGCTATCAGTCCTGGCTTGTGTAAACAGTCAATAGGCCTAATGAACCAACATGGTTTCTTTTCCATACTTCAATAACCTGTAACCTATTAAAAGTAGACCAAACAAGTCTTTCAAAAAAGACAAAGAAATAAAGCAATCTTATCAACAGATTTCTTCAATTAACAAATAGATTCACAGTGTAATGTCACAAATTAACAAACTATTATATTTCCAAAGAAAAAGAAAAAGATAGCCTTTGCTACGGTGGGGCTTGAACCCACAAACTTGTGGGGAGCTGCTGATTTGTAAACCAAGACCTTACCCACTGAGCTATCAGTCCTGGCTTACTAAAGCAGTCAATAAGCCTAATGAACCAACATGGCTTCTTTTCCATACTTCAGCACCATGTTACTCATATTAAAAGTAGGCCAAACAAGTCTTTTAAAAAAGACAAAGAAATAAAGCAATCTTTTCAACAGTTCTCTTTAATTAACAAATAGATTTACAGTTTAATGTCACAAATTAGACAAACTATGAGATTTCCAAAGAAAAAGAAAAAGGAATCCTTTGCTATGGTTGGGCTTGAACCCACAACCTGAGGGGAGCTGCTGATTGGTAAACCAAGACCTTACCCACTGAGCTATCAGTCCTGGCTTGTGTGAGCAGTCAATAAGCCTAATGAACAAACATGGCTTCTTTTCCATACTTCAACACCATGTAACTCATATTAAAAGTAGGCCAAACAAGTCTTTCAAAAAAGACAACGGAATAAAGCAATCTTTTCAACAGGTCTCTTTAATTAACAAATAGATTTACAGTTTTATATCACAAAGTAGACAAACTTTGAGACTTCAAAAGAAAAATTAAAAGTTATCTTTTGCTGTGGCAGGGCTTGAACCCACAAACTTGTGGGGAGCTGTTGATTGGTAAACGAAGACCTTACCAACTGAGCTATCACTTCTGACTGTTGCAAAGAGTCAATAAGCCTAATGAACCAACATGGCTTCTTTTTCATACTTCAATGCCATATAACTTATATTAAAATTAGGCCAAACAAGTCTTTCAAAAAAGACAAAGAAATAAAGCAATCTTTTCAACAGTTCTCTTTAATTAACAAATAGATTTACAGTTTAATGTCACAAATTAGACAAACTATGATATTTCCAAAGAAAAATAAAAAGGAATCCTTTGCTACGGTGGGACTTGGACCCACAAACTGAGGGGAGCCGCTGATTGGTAAACCAAGACCTTACCCACTGAGCTATCAGTCCTGGTTTGTGTAAGCAGTCAATAAGCCTAATGAACCAACATGGCTTCTTTTCCTTACTTCAACTCCATGTAAATCATATTAAAAGTAGGCCAAACAAGTCTTTCAAAAAAGACAAAGAAATAAAGCAATCTTTGCAACAGATTTCTTCAATTAACAAATAGATTCACAGTGTAATGTCACAAATTAGACAAACTATTATATTTCCAAAGAAAAAGAAAAAAGGTATCATTTGCTATGGTGGGGAGCTGCTGATTGGTAAACCAAGATCTTAACCACTGAGCTATCACTTCTGACTTGTGCATGCAGTCAATAAGCCTAATGAACCAACATGGCTTCTTTTCCATACTTCAGCACCATGTAACTCATATTTAAATTAGGCCAAACAAGTCTTTCAAAAAAGACAACGGAATAAAGCAATCTTTTCAACAGGTCTCTTTAATTAACAAATAGATTTACAGTTTTATATCACAAAGTAGACAAACTTTGAGATTTCAAAAGAAAAATTAAAAGTTATCTTTTGCTGTGGCAGGGCTTGAACCAACAAACTTGTGGGGAGCTGTTGATTGGTAAACCAAGACCTTACCCACTGAGCTATCACTTCTGACTTTTGCAAAGAGTCAATAAGCCTAATGAACCAACATGGCTTCTTTTTCATACTTCAATGCCATATAACTTATATTAAAATTAGGCCAAACAAGTCTTTCAAAAAAGACAAAGAAATAAAGCAATCTTTTCAACAGTTCTCTTTGATTAACAAATAGATTTACAGTTTCATGTCACAAATTAGACAAACTATAAGATATCCAAATAAAAAAAAAGGAATCCTTTGCTTTGGCTTGAACCCACAACCTGAGGGGCGCTGCTGATTGGTAAACCAAGACCTTACCCACTGAGCTATCAGTCCTGGCTTGTGTAAGCAGTGAATAAGCCTAATGAACCAACATGGCTTCTATTCCTTACTTTAACTCCCTGTAAATCATATTAAAAGTAGGCCAAACAAGTCTTTCCAAAAAGTCAAAGAAATAAAGCAATCTTTGCAACAGGTCTCTTTAATTAACAAATAGATTTACAGTTTTATATCACAAAGTAGACAAACTATGAGATTTCAAAAGAAAAATTAAAGGTTATCTTTTGCAACCGCAGGGCTTGAACCCACAACATTGTGCGGAACTGATGATTGGTAAACCAAGACCTTATCCACTGAGCTATCCCTCTTGACATGTTTAAACAGTCTATAAGCCTACTGAGCTATCAGTCCTGGTTTATGTAAGCAGTCAATAGGCCTAATGAACCAACATGGTTTCTTTTCCATACTTCAATAACCTGTAACCTATAAAAAGTAGACCAAACAAGTCTTTTAAAAAAGACAAAGAAATAAAGCAATCTTTTTAAACAGTTCTCTTTAATTAACAAATAGATTTACAGTTTTATGTCAAAAATTAGACAAACTATGAGATTTCCAAAGAAAAATAAAAAGTTTGTCTCCTTTGCTAGGGTGGGGCTTGAACCCACAACCCTGAGAGGAGCTGCGGATTGGTAAACCAAGACCTTACCCACTGAGCTATCAGTCATGGCTTGTGGAAGCAGTCATTAAGCCTAATGAACCAACATGGTTTCTTTTCCATACTTCAATAACCTGTAACCTATTAAAAGTAGACCAAACAAGTCTTTTAAAAAAGACAAAGAAATAAAGCAATCTTTTCAACAGTTCTCTTTAATTAACAAATAGATTTACAGTTTAATGTCACAAATTAGACAAACTATGAGATTTCCAAAGAAAAATAAAAAGGAATCCTTTGCTATGGTGGGGCTTGAACCCACAACCTTAAGGGGAGCTGCTGATTGGTAAACCAAGACCTTACCCACTGAGCTATCAGTCCTGGCTTGTGTAAACAGTCAATAGGCCTAATGAACCAACATGGTTTCTTTTCCATACTTCAATAACCTGTAACCTATTAAAAGTAGACCAAACAAGTCTTTTAAAAAAGACAAAGAAATAAAGCAATCTTTTCAACAGTTCTCTTTAATTAACAAATAGATTTACAGTTTAATGTCACAAATTAGACAAACTATGAGATTTCCAAAGAAAAATAAAAAGGAATCCTTTGCTATGGTGGGGCTTGAACCCACAACCTTAAGGGGAGCTGCTGATTGGTAAACCAAGACCTTACCCACTGAGCTATGAGTCCTGGCTTGTGTAAACAGTCAATAGGCCTAATGAACCAACATGGTTTCTTTTCCATACTTTAATAACCTGTAACCTATTAAAAGTAGACCAACCAAGTCTTTCAAAAAAGACAAAGAAATAAAGCAATCTTATCAACAGATTTCTTCAATTAACAAATAGATTCACAGTGTAATGTCACAAATTAACAAACTATTATATTTCCAAAGAAAAAGAAAAAGATAGCCTTTGCTACGGTGGGGCTTGAACCCACAAACTTGTGGGGAGCTGCTGATTTGTAAACCAAGACCTTACCCACTGAGCTATCAGTCCTGGCTTACTAAAGCAGTCAATAAGCCTAATGAACCAACATGGCTTCTTTTCCATACTTCAGCACCATGTTACTCATATTAAAAGTAGGCCAAACAAGTCTTTTAAAAAAGACAAAGAAATAAAGCAATCTTTTCAACAGTTCTCTTTAATTAACAAATAGATTTACAGTTTAATGTCACAAATTAGACAAACTATGAGATTTCCAAAGAAAAAGAAAAAGGAATCCTTTGCTATGGTTGGGCTTGAACCCACAACCTGAGGGGAGCTGCTGATTGGTAAACCAAGACCTTACCCACTGAGCTATCAGTCCTGGCTTGTGTAAGCAGTCAATAAGCCTAATGAACCAACATGGTTTCTTTTCCATACTTCAACACCATGTAACTGATATTAAAAGTAGGCCAAACAAGTCTTTCAAAAAAGACAACGGAATAAAGCAATCTTTTCAACAGGTCTCTTTAATTAACAAATAGATTTACAGTTTTATATCACAAAGTAGACAAACTTTGAGATTTCAAAAGAAAAATTAAAAGTTATCTTTTGCTGTGGCAGGGCTTGAACCCACAAACTTGTGGGGAGCTGTTGATTGGTAAACCAAGACCTTACCCACTGAGCTATCACTTCTGACTTTTGCAAAGAGTCAATAAGCCTAATGAACCAACATGGCTTCTTTTTCATACTTCAATGCCATATAACTTATATTAAAATTAGGCCAAACAAGTCTTTTAAAAAAGACAAAGAAATAAAGCAATCTTTTCAACAGTTCTCTTTAATTAACAAATAGATTTACAGTTTAATGTCACAAATTAGACAAACTATGAGATTTCCAAAGAAAAATAAAAAGGAATCCTTTGCTATGGTGGGGCTTGAACCCAAAACCTTAAGGGGAGCTGTTGATTGGTAAACCAAGACCTTACCCACTGAGCTATCAGTCCTGGCTTGTGTAAACAGTCAATAGGCCTAATGAACCAACATGGTTTCTTTTCCATACTTCAATAACCTGTAACCTATTAAAAGTAGACCAACCAAGTCTTTCAAAAAAGACAAAGAAATAAAGCAATCTTATCAACAGATTTCTTCAATTAACAAATAGATTCACAGTGTAATGTCACAAATTAACAAACTATTATATTTCCAAAGAAAAAGAAAAAGATAGCCTTTGCTATGGTGGGGCTTGAACCCACAAACTTGTGGGGAGCTGCTGATTTGTAAACCAAGACCTTACCCACTAAGCTATCAGTCCTGGCTTACTAAAGCAGTCAATAAGCCTAATGAACCAACATGGCTTCTTTTCCATACTTCAGCACCATGTTACTCATATTAAAAGTAGGCCAAACAAGTCTTTTAAAAAAGACAAAGAAATAAAGCAATCTTTTCAACAGTTCTCTTTAATTAACAAATAGATTTACCGTTTAATGTCACAAATTAGACAAACTATGAGATTTCCAAAGAAAAAGAAAAAGGAATCCTTTGCTATGGTGGGGCTTGAACCCACAAACTGAGGGGAGCTGCTGATTGGTAAACCAAGACCTTACCCACTGAGCTATCAGTCCTGGCTTGTGTAAGTAGTCAATAAGCCTAATGAACCAACATGGCTTCTTTTCCATACTTCAACACCATGTAACTCATATTAAAAGTAGGCCAAACAAGTCTTTCAAAAAAGACAACGGAATAAAGCAATCTTTTCAACAGGTCTCTTTAATTAACAAATAGATTTACAGTTTTATATCACAAAGTAGACAAACTTTGAGATTTCAAAAGAAAAATTAAAAGTTATCTTTTGCTGTGGCAGGGCTTGAACCAACAAACTTGTGGGGAGCTGTTGATTGGTAAACCAAGACCTTACCCACTGAGCTATCACTTCTGACTTTTGCAAAGAGTCAAAAAGCCTAATGAACCAACATGGCTTCTTTTTCATACTTCAATGCCATATAACTTATATTAAAATTAGGCCAAACAAGTCTTTCAAAAAAGACAAAGAAATAAAGCAATCTTTTCAACAGTTCTCTTTAATTAACAAATAGATTTACAGTTTAATGTCACAAATTAGACAAACTATGATATTTCCAAAGAAAAATAAAAAGGAATCCTTTGCTATGGTGGGACTTGGACCCACAAACTGAGGGGAGCTGCTGATTGGTAAACCAAGACCTTACCCACTGAGCTATCAGTCCTGGCTTGTGTAAGCAGTCAATAAGCCTAATGAACCAACATGGCTTCTTTTCCTTACTTCAACTCCATGTAAATCATAATAAAAGTAGGCCAAACAAGTCTTTCAAAAAAGACAAAGAAATAAAGCAATCTTTGCAACAGATTTCTTCAATTAACAAATAGATTCACAGTGTAATGTCACAAATTAGACAAACTATTATATTTCCAAAGAAAAAGAAAAAAGGTATCATTTGCTATGGTGGGGAGCTGCTGATTGGTAAACCAAGATCTTAACCACTGAGCTATCACTTCTGACTTGTGCATGCAGTCAATAAGCCTAATGAACCAACATGGCTTCTTTTCCATACTTCAGCACCATGTAACTCATATTTAAATTAGGCCAAACAAGTCTTTCAAAAAAGACAAAGAAATAAAGCAATCTTTTCAACAGGTCTCTTTAATTAACAAATAGATTTACAGTTTCATGTCACAAATTAGACAAACTATAAGATATCCAAAAAAAAAAAAAGGAATCCTTTGCATTGGCTTAAACCCACAACCTGAGAGGGCGTTGCTGATTGGTAAACCAAGACCTTACCCACTGAGCTATCAGTCCTGGCTTGTGTAAGCAGTGAATAAGCCTAATGAACCAACATGGCTTCTATTCCTTACTTTAACTCCCTGTAAATCATATTAAAAGTAGGCCAAACAAGTCTTTCCAAAAAGTCAAAGAAATAAAGCAATCTTTGCAACAGGTCTCTTTAATTAACAAATAGATTTACAGTTTTATATCACAAAGTAGACAAACTATGAGATTTCAAAAGAAAAATTAAAGGTTATCTTTTGCAACCGCAGGGCTTGAACCCACAACATTGTGCGGAACTGATGATTGGTAAACCAAGACCTTATCCACTGAGCTATCCCTCTTGATATGTTTAAACAGTCTATAAGCCCACTGAGCTATCAGTCCTGGTTTATGTAAGCAGTCAATAGGCCTAATGAACCAACATGGTTTCTTTTCCATACTTCAATAACCTGTAACCTATAAAAAGTAGACCAAACAAGTCTTTTAAAAAAGACAAAGAAATAAAGCAATCTTTTTAAACAGTTCTCTTTAATTAACAAATAGATTTACAGTTTCATGTCAAAAATTAGACAAACTATGAGATTTCCAAAGAAAAATAAAAAGTTTGTCTCCTTTGCTAGGGTGGGGCTTGAACCCACAACCCTGAGAGGAGCTGCGGATTGGAAAACCAAGACATTACCCACTGAGCTATCAGTCATGGCTTGTGGAAGCAGTCATTAAGCCTAATGAACCAACATGGTTTCTTTTCCATACTTCAATAACCTGTAACCTATTAAAAGTAGACCAAACAAGTCTTTTAAAAAAGACAAAGAAATAAAGCAATCTTTTCAACAGTTCTCTTTAATTAACAAATAGATTTACAGTTTAATGTAACAAATTAGACAAACTATGAGATTTCCAAAGAAAAATAAAAAGGAATCCTTTGCTATGGTGGGGCTTGAACCCACAACCTTAAGGGGAGCTGCTGATTGGTAAACCAAGACCTTACCCACTGAGCTATCAGTCCTGGCTTGTGTAAGCAGTCAATAGGCCTAATGAACCAACATGGTTTCTTTTCCATACTTCAATAACCTGTAACCTATTAAAAGTAGACCAAACAAGTCTTTCAAAAAAGACAAAGAAATAAAGCAATCTTATCAACAGATTTCTTCAATTAACAAATAGATTCACAGTGTAATGTCACAAATTAACAAACTATTATATTTCCAAAGAAAAAGAAAAAGATAGCCTTTGCTATGGTGGGGCTTGAACCCACAAACTTGTGGGGAGCTGCTGATTTGTAAACCAAGACCTTACCCACTGAGCTATCAGTCCTGGCTTACTAAAGCAGTCAATAAGCCTAATGAACCAACATGGCTTCTTTTCCATACTTCAGCACCATGTTACTCATATTAAAATTAGGCCAAACAAGTCTTTTAAAAAAGACAAAGAAATAAAGCAATCTTTTCAACAGTTCTCTTTAATTAACAAATAGATTTACAGTTTAATGTCACAAATTAGACAAACTATGAGATTTCCAAAGAAAAAGAAAAAGGTATCCTTTGCTATGGTTGGGCTTGAACCCACAACCTGAGGGGAGCTGCTGATTGGTAAACCAAGACCTTACCCACTGAGCTATCAGTCCTGGCTTGTGTAAGCAGTCAATAAGCCTAATGAACCAACATGGCTTCTTTTCCATACTTCAACACCATGTAACTCATATTAAAAGTAGGCCAAACAAGTCTTTCAAAAAAGACAACGGAATAAAGCAATCTTTTCAACAGGTCTCTTTAATTAACAAATAGATTTACAGTTTTATATCACAAAGTAGACAAACTTTGAGATTTCAAAAGAAAAATTAAAAGTTATCTTTTGCTGTGGCAGGGCTTGAACCCACAAACTTGTGGGGAGCTGTTGATTGGTAAACCAAGACCTTACCCACTGAGCTATCACTTCTGACTTTTGCAAAGAGTCAATAAGCCTAATTAACCAACATGGCTTCTTTTTCATACTTCAATGCCATATAACTTATATTAAAATTAGGCCAAACAAGTCTTTCAAAAAAGACAAAGAAATAAAGCAATCTTTTCAACAGTTCTCTTTAATTAACAAATAGATTTACAGTTTCATGTCACAAATTAGACAAACTATAAGATATCCAAATAAAAAAAAAGGAAAATCCTTTGCTTTGGTGCGGCTTGAACCCACAACCTGAGGGGCGCTGCTGATTGGTAAACCAAGACCTTACCCACTGAGCTATCAGTCCTGGCTTTTGTAAGCAGTGAATAAGCCTAATGAACCAACATGGCTTCTATTCGTTACTTTAACTCCCTGTAAATCATATTAAAAGTAGGCCAAACAAGTCTTTCCAAAAAGTCAAAGAAATAAAGCAATCTTTGCAACAGGTCTCTTTAATTAACAAATAGATTTACAGTTTTATATCACAAAGTAGTCAAACTATGAGATTTCAAAAGAAAAATTAAAGGTTATCTTTTGCAACCGCAGGGCTTGAACTCACAACATTGTGCGGAACTGATGATTGGTAAACCAAGACCTTATCCACTGAGCTATCCCTCTTGACATGTTTAAACAGTCTATAAGCCCACTGAGCTATCAGTCCTGGTTTATGTAAGCAGTCAATAGGCCTAATGAACCAACATGGTTTCTTTTCCATACTTCAATAACCTGTAAACTATAAAAAGTAGACCAAACAAGTCTTTCAAAAAAGACAAAGAAATAAAGCAATCTTTTTAAACAGTTCTCTTTAATTAACAAATAGATTTACAGTTTCATGTCAAAAATTAGACAAACTATGAGATTTCCAAAGAAAAATAAAAAGTTTGTCTCCTTTGCTAGGGTGGGGCTCGAACCCACAACCCTGAGAGGAGCTGCGGATTGGTAAACCAAGACCTTACCCACTGAGCTATCAGTCATGGCTTGTGGAAGCAGTCATTAAGCCTAATGAACCAACATGGTTTCTTTTCCATACTTCAATAACCTGTAACCTATTAAAAGTAGACCAAACAAGTCTTTTAAAAAAGACAAAGAAATAAAGCAATCTTTTCAACAGTTCTCTTTAAATAACAAATAGATTTACAGTTTCATGTCACAAATTAGACAAACTATGAGATTTCCAAAGAAAAATAAAAAGGAATCCTTTGCTATGGTGGGGCTTGAACCCACAACCTTAAGGGGAGCTGCTGATTGGTAAACCAAGACCTTACCTACTGAGCTATCAGTCCTGGCTTGTGTAAACAGTCAATAGGCCTAATGAACCAACATGGTTCTTTTCCATATTTCAATAACCTGTAACCTATTAAAAGTAGACCAAACAAGTCTTTCAAAAAAGACAAAGAAATAAAGCAATCTTATCAACAGATTTCTTCAATTAACAAATAGATTCACAGTGTAATGTCACAAATTAACAAACTATTATATTTCCAAAGAAAAAGAAAAAGATATCCTTTGCTACGGTGGGGCTTGAACCCACAAACTTGTGGGGAGCTGCTGATTTGTAAACCAAGACCTTACCCACTGAGCTATCAGTCCTGGCTTACTAAAGCAGTCAATAAGCCTAATGAACCAACATGGCTTCTTTTCCATACTTCAGCACCATGTTACTCATATTAAAAGTAGGCCAAACAAGTATTTTAAAAAAGACAAAGAAATAAAGCAATCTTTTCAACAGTTCTCTTTAATTAACAAATAGATTTACCGTTTAATGTCACAAATTAGACAAACTATGAGATTTCCAAAGAAAAAGAAAAAGGAATCCTTTGCTATGGTGGGGCTTGAACCCACAACCTGAGGGGAGCTGCTGATTGGTAAACCAAGACCTTACCCACTGAGCTATCAGTCCTGGCTTGTGTAAGCAGTCAATAAGCCTAATGAACCAACATGGCTTCTTTTCCATACTTCAACACCATGTAACTCATATTAAAAGTAGGCCAAACAAGTCTTTCAAAAAAGACAACGGAATAAAGCAATCTTTTCAACAGGTCTCTTTAATTAACAAATAGATTTACAGTTTTATATCACAAAGTAGACAAACTTTGAGATTTCAAAAGAAAATTAAAAGTTATCTTTTGCTGTGGCAGGGCTTGAACCAACAAACTTGTGGAGAGCTGTTGATTGGTAAACCAAGACCTTACCCACTGAGCTATCACTTCTGACTTTTGCAAAGAGTCAATAAGCCTAATGAACCAACATGGCTTCTTTTTCATACTTCAATGCCATATAACTTATATTAAAATTAGGCCAAACAAGTCTTTCAAAAAAGACAAAGAAATAAAGCAATCTTTTCAACAGTTCTCTTTAATTAACAAATAGATTTACAGTTTAATGTCACAAATTAGACAAACTATGATATTTCCAAAGAAAAATAAAAAGGAATCCTTTGCTATGGTGGGACTTGGACCCACAAACTGAGGGGAGCTGCTGATTGGTAAACCAAGACCTTACCCACTGAGCTATCAGTCCTGGCTTGTGTAAGCAGTCAATAAGCCTAATGAACCAACATGGCTTCTTTTCCTTACTTCAACTCCATGTAAATCATATTAAAAGTAGGCCAAACAAGTCTTTCAAAAAAGACAAAGAAATAAAGCAATCTTTGCAACAGATTTCTTCAATTAACAAATAGATTCACAGTGTAATGTCACAAATTAGACAAACTATTATATTTCCAAAGAAAAAGAAAAAAGGTATTATTTGCTATGGTGGGGAGCTGCTGATTGGTAAACCAAGATCTTAACCACTGAGCTATCACTTCTGACTTGTGCATGCAGTCAATAAGCCTAATGAACCAACATGGCTTCTTTTCCATACTTCAGCACCATGTAACTCATATTTAAATTAGGCCAAACAAGTCTTTCAAAAAAGACAAAGAAATAAAGCAATCTTTTCAACAGTTCTCTTTAATTAACAAATAGATTTACAGTTTCATGTCACAAATTAGACAAACTATAAGATATCCAAATAAAAAAAAAGGAATCCTTTGCTTTGGCTTGAACCCACAACCTGAGGGGCGCTGCTGATTGGTAAACCAAGACCTTACCCACTGAGCTATCAGTCCTGGCTTGTGTAAGCAGTGAATAAGCCTAATGAACCAACATGGCTTCTATTCCTTACTTTAACTCCCTGTAAATCATATTAAAAGTAGGCCAAACAAGTCTTTCCAAAAAGTCAAAGAAATAATGCAATCCTTGCAACAGGTCTCTTTAATTAACAAATAGATTTACAGTTTTATATCACAAAGTAGACAAACTATGAGATTTCAAAAGAAAAATTAAAGGTTATCTTTTGCAACCGCAGGGCTTGAACCCACAACATTGTGCGGAACTGATGATTGGTAAACCAAGACCTTATCCACTGAGCTATCCCTCTTGACATGTTTAAACAGTCTATAAGCCCACTGAGCTATCAGTCCTGGTTTATGTAAGCAGTCAATAGGCCTAATGAACCAACATGGTTTCTTTTCCATACTTCAATAACCTGTAACCTATAAAAAGTAGACCAAACAAGTCTTTTAAAAAAGACAAAGAAATAAAGCAATCTTTTTAAACAGTTCTCTTTAATTAACAAATAGATTTACAGTTTCATGTCAAAAATTAGACAAACTATGAGATTTCCAAAGAAAAATAAAAAGTTTGTCTCCTTTGCTAGGGTGGGGCTTGAACCCACAACCCTGAGAGGAGCTGCGGATTGGTAAACCAAGACCTTACCCACTGAGCTATCAGTCATGGCTTGTGGAAGCAGTCATTAAGCCTAATGAACCAACATGGTTTCTTTTCCATACTTCAATAACCTGTAACCTATTAAAAGTAGACCAAACAAGTCTTTTAAAAAAGACAAAGAAATAAAGCAATCTTTTCAACAGTTCTCTTTAATTAACAAATAGATTTACAGTTTAATGTCACAAATTAGACAAACTATGAGATTTCCAAAGAAAAATAAAAAGGAATCCTTTGCTATGGTGGGACTTGAACCCACAACCTTAAGGGGAGCTGCTGATTGGTAAACCAAGACCTTACCAACTGAGCTATCAGTCCTGGCTTGTGTAAACAGTCAATAGGCCTAATGAACCAACATGGTTTCTTTTCCATACTTCAATAACCTGTAACCTATTAAAAGTAGACCAAACAAGTCTTTCAAAAAAGACAAAGAAATAAAGCAATCTTAACAACAGATTTCTTCAATTAACAAATAGATTCACAGTGTAATGTCACAAATTAACAAACTATTATATTTCCAAAGAAAAAAAAAAAGATAGCCTTTGCTACGGTGGGGCTTGAACCCACAAACTTGTGGGGAGCTGCTGATTTGTAAACCAAGACCTTACCCACTGAGCTATCAGTCCTGGCTTACTAAAGCAGTCAATAAGCCTAATGAACCAACATGGCTTCTTTTCCATACTTCAGCACCATGTTACTCATATTAAAAGTAGGCCAAACAAGTCTTTTAAAAAAGACAAAGAAATAAAGCAATCTTTTCAACAGTATTCTTTAATTAACAAATAGATTTACAGTTTAATGTCACAAATTAGACAAACTATGAGATTTCCAAAGAAAAAGAAAAAGGAATCCTTTGCTATGGTTGAGCTTGAACCCACAACCTGAGGGGAGCTGCTGATTGGTAAACCAAGACCTTACCCACTGAGCTATCAGTCCTGGCTTGTGTAAGCAGTCAATAAGCCTAATGAACCAACATGGCTTCTTTTCCATACTTCAACACCATGTAACTCATATTAAAAGTAGGCCAAACAAGTCTTTCAAAAAAGACAACGGAATAAAGCAATCTTTTCAACAGGTCTCTTTAATTAACAAATAGATTTACAGTTTTATATCACAAAGTAGACAAACTTTGAGATTTCAAAAGAAAAATTAAAAGTTATCTTTTGCTGTGGCAGGGCTTGAACCCACAAACTTGTGGGGAGCTGTTGATTGGTAAACCAAGACCTTACCCACTGAGCT
This sequence comes from Silurus aristotelis, assembly GCF_946808225.1. Taxonomy (NCBI): domain Eukaryota; kingdom Metazoa; phylum Chordata; class Actinopteri; order Siluriformes; family Siluridae; genus Silurus; species Silurus aristotelis. The sequence continues at coordinate 20,014,239 of NC_139593.1, forward strand.
ATCACTTCTGACTTTTGCAAAGAGTCAATAAGCCTAATGAACCAACATGGCTTCTTTTTCATACTTCAATCCCATATAACTTATATTAAAATTAGGCCAAACAAGTCTTTCAAAAAAGACAAAGAAATAAAGCAATCTTTTCAACAGTTCTCTTTAATTAACAAATAGATTTACAGTTTAATGTCACAAATTAGACAAACTATGATATTTCCAAAGAAAAATAAAAAGGAATCCTTTGCTATGGTGGGACTTGGACCCACAAACTGAGGGGAGCTGCTGATTGGTAAACCAAGACCTTACCCACTGAGCTATCAGTCCTGGCTTGTGTAAGCAGTCAATAAGCCTAATGAACCAACATGGCTTCTTTTCCTTACTTCAACTCCATGTAAATCATATTAAAAGTAGGCCAAACAAGTCTTTCAAAAAAGACAAAGAAATAAAGCAATCTTTGCAACAGATTTCTTCAATTAACAAATAGATTCACAGTGTAATGTCACAAATTAGATAAACTATTATATTTCCAAAGAAAAAGAAAAAAGGTATCATTTGCTATGGTGGGAAGCTGCTGATTGGTAAACCAAGATCTTAACCACTGAGCTATCACTTCTGACTTGTGCATGCAGTCAATAAGCCTAATGAACCAACATGGCTTCTTTTCCATACTTCAGCACCATGTAACTCATATTTAAATTAGGCCAAACAAGTCTTTCAAAAAAGACAAAGAAATAAAGCAATCTTTTCAACAGTTCTCTTTAATTAACAAATAGATTTACAGTTTCATGTCACAAATTAGACAAACTATAAGATATCCAAATAAAAAAAAAGGAAAATACTTTGCTTTGGTGCGGCTTGAACCCACAACCTGAGGGGCGCTGCTGATTGGTAAACCAAGACCTTACCCACTGAGCTATCAGTCCTGGCTTTTGTAAGCAGTGAATAAGCCTAATGAACCAACATGGCTTCTATTCGTTACTTTAACTCCCTGTAAATCATATTAAAAGTAGGCCAAACAAGTCTTTCCAAAAAGTCAAAGAAATAAAGCAATCTTTGCAACAGGTCTCTTTAATTAACAAATAGATTTACAGTTTTATATCACAAAGTAGACAAACTATGAGATTTCAAAAGAAAAATTAAAGGTTATCTTTTGCAACCGCAGGGCTTGAACCCACAACATTGTGCGGAACTGATGATTGGTAAACCAAGACCTTATCCACTGAGCTATCCCTCTTGACATGTTTAAACAGTCTATAAGCCCACTGAGCTATCAGTCATGGCTTGTGGAAGCAGTCATTAAGCCTAATGAACCAACATGGTTTCTTTTCCATACTTCAATAACCTGTAACCTATAAAAAGTAGACCAAACAAGTCTTTTAAAAAAGACAAAGAAATAAAGCAATCTTTTCAACAGTTCTCTTTAAATAACAAATAGATTTACAGTTTCATGTCACAAATTAGACAAACTATGAGATTTCCAAAGAAAAATAAAAAGGAATCCTTTGCTATGGTGGGGCTTGAACCCACAACCTTAAGGGGAGCTGCTGATTGGTAAACCAAGACCTTACCTACTGAGCTATCAGTCCTGGCTTGTGTAAACAGTCAATAGGCCTAATGAACCAACATGGTTCTTTTCCATATTTCAATAACCTGTAACCTATTAAAAGTAGACCAAACAAGTCTTTCAAAAAAGACAAAGAAATAAAGCAATCTTATCAACAGATTTCTTCAATTAACAAATAGATTCACAGTGTAATGTCACAAATTAACAAACTATTATATTTCAAAAGAAAAAGAAAAAGATATTCTTTGCTACGGTGGGGCTTGAACCAACAAACTTGTTGGGAGCTGCTGATTTGTAAACCAAGACCTTACCCACTGAGCTATCAGTCCTGGCTTACTAAAGCAGTCAATAAGCCTAATGAACCAACATGGCTTCTTTTCCATGCTTCAGCACCATGTTACTCATATTAAAAGTAGGCCAAACAAGTCTTTTAAAAAAGACAAAGAAATAAAGCAATCTTTTCAACAGTTCTCTTTAATTAACAAATAGATTTACCGTTTAATGTCACAAATTAGACAAACTATGAGATTTCCAAAGAAAAAGAAAAAGGAATCCTTTGCTATGGTGGGGCTTGAACCCACAACCTGAGGGGAGCTGCTGATTGGTAAACCAAGACCTTACCCACTGAGCTATCAGTCCTGGCTTGTGTAAGCAGTCAATAAGCCTAATGAACTAACATGGCTTCTTTTCCATACTTCAACACCATGTAACTCATATTAAAAGTAGGCCAAACAAGTCTTTCAAAAAAGACAACGGAATAAAGCAATCTTTTCAACAGGTCTCTTTAATTAACAAATAGATTTACAGTTTTATATCACAAAGTAGACAAACTTTGAGATTTCAAAAGAAAAATTAAAAGTTATCTTTTGCTGTGGCAGGGCTTGAACCAACAAACTTGTGGGGAGCTGTTGATTGGTAAACCAAGACCTTACCCACTGAGCTATCACTTCTGACTTTTGCAAAGAGTCAATAAGCCTAATGAACCAACATGGCTTCTTTTCCTTACTTCAATGCCATATAACTTATATTAAAATTAGGCCAAACAAGTCTTTCAAAAAAGACAAAGAAATAAAGCAATCTTTTCAACAGTTCTCTTTAATTAACAAATAGATTTACAGTTTAATGTCACAAATTAGACAAACTATGATATTTCCAAAGAAAAATAAAAAGGAATCCTTTGCTATGGTGGGACTTGGACCCACAAACTGAGGGGAGCTGCTGATTGGTAAACCAAGACCTTACCCACTGAGCTATCAGTCCTGGCTTGTGTAAGCAGTCAATAAGCCTAATGAACCAACATGGCTTCTTTTCCTTACTTCAACTCCATGTAAATCATATTAAAAGTAGGCCAAACAAGTCTTTCAAAAAAGACAAAGAAATAAAGCAATCTTTGCAACAGATTTCTTCAATTAACAAATAGATTCACAGTGTAATGTCACAAATTAGACAAACTATTATATTTCCAAAGAAAAAGAAAAAAGGTATCATTTGCTATGGTGGGGAGCTGCTGATTGGTAAACCAAGATCTTAACCACTGAGCTATCACTTCTGACTTGTGCATGCAGTCAATAAGCCTAATGAACCAACATGGCTTCTTTTCCATACTTCAGCACCATGTAACTCATATTTAAATTAGGCCAAACAAGTCTTTCAAAAAAGACAAAGAAATAAAGCAATCTTTTCAACAGTTCTCTTTAATTAACAAATAGATTTACAGTTTCATGTCACAAATTAGACAAACTATAAGATATCCAAATAAAAAAAAAGGAATCCTTTGCTTTGGCTTGAACCCACAACCTGAGGGGCGCTGCTGATTGGTAAACCAAGACCTTACCCACTGAGCTATCAGTCCTGGCTTGTGTAAGCAGTGAATAAGCCTAATGAACCAACATGGCTTCTATTCCTTACTTTAACTCCCTGTAAATCATATTAAAAGTAGGCCAAACAAGTCTTTCCAAAAAGTCAAAGAAATAATGCAATCTTTGCAACAGGTCTCTTTAATTAACAAATAGATTTACAGTTTTATATCACAAAGTAGACAAACTATGAGATTTCAAAAGAAAAATTAAAGGTTATCTTTTGCAACCGCAGGGCTTGAACCCACAACATTGTGCGGAACTGATGATTGGTAAACCAAGACCTTATCCACTGAGCTATCCCTCTTGACATGTTTAAACAGTCTATAAGCCCACTGAGCTATCAGTCCTGGTTTATGTAAGCAGTCAATAGGCCTAATGAACCAACATGGTTTCTTTTCCATACTTCAATAACCTGTAACCTATAAAAAGTAGACCAAACAAGTCTTTTAAAAAAGACAAAGAAATAAAGCAATCTTTTTAAACAGTTCTCTTTAATTAACAAATAGATTTACATTTTCATGTCAAAAATTAGACAAACTATGAGATTTCCAAAGAAAAATAAAAAGTTTGTCTCCTTTGCTAGGGTGGGGCTTGAACCCACAACCCTGAGAGGAGCTGCGGATTGGTAAACCAAGACCTTACCCACTGAGCTATCAGTCATGGCTTGTGGAAGCAGTCATTAAGCCTAATGAACCAACATGGTTTCTTTTCCATACTTCAATAACCTGTAACCTATTAAAAGTAGACCAAACAAGTCTTTTAAAAAAGACAAAGAAATAAAGCAATCTTTTCAACAGTTCTCTTTAATTAACAAATAGATTTACAGTTTAATGTCACAAATTAGACAAACTATGAGATTTCCAAAGAAAAATAAAAAGGAATCCTTTGCTATGGTGGGGCTTGAACCCACAACCTTAAGGGGAGGTGCTGATTGGTAAACCAAGACCTTACCAACTGAGCTATCAGTCCTGGCTTGTGTAAACAGTCAATAGGCCTAATGAACCAACATGGTTTCTTTTCCATACTTCAATAACCTGTAACCTATTAAAAGTAGACCAAACAAGTCTTTCAAAAAAGACAAAGAAATAAAGCAATCTTATCAACAGATTTCTTCAATTAACAAATAGATTCACAGTGTAATGTCACAAATTAACAAACTATTATATTTCCAAAGAAAAAAAAAAAGATAGCCTTTGCTACGGTGGGGCTTGAACCCACAAACTTGTGGGGAGCTGCTGATTTGTAAACCAAGACCTTACCCACTGAGCTATCAGTCCTGGCTTACTAAAGCAGTCAATAAGCCTAATGAACCAACATGGCTTCTTTTCCATACTTCAGCACCATGTTACTCATATTAAAAGTAGGCCAAACAAGTCTTTTAAAAAAGACAAAGAAATAAAGCAATCTTTTCAACAGTTCTCTTTAATTAACAAATAGATTTACAGTTTAATGTCACAAATTAGACAAACTATGAGATTTCCAAAGAAAAAGAAAAAGGAATCCTTTGCTATGGTTGAGCTTGAACCCAAAACCTGAGGGGAGCTGCTGATTGGTAAACCAAGACCTTACCCACTGAGCTATCAGTCCTGGCTTGTGTAAGCAGTCAATAAGCCTAATGAACCAACATGGCTTCTTTTCCATACTTCAACACCATGTAACTCATATTAAAAGTAGGCCAAACAAGTCTTTCAAAAAAGACAACGGAATAAAGCAATCTTTTCAACAGGTCTCTTTAATTAACAAATAGATTTACAGTTTTATATCACAAAGTAGACAAACTTTGAGATTTCAAAAGAAAAATTAAAAGTTATCTTTTGCTGTGGCAGGGCTTGAACCCACAAACTTGTGGGGAGCTGTTGATTGGTAAACCAAGACCTTACCCACTGAGCTATCACTTCTGACTTTTGCAAAGAGTCAATAAGCCTAATGAACCAACATGGCTTCTTTTTCATACTTCAATGCCATATAACTTATATTAAAATTAGGCCAAACAAGTCTTTCAAAAAAGACAAAGAAATAAAGCAATCTTTTCAACAGTTCTCTTTAATTAACAAATAGATTTACAGTTTAATGTCACAAATTAGACAAACTATGATATTTCCAAAGAAAAATAAAAAGGAATCCTTTGCTATGGTGGGACTTGGACCCACAAACTGAGGGGAGCTGCTGATTGGTAAACCAAGACCTTACCCACTGAGCTATCAGTCCTGGCTTGTGTAAGCAGTCAATAAGCCTAATGAACCAACATGGCTTCTTTTCCTTACTTCAACTCCATGTAAATCATATTAAAAGTAGGCCAAACAAGTCTTTCAAAAAAGACAAAGAAATAAAGCAATCTTTGCAACAGATTTCTTCAATTAACAAATAGATTCACAGTGTAATGTCACAAATTAGACAAACTATTATATTTCCAAAGAAAAAGAAAAAAGGTATCATTTGCTATTGTGGGGAGCTGCTGATTGGTAAACCAAGATCTTAACCACTGAGCTATCACTTCTGACTTGTGCATGCAGTCAATAAGCCTAATGAACCAACAAGGCTTCTTTTCCATACTTCAGCACCATGTAACTCATATTTCAATTAGGCCAAACAAGTCTTTCAAAAAAGACAAAGAAATAAAGCAATCTTTTCAACAGTTCTCTTTAATTAACAAATAGATTTACAGTTTCATGTCACAAATTAGACAAACTATAAGATATCCAAATAAAAAAAAAGGAAAATCCTTTGCTTTGGTGCGGCTTGAACCCACAACCTGAGGGGCGCTGCTGATTGGTAAACCAAGACCTTACCCACTGAGCTATCAGTCCTGGCTTTTGTAAGCAGTGAATAAGCCTAATGAACCAACATGGCTTCTATTCGTTACTTTAACTCCCTGTAAATCATATTAAAAGTAGGCCAAACAAGTCTTTCCAAAAAGTCAAAGAAATAAAGCAATCTTTGCAACAGGTCTCTTTAATTAACAAATAGATTTACAGTTTTATATCACAAAGTAGACAAACTATGAGATTTCAAAAGAAAAATTAAAGGTTATCTTTTGCAACCGCAGGGCTTGAACCCACAACATTGTGCGGAACTGATGATTGGTAAACCAAAACCTTATCCACTGAGCTATACCTCTTGACATGTTTAAACAGTCTATAAACCCACTGAGCTATCAGTCCTGGTTTATGTAAGCAGTCAATAGGCCTAATGAACCAACATGGTTTCTTTTCCATACTTCAATAACCTGTAAACTATAAAAAGTAGACCAAACAAGTCTTTCAAAAAAGACAAAGAAATAAAGCAATCTTTTTAAACAGTTCTCTTTAATTAACAAATAGATTTACAGTTTCATGTCAAAAATTAGACAAACTATGAGATTTCCAAAGAAAAATAAAAAGTTTGTCTCCATTGCTAGGGTGGGGCTCGAACCCACAACCCTGAGAGGAGCTGCGGATTGGTAAACCAAGACCTTACCCACTGAGCTATCAGTCATGGCTTGTGGAAGCAGTCATTAGGCCTAATGAACCAACATGGTTTCTTTTCCATACTTCAATAACCTGTAACCTATTAAAAGTAGACCAAACAAGTCTTTTAAAAAAGACAAAGAAATAAAGCAATCTTTTCAACAGTTCGCTTTAAATAACAAATAGATTTACAGTTTCATGTCACAAATTAGACAAACTATGAGATTTCCAAAGAAAAATAAAAAGGAATCCTTTGCTATGGTGGGGCTTGAACCCACAACCTTAAGGGGAGCTGCTGATTGGTAAACCAAGACCTTACCTACTGAGCTATCAGTCCTGGCTTGTGTAAACAGTCAATAGGCCTAATGAACCAACATGGTTCTTTTCTATATTTCAATAACCTGTAACCTATTAAAAGTAGACCAAACAAGTCTTTCAAAAAAGACAAAAAAATAAAGCAATCTTATCAACAGATTTCTTCAATTAACAAATAGATTCACAGTGTAATGTCACAAATTAACAAACTATTATATTTCCAAAGAAAAAGAAAAAGATATCCTTTGCTACGGTGGGGCTTGAACCCACAAACTTGTGGGGAGCTGCTGATTTGTAAACCAAGACCTTACCCACTAAGCTATCAGTACTGGCTTACTAAAGCAGTCAATAAGCCTAATGAACCAACATGGCTTCTTTTCCATACTTCAGCACCATGTTACTCATATTAAAAGTAGGCCAAACAAGTCTTTTAAAAAAGACAAAGAAATAAAGCAATCTTTTCAACAGTTCTCTTTAATTAACAAATAGATTTACCGTTTAATGTCACAAATTAGACAAACTATGAGATTTCCAAAGAAAAAGAAAAAGGAATCCTTTGCTATGGTGGGGCTTGAACCCACAACCTGAGGGGAGCTGCTGATTGGTAAACCAAGACCTTACCCACTGAGCTATCAGTCCTGGCTTGTGTAAGCAGTCAATAAGCCTAATGAACCAACATGGCTTCTTTTCCATACTTCAACACCATGTAACTCATATTAAAAGTAGGCCAAACAAGTCTTTCAAAAAAGACAACGGAATAAAGCAATCTTTTCAACAGGTCTCTTTAATTAACAAATAGATTTACAGTTTTATATCACAAAGTAGACAAACTTTGAGATTTCAAAAGAAAAATTAAAAGTTATCTTTTGCTGTGGCAGGGCTTGAACCAACAAACTTGTGGGGAGCTGTTGATTGGTAAACCAAGACCTTACCCACTGAGCTATCACTTCTGACTTTTGCAAAGAGTCAATAAGCCTAATGAACCAACATGGCTTCTTTTTCATACTTCAATGCCATATAACTTATATTAAAATTAGGCCAAACAAGTCTTTCAAAAAAGACAAAGAAATAAAGCAATCTTTTCAACAGTTCTCTTTAATTAACAAATAGATTTACAGTTTAATGTCACAAATTAGACAAACTATGATATTTCCAAAGAAAAATAAAAAGGAATCCTTTGCTATGGTGGGACTTGGACCCACAAACTGAGGGGAGCTGCTGATTGGTAAACCAAGACCTTACCCACTGAGCTATCAGTCCTGGCTTGTGTAAGCAGTCAATAAGCCTAATGAACCAACATGGCTTCTTTTCCTTACTTCAACTCCATGTAAATCATATTAAAAGTAGGCCAAACAAGTCTTTCAAAAAAGACAAAGAAATAAAGCAATCTTTGCAACAGATTTCTTCAATTAACAAATAGATTCACAGTGTAATGTCACAAATTAGACAAACTATTATATTTCCAAAGAAAAAGAAAAAAGGTATCATTTGCTATGGTGGGAAGCTGCTGATTGGTAAACCAAGATCTTAACCACTGAGCTATCACTTCTGACTTGTGCATGCAGTCAATAAGCCTAATGAACCAACATGGCTTCTTTTCCATACTTCAGCACCATGTAACTCATATTTAAATTAGGCCAAACAAGTCTTTCAAAAAAGACAAAGAAATAAAGCAATCTTTTCAACAGTTCTCTTTAATTAACAAATAGATTTACAGTTTCATGTCACAAATTAGACAAACTATAAGATATCCAAATAAAAAAAAAGGAAAATCCTTTGCTTTGGTGCGGCTTGAACCCACATCCTGAGGGGCCTGCTGATTGGTAAACCAAGACCTTACCCACTGAGCTATCAGTCCTGGCTTTTGTAAGCAGTGAATAAGCCTAATGAACCAACATGGCTTCTATTCGTTACTTTAACTCCCTGTAAATCATATTAAAAGTAGGCCAAACAAGTCTTTCCAAAAAGTCAAAGAAATAAAGCAATCTTTGCAACAGGTCTCTTTAATTAACAAATAGATTTACAGTTTTATATCACAAAGTAGACAAACTATGAGATTTCAAAAGAAAAATTAAAGGTTATCTTTTGCAACCGCAGGGCTTGAACCCACAACATTGTGCGGAACTGATGATTGGTAAACCAAGACCTTATCCACTGAGCTATCCCTCTTGACATGTTTAAACAGTCTATAAGCCCACTGAGCTATCAGTCCTGGTTTATGTAAGCAGTCAATAGGCCTAATGAACCAACATGGTTTCTTTTCCATACTTCAATAACCTGTAAACTATAAAAAGTAGACCAAACAAGTCTTTCAAAAAGACAAAGAAATAAAGCAATCTTTTTAAACAGTTCTCTTTAATTAACAAATAGATTTACAGTTTCATGTCAAAAATTAGACAAACTATGAGATTTCCAAAGAAAAATAAAAAGTTTGTCTCTTTTGCTAGGGTGGGGCTCGAACCCACAACCCTGAGAGGAGCTGCGGATTGGTAAACCAAGACCTTACCCACTGAGCTATCAGTCATGGCTTGTGGAAGCAGTCATTAAGCCTAATGAACCAACATGGTTTCTTTTCCATACTTCAATAACCTGTAACCTATTAAAAGTAGACCAAACAAGTCTTTTAAAAAAGACAAAGAAATAAAGCAATCTTTTCAACAGTTCTCTTTAAATAACAAATAGATTTACAGTTTCATGTCACAAATTAGACAAACTATGAGATTTCCAAAGAAAAATAAAAAGGAATCCTTTGCTATGGTGGGGCTTGAACCCACAACCTTAAGGGGAGCTGCTGATTGGTAAACCAAGACCTTACCTACTGAGCTATCAGTCCTGGCTTGTGTTAACAGTCAATAGGCCTAATGAACCAACATGGTTCTTTTCCATATTTCAATAACCTGTAACCTATTAAAAGTAGACCAAACAAGTCTTTCAAAAAAGACAAAGAAATAAAGCAATCTTATCAACAGATTTCTTCAATTAACAAATAGATTCACAGTGTAATGTCACAAATTAACAAACTATTATATTTCCAAAGAAAAAGAAAAAGATATCCTTTGCTACGGTGGGGCTTGAACCCACAAACTTGTGGGGAGCTGCTGATTTGTAAACCAAGACCTTACCCACTGAGCTATCAGTCCTGGCTTACTAAAGCAGTCAATAAGCCTAATGAACCAACATGGCTTCTTTTCCATACTTCAGCACCATGTTACTCATATTAAAAGTAGGCCAAACAAGTCTTTTAAAAAAGACAAAGAAATAAAGCAATCTTTTCAACAGTTCTCTTTAATTAACAAATAGATTTACCGTTTAATGTCACAAATTAGACAAACTATGAGATTTCCAAAGAAAAAGAAAAAGGAATCCTTTGCTATGGTGGGGCTTGAACCCACAACCTGAGGGGAGCTGCTGATTGGTAAACCAAGACCTTACCCACTGAGCTATCAGTCCTGGCTTGTGTAAGCTGTCAATAAGCCTAATGAACCAACATGGCTTCTTTTCCATACTTCAACACCATGTAACTCATATTAAAAGTAGGCCAAACAAGTCTTTCAAAAAAGACAACGGAATAAAGCAATCTTTTCAACAGGTCTCTTTAATTAACAAATAGATTTACAGTTTTATATCACAAAGTAGACAAACTTTGAGATTTCAAAAGAAAAATTAAAAGTTATCTTTTGCTGTGGCAGGGCTTGAACCAACAAACTTGTGGGGAGCTGTTGATTGGTAAACCAAGACCTTACCCACTGAGCTATCACTTCTGACTTTTGCAAAGAGTCAATAAGCCTAATGAACCAACATGGCTTCTTTTTCATACTTCAATGCCATATAACTTATATTAAAATTAGGCCAAACAAGTCTTTCAAAAAAGACAAAGAAATAAAGCAATCTTTTCAACAGTTCTCTTTAATTAACAAATAGATTTACAGTTTAATGTCACAAATTAGACAAACTATGATATTTCCAAAGAAAAATAAAAAGGAATCCTTTGCTATGGTGGGACTTGGACCCACAAACTGAGGGGAGCTGCTGATTGGTAAACCAAGACCTTACCCACTGAGCTATCAGTCCTGGCTTGTGTAAGCAGTCAATAAGCCTAATGAACCAACATGGCTTCTTTTCCTTACTTCAACTCCATGTAAATCATATTAAAAGTAGGCCAAACAAGTCTTTCAAAAAAGACAAAGAAATAAAGCAATCTTTGCAACAGATTTCTTCAATTAACAAATAGATTCACAGTGTAATGTCACAAATTAGACAAACTATTATATTTCCAAAGAAAAAGAAAAAAGGTATAATTTGCTATGGTGGGGAGCTGCTGATTGGTAAACCAAGATCTTAACCACTGAGCTATCACTTCTGACTTGTGCATGCAGTCAATAAGCCTAATGAACCAACATGGCTTCTTTTCCATACTTCAGCACCATGTAACTCATATTTAAATTAGGCCAAACAAGTCTTTCAAAAAAGACAAAGAAATAAAGCAATCTTTTCAACAGTTCTCTTTAATTAACAAATAGATTTACAGTTTCATGTCACAAATTAGACAAACTATAAGATATCCAAATAAAAAAAAGAAATCCTTTGCTTTGGCTTGAACCCACAACCTGAGGGGCGCTGCTGATTTGTAAACCAAGACCTTACCCACTGAGCTATCAGTCCTGGCTTGTGTAAGCAGTGAATAAGCCTAATGAACCAACATGGCTTCTATTCCTTACTTTAACTCCCTGTAAATCATATTAAATGTAGGCCAAACAAGTCTTTCCAAAAAGTCAAAGAAATAATGCAATCCTTGCAACAGGTCTCTTTAATTAACAAATAGATTTACAGTTTTATATCACAAAGTAGACAAACTATGAGATTTCAAAAGAAAAATTAAAGGTTATCTTTTGCAACCGCAGAACTTGAACCCACAACATTGTGCGGAACTGATGATTGGTAAACCAAGACCTTATCCACTGAGCTATCCCTCTTGACATGTTTAAACAGTCTATAAGCCCACTGAGCTATCAGTCCTGGTTTATGTAAGCAGTCAATAGGCCTAATGAACCAACATGGTTTCTTTTCCATACTTCAATAACCTGTAACCTATAAAAAGTAGACCAAACAAGTCTTTTAAAAAAGACAAAGAAATAAAGCAATCTTTTTAAACAGTTCTCTTTAATTAACAAATAGATTTACAGTTTCATGTCAAAAATTAGACAAACTATGAGATTTCCAAATAAAAATAAAAAGTTTGTCTCCTTTGCTAGGGTGGGGCTTGAACCCACAACCCTGAGAGGAGCTGCGGATTGGTAAACCAAGACCTTACCCACTGAGCTATCAGTCATGGCTTGTGGAAGCAGTCATTAAGCCTAATGAACCAACATGGTTTCTTTTCCATACTTCAATAACCTGTAACCTATTAGAAGTAGACCAAACAAGTCTTTTAAAAAAGACAAAGAAATAAAGCAATCTTTTCAACAGTTCTCTTTAATTAACAAATAGATTTACAGTTTAATGTCACAAATTAGACAAACTATGAGATTTCCAAAGAAAAATAAAAAGGAATCCTTTGCTATGGTGGGGCTTGAACCCACAACCTTAAGGGGAGCTGCTGATTGGTAAACCAAGACCTTACCAACTGAGCTATCAGTCCTGGCTTGTGTAAACAGTCAATAGGCCTAATGAACCAACATGGTTTCTTTTCCATACTTCAATAACCTGTAACCTATTAAAAGTAGACCAAACAAGTCTTTCAAAAAAGACAAAGAAATAAAGCAATCTTATCAACAGATTTCTTCAATTAACAAATAGATTCACAGTGTAATGTCACAAATTAACAAACTATTATATTTCCAAAGAAAAAGAAAAAGATAGCCTTTGCTACCGTGGGGCTTGAACCCACAAACTTGTGGGGAGCTGTTGATTTGTAAACCAAGACCTTACCCACTGAGCTATCAGTCCTGGCTTACTAAAGCAGTCAATAAGCCTAATGAACCAACATGGCTTCTTTTCCATACTTCAGCACCATGTTACTCATATTAAAAGTAGGCCAAACAAGTCTTTTAAAAAAGACAAAGAAATAAAGCAATCTTTTCAACAGTTCTCTTTAATTAACAAATAGATTTACAGTTTAATGTCACAAATTAGACAAACTATGAGATTTCCAAAGAAAAAGAAAAGGGAATCCTTTGCTATGGTTGAGCTTGAACCCACAACCTGAGGGGAGCTGCTGATTGGTAAACCAAGACCTTACCCACTGAGCTATTAGTCCTGGCTTGTGTAAGCAGTCAATAAGCCTAATGAACCAACATGGCTTCTTTTCCATACTTCAACACCATGTAACTCATATTAAAAGTAGGCCAAACAAGTCTTTAAAAAAAGACAACGGAATAAAGCAATCTTTTCAACAGTTCTCTTTAATTAACAAATAGATTTACAGTTTAATGTCACAAATTAGACAAACTATGATATTTCCAAAGAAAAATAAAAAGGAATCCTTTGCTATGGTGGGACTTGGACCCACAAACTGAGGGGAGCTGCTGATTGGTAAACCAAGACCTTACCCACTGAGCTATCAGTCCTGGCTTGTGTAAGCAGTCAATAAGCCTAATGAACCAACATGGCTTCTTTTCCTTACTTCAACTCCATGTAAATCATATTAAAAGTAGGCCAAACAAGTCTTTCAAAAAAGACAAAGAAATAAAGCAATCTTTGCAACAGATTTCTTCAATTAACAAATAGATTCACAGTGTAATGTCACAAATTAGACAAACTATTATATTTCCAAAGAAAAAGAAAAAAGGTATCATTTGCTATGGTGGGAAGCTGCTGATTGGTAAACCAAGATCTTAACCACTGAGCTATCACTTCTGACTTGTGCATGCAGTCAATAAGCCTAATGAACCAACATTGCTTCTTTTCCATACTTCAGCACCATGTAACTCATATTTAAATTAGGCCAAACAAGTCTTTCAAAAAAGACAAAGAAATAAAGCAATCTTTTCAACATTTCTCTTTAATTAACAAATAGATTTACAGTTTCATGTCACAAATTAGACAAACTATAAGATATCCAAATAAAAAAAAAGGAAAATCCTTTGCTTTGGTGCGGCTTGAACCCACAACCTGAGGGGCGCTGCTGATTGGTAAACCAAGACCTTACCCACTGAGCTATCAGTCCTGGCTTTTGTAAGCAGTCAATAAGCCTAATGAACCAACATGGCTTCTTTTCCATACTTCAACACCATGTAACTCATATTAAAAGTAGGCCAAACAAGTCTTTCAAAAAAGACAACGGAATAAAGCAATCTTTTCAACAGGTCTCTTTAATTAACAAATAGATTTACAGTTTTATATCACAAAGTAGACAAACTTTGAGATTTCAAAAGAAAAATTAAAAGTTATCTTTTGCTGTGGCAGGGCTTGAACCAACAAACTTGTGGGGAGCTGTTGATTGGTAAACCAAGACCTTACCCACTGAGCTATCACTTCTGACTTTTGCAAAGAGTCAATAAGCCTAATGAACCAACATGGCTTCTTTTTCATACTTCAATGCCATATAACTTATATTAAAATTAGGCCAAACAAGTCTTTCAAAAAAGACAAAGAAATAAAGCAATCTTTTCAACAGTTCTCTTTAATTAACAAATAGATTTACAGTTTAATGTCACAAATTAGACAAACTATGATATTTCCAAAGAAAAATAAAAAGGAATCCTTTGCTATGGTGGGACTTGGACCCACAAACTGAGGGGAGCTGCTGATTGGTAAACCAAGACCTTACCCACTGAGCTATCAGTCCTGGCTTGTGTAAGCAGTCAATAAGCCTAATGAACCAACATGGCTTCTTTTCCTTACTTCAACTCCATGTAAATCATATTAAAAGTAGGCCAAACAAGTCTTTCAAAAAAGACAAAGAAATAAAGCAATCTTTGCAACAGATTTCTTCAATTAACAAATAGATTCACAGTGTAATGTCACAAATTAGACAAACTATTATATTTCCAAAGAAAAAGAAAAAAGGTATCATTTGCTATGGTGGGAAGCTGCTGATTGGTAAACCAAGATCTTAACCACTGAGCTATCACTTCTGACTTGTGCATGCAGTCAATAAGCCTAATGAACCAACATGGCTTCTTTTCCATACTTCAGCACCATGTAACTCATATTTAAATTAGGCCAAACAAGTCTTTCAAAAAAGACAAAGAAATAAAGCAATCTTTTCAACATTTCTCTTTAATTAACAAATAGATTTACAGTTTCATGTCACAAATTAGACAAACTATAAGATATCCAAATAAAAAAAAAGGAAAATCCTTTGCTTTGGTGCGGCTTGAACCCACAACCTGAGGGGCGCTGCTGATTGGTAAACCAAGACCTTACCCACTGAGCTATCAGTCCTGGCTTTTGTAAGCAGTGAATAAGGCTAATGAACCAACATGGCTTCTATTCGTTACTTTAACTCCCTGTAAATCATATTAAAAGTAGGCCAAACAAGTCTTTCCAAAAAGTCAAAGAAATAAAGCAATCTTTGCAACAGGTCTCTTTAATTAACAAATAGATTTACAGTTTTATATCACAAAGTAGACAAACTATGAGATTTCAAAAGAAAAATTAAAGGTTATCTTTTGCAACCGCAGGGCTTGAACCCACAACATTGTGCGGAACTGATGATTGGTAAACCAAGACCTTATCCACTGAGCTATCCCTCTTGACATGTTTAAACAGTCTATAAGCCCACTGAGCTATCAGTCCTGGTTTATGTAAGCAGTCAATAGGCCTAATGAACCAACATGGTTTCTTTTCCATACTTCAATAACCTGTAAACTATAAAAAGTAGACCAAACAAGTCTTTCAAAAAAGACAAAGAAATAAAGCAATCTTTTTAAACAGTTCTCTTTAATTAACAAATAGATTTACAGTTTCATGTCAAAAATTAGACAAACTATGAGATTTCCAAAGAAAAATAAATAATTTGTCTCCTTTGCTAGGGTGGGGCTCGAACCCACAACCCTGAGAGGAGCTGCGGATTGGTAAACCAAGACCTTACCCACTGAGCTATCAGTCATGGCTTGTGGAAGCAGTCATTAAGCCTAATGAACCAACATGGTTTCTTTTCCATACTTCAATAACCTGTAACCTATTAAAAGTAGACCAAACAAGTCTTTTAAAAAAGACAAAGAAATAAAGCAATCTTTTCAACAGTTCTCTTTAAATAACAAATAGATTTACAGTTTCATGTCACAAATTAGACAAACTATGAGATTTCCAAAGAAAAATAAAAAGGAATCCTTTGCTATGGTGGGGCTTGAACCCACAACCTTAAGGGGAGCTGCTGATTGGTAAACCAAGACCTTACCTACTGAGCTATCAGTCCTGGCTTGTGTAAACAGTCAATAGGCCTAATGAACCAACATGGTTCTTTTCCATATTTCAATAACCTGTAACCTATTAAAAGTAGACCAAACAAGTCTTTCAAAAAAGACAAAAAAATAAAGCAATCTTATCAACAGATTTCTTCAATTAACAAATAGATTCACAGTGTAATGTCACAAATTAACAAACTATTATATTTCCAAAGAAAAAGAAAAGATATCCTTTGCTACGGTGGGGCTTGAACCCACAAACTTGTGGGGAGCTGCTGATTTGTAAACCAAGACCTTACCCACTGAGCTATCAGTCCTGGCTTACTAAAGCAGTCAATAAGCCTAATGAACCAACATGGCTTCTTTTCCATACTTCAGCACCATGTTACTCATATTAAAAGTAGGCCAAACAAGTCTTTTAAAAAAGACAAAGAAATAAAGCAATCTTTTCAACAGTTCTCTTTAATTAACAAATAGATTTACCGTTTAATGTCACAAATTAGACAAACTATGAGATTTCCAAAGAAAAAGAAAAAGGAATCCTTTGCTATGGTGGGGCTTGAACCCACAACCTGAGGGGAGCTGCTGATTGGTAAACCAAGACCTTACCCACTGAGCTATCAGTCCTGGCTTGTGTAAGCAGTCAATAAGCCTAATGAACCAACATGGCTTCTTTTCCATACTTCAACACCATGTAACTCATATTAAAAGTAGGCCAAACAAGTCTTTCAAAAAAGACAACGGAATAAAGCAATCTTTTCAACAGGTCTCTTTAATTAACAAATAGATTTACAGTTTTATATCACAAAGTAGACAAACTTTGAGATTTCAAAAGAAAAATTAAAAGTTATCTTTTGCTGTGGCAGGGCTTGAACCAACAAACTTGTGGGGAGCTGTTGATTGGTAAACCAAGACCTTACCCACTGAGCTATCACTTCTGACTTTTGCAAAGAGTCAATAAGCCTAATGAACCAACATGGCTTCTTTTTCATACTTCAATGCCATATAACTTATATTAAAATTAGGCCAAACAAGTCTTTCAAAAAAGACAAAGAAATAAAGCAATCTTTTCAACAGTTCTCTTTAATTAACAAATAGATTTACAGTTTAATGTCACAAATTAGACAAACTATGATATTTCCAAAGAAAAATAAAAAGGAATCCTTTGCTATGGTGGGACTTGGACCCACAAACTGAGGGGAGCTGCTGATTGGTAAACCAAGACCTTACCCACTGAGCTATCAGTCCTGGCTTGTGTAAGCAGTCAATAAGCCTAATGAACCAACATGGCTTCTTTTCCTTACTTCAACTCCATGTAAATCATATTAAAAGTAGGCCAAACAAGTCTTTCAAAAAAGACAAAGAAATAAAGCAATCTTTGCAACAGATTTCTTCAATTAACAAATAGATTCACAGTGTAATGTCACAAATTAGACAAACTATTATATTTCCAAAGAAAAAGAAAAAAGGTATCATTTGCTATGGTGGGAAGCTGCTGATTGGTAAACCAAGATCTTAACCACTGAGCTATCACTTCTGACTTGTGCATGCAGTCAATAAGCCTAATGAACCAACATGGCTTCTTTTCCATACTTCAGCACCATGTAACTCATATTTAAATTAGGCCAAACAAGTCTTTCAAAAAAGACAAAGAAATAAAGCAATCTTTTCAACATTTCTCTTTAATTAACAAATAGATTTACAGTTTCATGTCACAAATTAGACAAACTATAAGATATCCAAATAAAAAAAAAGGAAAATCCTTTGCTTTGGTGCGGCTTGAACCCACAACCTGAGGGGCGCTGCTGATTGGTAAACCAAGACCTTACCCACTGAGCTATCAGTCCTGGCTTTTGTAAGCAGTCAATAAGCCTAATGAACCAACATGGCTTCTTTTCCATACTTCAACACCATGTAACTCATATTAAAAGTAGGCCAAACAAGTCTTTCAAAAAAGACAACGGAATAAAGCAATCTTTTCAACAGGTCTCTTTAATTAACAAATAGATTTACAGTTTTATATCACAAAGTAGACAAACTTTGAGATTTCAAAAGAAAAATTAAAAGTTATCTTTTGCTGTGGCAGGGCTTGAACCAACAAACTTGTGGGGAGCTGTTGATTGGTAAACCAAGACCTTACCCACTGAGCTATCACTTCTGACTTTTGCAAAGAGTCAATAAGCCTAATGAACCAACATGGCTTCTTTTTCATACTTCAATGCCATATAACTTATATTAAAATTAGGCCAAACAAGTCTTTCAAAAAAGACAAAGAAATAAAGCAATCTTTGCAACAGATTTCTTCAATTAACAAATAGATTCACAGTGTAATGTCACAAATTAGACAAACTATTATATTTCCAAAGAAAAAGAAAAAAGGTATCATTTGCTATGGTGGGAAGCTGCTGATTGGTAAACCAAGATCTTAACCACTGAGCTATCACTTCTGACTTGTGCATGCAGTCAATAAGCCTAATGAACCAACATTGCTTCTTTTCCATACTTCAGCACCATGTAACTCATATTTAAATTAGGCCAAACAAGTCTTTCAAAAAAGACAAAGAAATAAAGCAATCTTTTCAACATTTCTCTTTAATTAACAAATAGATTTACAGTTTCATGTCACAAATTAGACAAACTATAAGATATCCAAATAAAAAAAAAGGAAAATCCTTTGCTTTGGTGCGGCTTGAACCCACAACCTGAGGGGCGCTGCTGATTGGTAAACCAAGACCTTACCCACTGAGCTATCAGTCCTGGCTTTTGTAAGCAGTCAATAAGCCTAATGAACCAACATGGCTTCTTTTCCATACTTCAACACCATGTAACTCATATTAAAAGTAGGCCAAACAAGTCTTTCAAAAAAGACAACGGAATAAAGCAATCTTTTCAACAGGTCTCTTTAATTAACAAATAGATTTACAGTTTTATATCACAAAGTAGACAAACTTTGAGATTTCAAAAGAAAAATTAAAAGTTATCTTTTGCTGTGGCAGGGCTTGAACCAACAAACTTGTGGGGAGCTGTTGATTGGTAAACCAAGACGTTACCCACTGAGCTATCACTTCTGACTTTTGCAAAGAGTCAATAAGCCTAATGAACCAACATGGCTTCTTTTTCATACTTCAATGCCATATAACTTATATTAAAATTAGGCCAAACAAGTCTTTCAAAAAAGACAAAGAAATAAAGCAATCTTTTCAACAGTTCTCTTTAATTAACAAATAGATTTACAGTTTAATGTCACAAATTAGACAAACTATGATATTTCCAAAGAAAAATAAAAAGGAATCCTTTGCTATGGTGGGACTTGGACCCACAAACTGAGGGGAGCTGCTGATTGGTAAACCAAGACCTTACCCACTGAGCTATCAGTCCTGGCTTGTGTAAGCAGTCAATAAGCCTAATGAACCAACATGGCTTCTTTTCCTTACTTCAACTCCATGTAAATCATATTAAAAGTAGGCCAAACAAGTCTTTCAAAAAAGACAAAGAAATAAAGCAATCTTTGCAACAGATTTCTTCAATTAACAAATAGATTCACAGTGTAATGTCACAAATTAGACAAACTATTATATTTCCAAAGAAAAAGAAAAAAGGTATCATTTGCTATAGTGGGAAGCTGCTGATTGGTAAACCAAGATCTTAACCACTGAGCTATCACTTCTGACTTGTGCATGCAGTCAATAAGCCTAATGAACCAACATGGCTTCTTTTCCATACTTCAGCACCATGTAACTCATATTTAAATTAGGCCAAACAAGTCTTTCAAAAAAGACAAAGAAATAAAGCAATCTTTTCAACATTTCTCTTTAATTAACAAATAGATTTACAGTTTCATGTCACAAATTAGACAAACTATAAGATATCCAAATAAAAAAAAAGGAAAATCCTTTGCTTTGGTGCGGCTTGAACCCACAACCTGAGGGGCGCTGCTGATTGGTAAACCAAGACCTTACCCACTGAGCTATCAGTCCTGGCTTTTGTAAGCAGTGAATAAGGCTAATGAACCAACATGGCTTCTATTCGTTACTTTAACTCCCTGTAAATCATATTAAAAGTAGGCCAAACAAGTCTTTCCAAAAAGTCAAAGAAATAAAGCAATCTTTGCAACAGGTCTCTTTAATTAACAAATAGATTTACAGTTTTATATCACAAAGTAGACAAACTATGAGATTTCAAAAGAAAAATTAAAGGTTATCTTTTGCAACCGCAGGGCTTGAACCCACAACATTGTGCGGAACTGATGATTGGTAAACCAAGACCTTATCCACTGAGCTATCCCTCTTGACATGTTTAAACAGTCTATAAGCCCACTGAGCTATCAGTCCTGGTTTATGTAAGCAGTCAATAGGCCTAATGAACCAACATGGTTTCTTTTCCATACTTCAATAACCTGTAAACTATAAAAAGTAGACCAAACAAGTCTTTCAAAAAAGACAAAGAAATAAAGCAATCTTTTTAAACAGTTCTCTTTAATTAACAAATAGATTTACAGTTTCATGTCAAAAATTAGACAAACTATGAGATTTCCAAAGAAAAATAAATAATTTGTCTCCTTTGCTAGGGTGGGGCTCGAACCCACAACCCTGAGAGGAGCTGCGGATTGGTAAACCAAGACCTTACCCACTGAGCTATCAGTCATGGCTTGTGGAAGCAGTCATTAAGCCTAATGAACCAACATGGTTTCTTTTCCATACTTCAATAACCTGTAACCTATTAAAAGTAGACCAAACAAGTCTTTTAAAAAAGACAAAGAAATAAAGCAATCTTTTCAACAGTTCTCTTTAAATAACAAATAGATTTACAGTTTCATGTCACAAATTAGACAAACTATGAGATTTCCAAAGAAAAATAAAAAGGAATCCTTTGCTATGGTGGGGCTTGAACCCACAACCTTAAGGGGAGCTGCTGATTGGTAAACCAAGACCTTACCTACTGAGCTATCAGTCCTGGCTTGTGTAAACAGTCAATAGGCCTAATGAACCAACATGGTTCTTTTCCATATTTCAATAACCTGTAACCTATTAAAAGTAGACCAAACAAGTCTTTCAAAAAAGACAAAAAAATAAAGCAATCTTATCAACAGATTTCTTCAATTAACAAATAGATTCACAGTGTAATGTCACAAATTAACAAACTATTATATTTCCAAAGAAAAAGAAAAGATATCCTTTGCTACGGTGGGGCTTGAACCCACAAACTTGTGGGGAGCTGCTGATTTGTAAACCAAGACCTTACCCACTGAGCTATCAGTCCTGGCTTACTAAAGCAGTCAATAAGCCTAATGAACCAACATGGCTTCTTTTCCATACTTCAGCACCATGTTACTCATATTAAAAGTAGGCCAAACAAGTCTTTTAAAAAAGACAAAGAAATAAAGCAATCTTTTCAACAGTTCTCTTTAATTAACAAATAGATTTACCGTTTAATGTCACAAATTAGACAAACTATGAGATTTCCAAAGAAAAAGAAAAAGGAATCCTTTGCTATGGTGGGGCTTGAACCCACAACCTGAGGGGAGCTGCTGATTGGTAAACCAAGACCTTACCCACTGAGCTATCAGTCCTGGCTTGTGTAAGCAGTCAATAAGCCTAATGAACCAACATGGCTTCTTTTCCATACTTCAACACCATGTAACTCATATTAAAAGTAGGCCAAACAAGTCTTTCAAAAAAGACAACGGAATAAAGCAATCTTTTCAACAGGTCTCTTTAATTAACAAATAGATTTACAGTTTTATATCACAAAGTAGACAAACTTTGAGATTTCAAAAGAAAAATTAAAAGTTATCTTTTGCTGTGGCAGGGCTTGAACCAACAAACTTGTGGGGAGCTGTTGATTGGTAAACCAAGACCTTACCCACTGAGCTATCACTTCTGACTTTTGCAAAGAGTCAATAAGCCTAATGAACCAACATGGCTTCTTTTTCATACTTCAATGCCATATAACTTATATTAAAATTAGGCCAAACAAGTCTTTCAAAAAAGACAAAGAAATAAAGCAATCTTTTCAACAGTTCTCTTTAATTAACAAATAGATTTACAGTTTAATGTCACAAATTAGACAAACTATGATATTTCCAAAGAAAAATAAAAAGGAATCCTTTGCTATGGTGGGACTTGGACCCACAAACTGAGGGGAGCTGCTGATTGGTAAACCAAGACCTTACCCACTGAGCTATCAGTCCTGGCTTGTGTAAGCAGTCAATAAGCCTAATGAACCAACATGGCTTCTTTTCCTTACTTCAACTCCATGTAAATCATATTAAAAGTAGGCCAAACAAGTCTTTCAAAAAAGACAAAGAAATAAAGCAATCTTTGCAACAGATTTCTTCAATTAACAAATAGATTCACAGTGTAATGTCACAAATTAGACAAACTATTATATTTCCAAAGAAAAAGAAAAAAGGTATCATTTGCTATGGTGGGAAGCTGCTGATTGGTAAACCAAGATCTTAACCACTGAGCTATCACTTCTGACTTGTGCATGCAGTCAATAAGCCTAATGAACCAACATGGCTTCTTTTCCATACTTCAGCACCATGTAACTCATATTTAAATTAGGCCAAACAAGTCTTTCAAAAAAGACAAAGAAATAAAGCAATCTTTTCAACATTTCTCTTTAATTAACAAATAGATTTACAGTTTCATGTCACAAATTAGACAAACTATAAGATATCCAAATAAAAAAAAAGGAAAATCCTTTGCTTTGGTGCGGCTTGAACCCACAACCTGAGGGGCGCTGCTGATTGGTAAACCAAGACCTTACCCACTGAGCTATCCGTCCTGGCTTTTGTAAGCAGTCAATAAGCCTAATGAACCAACATGGCTTCTTTTCCATACTTCAACACCATGTAACTCATATTAAAAGTAGGCCAAACAAGTCTTTCAAAAAAGACAACGGAATAAAGCAATCTTTTCAACAGGTCTCTTTAATTAACAAATAGATTTACAGTTTTATATCACAAAGTAGACAAACTTTGAGATTTCAAAAGAAAAATTAAAAGTTATCTTTTGCTGTGGCAGGGCTTGAACCAACAAACTTGTGGGGAGCTGTTGATTGGTAAACCAAGACCTTACCCACTGAGCTATCACTTCTGACTTTTGCAAAGAGTCAATAAGCCTAATGAACCAACATGGCTTCTTTTTCATACTTCAATGCCATATAACTTATATTAAAATTAGGCCAAACAAGTCTTTCAAAAAAGACAAAGAAATAAAGCAATCTTTTCAACAGTTCTCTTTAATTAACAAATAGATTTACAGTTTAATGTCACAAATTAGACAAACTATGATATTTCCAAAGAAAAATAAAAAGGAATCCTTTGCTATGGTGGGACTTGGACCCACAAACTGAGGGGAGCTGCTGATTGGTAAACCAAGACCTTACCCACTGAGCTATCAGTCCTGGCTTGTGTAAGCAGTCAATAAGCCTAATGAACCAACATGGCTTCTTTTCCTTACTTCAACTCCATGTAAATCATATTAAAAGTAGGCCAAACAAGTCTTTCAAAAAAGACAAAGAAATAAAGCAATCTTTGCAACAGATTTCTTCAATTAACAAATAGATTCACAGTGTAATGTCACAAATTAGACAAACTATTATATTTCCAAAGAAAAAGAAAAAAGGTATCATTTGCTATGGTGGGAAGCTGCTGATTGGTAAACCAAGATCTTAACCACTGAGCTATCACTTCTGACTTGTGCATGCAGTCAATAAGCCTAATGAACCAACATGGCTTCTTTTCCATATTTCAGCACCATGTAACTCATATTTAAATTAGGCCAAACAAGTCTTTCAAAAAAGACAAAGAAATAAAGCAATCTTTTCAACATTTCTCTTTAATTAACAAATAGATTTACAGTTTCATGTCACAAATTAGACAAACTATAAGATATCCAAATAAAAAAAAAGGAAAATCCTTTGCTTTGGTGCGGCTTGAACCCACAACCTGAGGGGCGCTGCTGATTGGTAAACCAAGACCTTACCCACTGAGCTATCAGTCCTGGCTTTTGTAAGCAGTGAATAAGCCTAATGAACCAACATGGCTTCTATTCGTTACTTTAATCCCTGTAAATCATATTAAAAGTAGGCCAAACAAGTCTTTCCAAAAAGTCAAAGAAATAAAGCAATCTTTGCAACAGGTCTCTTTAATTAACAAATAGATTTACAGTTTTATATCACAAAGTAGACAAACTATGAGATTTCAAAAGAAAAATTAAAGGTTATCTTTTGCAACCGCAGGTCTTGAACCCACAACATTGTGCGGAACTGATGATTGGTAAACCAAGACCTTATCCACTGAGCTATCCCTCTTGACATGTTTAAACAGTCTATAAGCCCACTGAGCTATCAGTCCTGGTTTATGTAAGCAGTCAATAGGCCTAATGAACCAACATGGTTTCTTTTCCATACTTCAATAACCTGTAAACTATAAAAAGTAGACCAAACAAGTCTTTCAAAAAGACAAAGAAATAAAGCAATCTTTTTAAACAGTTCTCTTTAATTAACAAATAGATTTACAGTTTCATGTCAAAAATTAGACAAACTATGAGATTTCCAAAGAAAAATAAAAAGTTTGTCTCTTTTGCTAGGGTGGGGCTCGAACCCACAACCCTGAGAGGAGCTGCGGATTGGTAAACCAAGACCTTACCCACTGAGCTATCAGTCATGGCTTGTGGAAGCAGTCATTAAGCCTAATGAACCAACATGGTTTCTTTTCCATACTTCAATAACCTGTAACCTATTAAAAGTAGATCAAACAAGTCTTTTAAAAAAGACAAAGAAATAAAGCAATCTTTTCAACAGTTCTCTTTAAATAACAAATAGATTTACAGTTTCATGTCACAAATTAGACAAACTATGAGATTTCCAAAGAAAAATAAAAAGGAATCCTTTGCTATGGTGGGGCTTGAACCCACAACCTTAAGGGGAGCTGCTGATTGGTAAACCAAGACCTTACCTACTGAGCTATCAGTCCTGGCTTGTGTAAACAGTCAATAGGCCTAATGAACCAACATGGTTCTTTTCCATATTTCAATAACCTGTAACCTATTAAAAGTAGACCAAACAAGTCTTTCAAAAAAGACAAAGAAATAAAGCAATCTTATCAACAGATTTCTTCAATTAACAAATAGATTCACAGTGTAATGTCACAAATTAACAAACTATTATATTTCCAAAGAAAAAGAAAAAGATATCCTTTGCTACGGTGGGGCTTGAACCCACAAACTTGTGGGGAGCTGCTGATTTGTAAACCAAGACCTTACCCACTGAGCTATCAGTCCTGGCTTACTAAAGCAGTCAATAAGCCTAATGAACCAACATGGCTTCTTTTCCATACTTCAGCACCATGTTACTCATATTAAAAGTAGGCCAAACAAGTATTTTAAAAAAGACAAAGAAATAAAGCAATCTTTTCAACAGTTCTCTTTAATTAACAAATAGATTTACCGTTTAATGTCACAAATTAGACAAACTATGAGATTTCCAAAGAAAAAGAAAAAGGAATCCTTTGCTATGGTGGGGCTTGAACCCACAACCTGAGGGGAGCTGCTGATTGGTAAACCAAGACCTTACCCACTGAGCTATTAGTCCTGGCTTGTGTAAGCTGTCAATAAGCCTAATGAACCAACATGGCTTCTTTTCCATACTTCAACACCATGTAACTCATATTAAAAGTAGGCCAAACAAGTCTTTCAAAAAAGACAACGGAATAAAGCAATCTTTTCAACAGGTCTCTTTAATTAACAAATAGATTTACAGTTTTATATCACAAAGTAGACAAATTTTGAGATTTCAAAAGAAAAATTAAAAGTTATCTTTTGCTGTGGCAGGGCTTGAACCCACAAACTTGTGGGGAGCTGTTGATTGGTAAACCAAGACCTTACCCACTGAGCTATCACTTCTGACTGTTGCAAAGAGTCAATAAGCCTAATGAACCAACATGGCTTCTTTTTCATACTTCAATGCCATATAACTTATATTAAAATTAGGCCAAACAAGTCTTTCAAAAAAGACAAAGAAATAAAGCAATCTTTTCAACAGTTCTCTTTAATTAACAAATAGATTTACAGTTTAATGTCACAAATTAGACAAACTATGATATTTCCAAAGAAAAATAAAAAGTTTGTCTCTTTTGCTAGGGTGGGACTTGGACCCACAAACTGAGGGGAGCTGCTGATTGGTAAACCAAGATCTTACCCACTGAGCTATCAGTCCTGGCTTGTGTAAGCAGTCAATAAGCCTAATGAACCAACATGGCTTCTTTTCCTTACTTCAACTCCATGTAAATCATATTAAAAGTAGGCCAAACAAGTCTTTCAAAAAAGACAAAGAAATAAAGCAATCTTTGCAACAGATTTCTTCAATTAACAAATAGATTCACAGTGTAATGTCACAAATTAGACAAACTATTATATTTCCAAAGAAAAAGAAAAAAGGTATCATTTGCTATGGTGGGAAGCTGCTGATTGGTAAACCAAGATCTTAACCACTGAGCTATCACTTCTGACTTGTGCATGCAGTCAATAAGCCTAATGAACCAACATGGCTTCTTTTCCATACTTCAGCACCATGTAACTCATATTTAAATTAGGCCAAACAAGTCTTTCAAAAAAGACAAAGAAATAAAGCAATCTTTTCAACATTTCTCTTTAATTAACAAATAGATTTACAGTTTCATGTCACAAATTAGACAAACTATAAGATATCCAAATAAAAAAAAAGGAAAATCCTTTGCTTTTGTGCGGCTTGAACCCACAACCTGAGGGGCGCTGCTGATTGGTAAACCAAGACCTTACCCACTGAGCTATCAGTCCTGGCTTTTGTAAGCAGTGAATAAGCCTAATGAACCAACATGGCTTCTATTCGTTACTTTAACTCCCTGTAAATCATATTAAAAGTAGGCCAAACAAGTCTTTCCAAAAAGTCAAAGAAATAAAGCAATCTTTGCAACAGGTCTCTTTAATTAACAAATAGATTTACAGTTTTATATCACAAAGTAGACAAACTATGAGATTTCAAAAGAAAAATTAAAGGTTATCTTTTGCAACCGCAGGTCTTGAACCCACAACATTGTGCGGAACTGATGATTGGTAAACCAAGACCTTATCCACTGAGCTATCCCTCTTGACATGTTTAAACAGTCTATAAGCCCACTGAGCTATCAGTCCTGGTTTATGTAAGCAGTCAATAGGCCTAATGAACCAACATGGTTTCTTTTCCATACTTCAATAACCTGTAAACTATAAAAAGTAGACCAAACAAGTCTTTCAAAAAGACAAAGAAATAAAGCAATCTTTTTAAACAGTTCTCTTTAATTAACAAATAGATTTACAGTTTCATGTCAAAAATTAGACAAACTATGAGATTTCCAAAGAAAAATAAAAAGTTTGTCTCTTTTGCTAGGGTGGGGCTCGAACCCACAACCCTGAGAGGAGCTGCGGATTGGTAAACCAAGACCTTACCCACTGAGCTATCAGTCATGGCTTGTGGAAGCAGTCATTAAGCCTAATGAACCAACATGGTTTCTTTTCCATACTTCAATAACCTGTAACCTATTAAAAGTAGACCAAACAAGTCTTTTAAAAAAGACAAAGAAATAAAGCAATCTTTTCAACAGTTCTCTTTAAATAACAAATAGATTTACAGTTTCATGTCACAAATTAGACAAACTATGAGATTTCCAAAGAAAAATAAAAAGGAATCCTTTGCTATGGTGGGGCTTGAACCCACAACCTTAAGGGGAGCTGCTGATTGGTAAACCAAGACCTTACCTACTGAGCTATCAGTCCTGGCTTGTGTAAACAGTCAATAGGCCTAATGAACCAACATGGTTCTTTTCCATATTTCAATAACCTGTAACCTATTAAAAGTAGACCAAACAAGTCTTTCAAAAAAGACAAAGAAATAAAGCAATCTTATCAACAGATTTCTTCAATTAACAAATAGATTCACAGTGTAATGTCACAAATTAACAAACTATTATATTTCCAAAGAAAAAGAAAAAGATATCCTTTGCTACGGTGGGGCTTGAACCCACAAACTTGTGGGGAGCTGCTGATTTGTAAACCAAGACCTTACCCACTGAGCTATCAGTCCTGGCTTTCTAAAGCAGTCAATAAGCCTAATGAACCAACATGGCTTCTTTTCCATACTTCAGCACCATGTTACTCATATTAAAAGTAGGCCAAACAAGTCTTTTAAAAAAGACAAAGAAATAAAGCAATCTTTTCAACAGTTCTCTTTAATTAACAAATAGATTTACCGTTTAATGTCACAAATTAGACAAACTATGAGATTTCCAAAGAAAAAGAAAAAGGAATCCTTTGCTATGGTGGGGCTTGAACCCACAACCTGAGGGGAGCTGCTGATTGGTAAACCAAGACCTTACCCACTGAGCTATTAGTCCTGGCTTGTGTAAGCTGTCAATAAGCCTAATGAACCAACATGGCTTCTTTTCCATACTTCAACACCATGTAACTCATATTAAAAGTAGGCCAAACAAGTCTTTCAAAAAAGACAACGGAATAAAGCAATCTTTTCAACAGGTCTCTTTAATTAACAAATAGATTTACAGTTTTATATCACAAAGTAGACAAATTTTGAGATTTCAATAGAAAAATTAAAAGTTATCTTTTGCTGTGGCAGGGCTTGAACCCACAAACTTGTGGGGAGCTGTTGATTGGTAAACCAAGACCTTACCCACTGAGCTATCACTTCTGACTGTTGCAAAGAGTCAATAAGCCTAATGAACCACCATGGCTTCTTTTTCATACTTCAATGCCATATAACTTATATTAAAATTAGGCCAAACAAGTCTTTCAAAAAAGACAAAGAAATAAAGCAATCTTTTCAACAGTTCTCTTTAATTAACAAATAGATTTACAGTTTAATGTCACAAATTAGACAAACTATGATATTTCCAAAGAAAAATAAAAAGGAATCCTTTGCTATGGTGGGACTTGGACCCACAAACTGAGGGGAGCTGCTGATTGGTAAACCAAGACCTTACCCACTGAGCTATCAGTCCTGGCTTGTGTAAGCAGTCAATAAGCCTAATGAACCAACATGGCTTCTTTTCCTTACTTCAACTCCATGTAAATCATATTAAAAGTAGGCCAAACAAGTCTTTCAAAAAAGACAAAGAAATAAAGCAATCTTTGCAACAGATTTCTTCAATTAACAAATAGATTTACAGTGTAATGTCACAAATTAGACAAACTATTATATTTCCAAAGAAAAAGAAAAAAGGTATCATTTGCTATGGTGGGGAGCTGCTGATTGGTAAACCAAGATCTTAACCACTGAGCTATCACTTCTGACTTGTGCATGCAGTCAATAAGCCTAATGAACCAACATGGCTTCTTTTCCATACTTCAGCACCATGTAACTCATATTTAAATTAGGCCAAACAAGTCTTTCAAAAAAGACAAAGAAATAAAGCAATCTTTTCAACAGTTCTCTTTAATTAACAAATAGATTTACAGTTTCATGTCACAAATTAGACAAACTATAAGATATCCAAATAAAAAAAAAGGAATCCTTTGCTTGGCTTGAACCCACAACCTGAGGGGCGCTGCTGATTGGTAAACCAAGACCTTACGCACTGAGCTATCAGTCCTGGCTTGTGTAAGCAGTGAATAAGCCTAATGAACCAACATGGCTTCTATTCCTTACTTTAACTCCCTGTAAATCATATTAAATGTAGGCCAAACAAGTCTTTCCAAAAAGTCAAAGAAATAATGCAATCCTTGCAACAGGTCTCTTTAAATAACAAATAGATTTACAGTTTTATATCACAAAGTAGACAAACTATGAGATTTCAAAAGAAAAATTAAAGGTTATCTTTTGCAACCGCAGGGCTTGAACCCACAACATTGTGCGGAACTGATGATTGGTAAACCAAGACCTTATCCACTGAGCTATCCCTCTTGACATGTTTAAACAGTCTATAAGCCCACTGAGCTATCAGTCCTGGTTTATGTAAGCAGTCAATAGGCCTAATGAACCAACATGGTTTCTTTTCCATACTTCAATAACCTGTAACCTATAAAAAGTAGACCAAACAAGTCTTTTAAAAAAGACAAAGAAATAAAGCAATCTTTTTAAACAGTTCTCTTTAATTAACAAATAGATTTACAGTTTCATGTCAAAAATTAGACAAACTATGAGATTTCCAAAGAAAAATAAAAAGTTTGTCTCCTTTGCTAGGGTGGGGCTTGAACCCACAACCCTGAGAGGAGCTGCGGATAGGTAAACCAAGACCTTACCCACTGAGCTATCAGTCATGGCTTGTGGAAGCAGTCATTAAGCCTAATGAACCAACATGGTTTCTTTTCCATACTTCAATAACCTGTAACCTATTAAAAGTAGACCAAACAAGTCTTTTAAAAAAGACAAAGAAATAAAGCAATCTTTTCAACAGTTCTCTTTAATTAACAAATAGATTTACAGTTTAATGTCACAAATTAGACAAACTATGAGATTTCCAAAGAAAAATAAAAAGGAATCCTTTGCTATGGTGGGGCTTGAACCCACAACCTTAAGGGGAGCTGCTGATTGGTAAACCAAGACCTTACCAACTGAGCTATCAGTCCGGGCTTGTGTAAACAGTCAATAGGCCTAATGAACCAACATGGTTTCTTTTCCATACTTCAATAACCTGTAACCTATTAAAAGTAGACCAAACAAGTCTTTCAAAAAAGACAAAGAAATAAAGCAATCTTATCAACAGATTTCTTCAATTAACAAATAGATTCACAGTGTAATGTCACAAATTAACAAACTATTATATTTCCAAAGAAAAAGAAAAAGATAGCCTTTGCTACGGTGGGGCTTGAACCCACAAACTTGTGGGGAACTGTTGATTTGTAAACCAAGACCTTACCCACTGAGCTATCAGTCCTGGCTTACTAAAGCAGTCAATAAGCCTAATGAACCAACATGGCTTCTTTTCCATACTTCAGCACCATGTTACTCATATTAAAAGTAGGCCAAACAAGTCTTTTAAAAAAGACAAAGAAATAAAGCAATCTTTTCAACAGTTCTCTTTAATTAACAAATAGATTTACAGTTTAATGTCACAAATTAGACAAACTATGAGATTTCCAAAGAAAAAGAAAAAGGAATCCTTTGCTATGGTTGAGCTTGAACCCACAACCTGAGGGGAGCTGCTGATTGGTAAACCAAGACCTTACCCACTGAGCTATTAGTCCTGGCTTGTGTAAGCAGTCAATAAGCCTAATGAACCAACATGGCTTCTTTTCCATACTTCAACACCATGTAACTCATATTAAAAGTAGGCCAAACAAGTCTTTCAAAAAAGACAACGGAATAAAGCAATCTTTTCAACAGGTCTCTTTAATTAACAAATAGATTTACAGTTTTATATCACAAAGTAGACAAACTTTGAGATTTCAAAATAAAAATTAAAAGTTATCTTTTGCTGTGGCAGGGCTTGAACCCACAAACTTGTGGGGAGCTGTTGATTGGTAAACCAAGACCTTACCCACTGAGCTATCACTTCTGACTTTTGCAAAGAGTCAATAAGCCTAATGAACCAACATGGCTTCTTTTTCATACTTCAATGCCATATAACTTATATTAAAATTAGGCCAAACAAGTCTTTCAAAAAAGACAAAGAAATAAAGCAATCTTTTCAACAGTTCTCTTTAATTAACAAATAGATTTACAGTTTAATGTCACAAATTAGACAAACTATGATATTTCCAAAGAAAAATAAAAAGGAATCCTTTGCTATAGTGGGACTTGGACCCACAAACTGAGGGGAGCTGCTGATTGGTAAACCAAGACCTTACCCACTGAGCTATCAGTCCTGGCTTGTGTAAGCAGTCAATAAGCCTAATGAACCAACATGGCTTCTTTTCCTTACTTCAACTCCATGTAAATCATATTAAAAGTAGGCCAAACAAGTCTTTCAAAAAAGACAAAGAAATAAAGCAATCTTTGCAACAGATTTCTTCAATTAACAAATAGATTCACAGTGTAATGTCACAAATTAGACAAACTATTAT
Organism: Silurus aristotelis; assembly: GCF_946808225.1. Taxonomy (NCBI): domain Eukaryota; kingdom Metazoa; phylum Chordata; class Actinopteri; order Siluriformes; family Siluridae; genus Silurus; species Silurus aristotelis. Next base: position 20,046,807 of record NC_139593.1, read on the forward strand.
ATTTCCAAAGAAAAATAAAAAAGGTATCATTTGCTATGGTGGGAAGCTGCTGATTGGTAAACCAAGATCTTAACCACTGAGCTATCACTTCTGACTTGTGCATGCAGTCAATAAGCCTAATGAACCAACATGGCTTCTTTTCCATACTTCAGCACCATGTAACTCATATTTAAATTAGGCCAAACAAGTCTTTCAAAAAAGACAAAGAAATAAAGCAATCTTTTCAACATTTCTCTTTAATTAACAAATAGATTTACAGTTTCATGTCACAAATTAGACAAACTATAAGATATCCAAATAAAAAAAAAGGAAAATCCTTTGCTTTGGTGCGGCTTGAACCCACAACCTGATGGGCGCTGCTGATTGGTAAACCAAGACCTTACCCACTGAGCTATCAGTCCTGGCTTTTGTAAGCAGTGAATAAGCCTAATGAACCAACATGGCTTCTATTCGTTACTTTAACTCCCTGTAAATCATATTAAAAGTAGGCCAAACAAGTCTTTCCAAAAAGTCAAAGAAATAAAGCAATCTTTGCAACAGGTCTCTTTAATTAACAAATAGATTTACAGTTTTATATCACAAAGTAGACAAACTATGAGATTTCAAAAGAAAAATTAAAGGTTATCTTTTGCAACCGCAGGTCTTGAACCCACAACATTGTGCGGAACTGATGATTGGTAAACCAAGACCTTATCCACTGAGCTATCCCTCTTGACATGTTTAAACAGTCTATAAGCCCACTGAGCTATCAGTCCTGGTTTATGTAAGCAGTCAATAGGCCTAATGAACCAACATGGTTTCTTTTCCATACTTCAATAACCTGTAAACTATAAAAAGTAGACCAAACAAGTCTTTCAAAAAAGACAAAGAAATAAAGCCATCTTTTTAAACAGTTCTCTTTAATTAACAAATAGATTTACAGTTTCATGTCAAAAATTAGACAAACTATGAGATTTCCAAAGAAAAATAAAAAGTTTGTCTCCTTTGCTAGGGTGGGGCTTGAACCCACAACCCTGAGAGGAGCTGCGGATAGGTAAACCAAGACCTTACCCACTGAGCTATCAGTCATGGCTTGTGGAAGCAGTCATTAAGCCTAATGAACCAACATGGTTTCTTTTCCATACTTCAATAACCTGTAACCTATTAAAAGTAGACCAAACAAGTCTTTTAAAAAAGACAAAGAAATAAAGCAATCTTTTCAACAGTTCTCTTTAAATAACAAATAGATTTACAGTTTCATGTCACAAATTAGACAAACTATGAGATTTCCAAAGAAAAATAAAAAGGAATCCTTTGCTATGGTGGGGCTTGAACCCACAACCTTAAGGGGAGCTGCTGATTGGTAAACCAAGACCTTACCAACTGAGCTATCAGTCCGGGCTTGTGTAAACAGTCAATAGGCCTAATGAACCAACATGGTTTCTTTTCCATACTTCAATAACCTGTAACCTATTAAAAGTAGACCAAACAAGTCTTTCAAAAAAGACAAAGAAATAAAGCAATCTTATCAACAGATTTCTTCAATTAACAAATAGATTCACAGTGTAATGTCACAAATTAACAAACTATTATATTTCCAAAGAAAAAGAAAAAGATAGCCTTTGCTACGGTGGGGCTTGAACCCACAAACTTGTGGGGAGCTGTTGATTTGTAAACCAAGACCTTACCCACTGAGCTATCAGTCCTGGCTTACTAAAGCAGTCAATAAGCCTAATGAACCAACATGGCTTCTTTTCCATACTTCAGCACCATGTTACTCATATTAAAAGTAGGCCAAACAAGTCTTTTAAAAAAGACAAAGAAATAAAGCAATCTTTTCAACAGTTCTCTTTAATTAACAAATAGATTTACAGTTTAATGTCACAAATTAGACAAACTATGAGATTTCCAAAGAAAAAGAAAAAGGAATCCTTTGCTATGGTTGAGCTTGAACCCACAACCTGAGGGGAGCTGCTGATTGGTAAACCAAGACCTTACCCACTGAGCTATTAGTCCTGGCTTGTGTAAGCAGTCAATAAGCCTAATGAACCAACATGGCTTCTTTTCCATACTTCAACACCATGTAACTCATATTAAAAGTAGGCCAAACAAGTCTTTCAAAAAAGACAACGGAATAAAGCAATCTTTTCAACAGGTCTCTTTAATTAACAAATAGATTTACAGTTTTATATCACAAAGTAGACAAACTTTGAGATTTCAAAAGAAAAATTAAAAGTTATCTTTTGCTGTGGCAGGGCTTGAACCCACAAACTTGTGGGGAGCTGTTGATTGGTAAACCAAGACCTTACCCACTGAGCTATCACTTCTGACTTTTGCAAAGAGTCAATAAGCCTAATGAACCAACATGGCTTCTTTTTCATACTTCAATGCCATATAACTTATATTAAAATTAGGCCAAACAAGTCTTTCAAAAAAGACAAAGAAATAAAGCAATCTTTTCAACAGTTCTCTTTAATTAACAAATAGATTTACAGTTTAATGTCACAAATTAGACAAACTATGATATTTCCAAAGAAAAATAAAAAGGAATCCTTTGCTATGGTGGGGCTTGAACCCACAACCTGAGGGGCGCTGCTGATTAGTAAACCAAGACCTTACCCACTGAGCTATCAGTCCTGGTTTATGTAAGCAGTCTTCTTCTTCTTCTTCTTCTTCTTTCGGCTGCTCCCATTAGGGGTCGCCACAGCGGATCATCCGTCTCCATACCACCCTGTCCTCTACATCTGTCTCTTTCACACCAACTACCTGCATGTCTTCCCTCACCACATCCATGAACCTCCTCCTTGGCCTTCCTCTTTTCCTCCTACCTGGTGGCTCCATCTTCAGCATTTTTCTACCAATATAATTCGTGTCCCTTCTCTGCACATGTCCAAACCATCTCAATCTCGCCTCCCTCACCTTGTCACCAAAACATCCTACATGTGCTGTCCCTCTAATAAACTCATTTCTAATCTTGTCCATCCTCGTCACTCCCAACGAAAACCTTAACATCTTCAGCTCTGCTACCTCCAGCTCCATCTCCTGTCTTTTACTCAATGCCACTGTCTCTAATCCATACAACATCGCAGGTCTCACCACAGTCCTATAAACTTTCCCTTTCATTCTTGCAGATACCCTACTATCACAAATCACTCCTGTCACTCTTCTCCACCCACTCCACCCTGCCTGCACTCTTTTCTTTACTTCTCTAACACTCTCTCCATTACTTTGCACTGTTGACCCCAGGTACCTGAATTCCTCCACCTTCTCCACCTCTTCTCCCTACAACCGCATCACTCCACTGCCCTCCCTCTCATTCACACACATGTACTCTGTCTTACTCCTACTGACTTTCATTCCCCTTCTCTCAAGCGCATATCTCCACCTCTCCAGGCTCTTCTCAACCTGCTCTCTACTCTCACCACAAATCACAATATCATCTGCAAACATCATAGTCCAGGGAGACTCCTGTCTGACCTCGTCCGTCAACCTGTCCATCACCACTGCAAACAGGAAAGGGCTCAGGGCCGATCCTTGATGCAGTCCAACCTTCACCCTGAACCAGTCTGCCGTACCTACTGCACACTTCACTGCCGTCACACTGTCCTCATACATGTCCTGCACCACCCTCACATACTTTTCTGACACACCTGACTTCCTCATACAATACCACAACTCCTCTCTCGGCACCCTGTCGTACGCTTTCTCTAAATCCACAAATACACAATGCAGCTCCTTCTGTCCTTCTCTATACTTCTCCATCAACATCCTCAAAGCAAATAAGGCATCTGTGGTGCTCTTCCTCGGCATGAAACCATACTGTTGCTCACAGATGGTCACCTCTTCTCTCAGCCTGGCTTCCACTACTCTTTCCCATAACTTCATGGTGTGACTGATCAACTTAATTCCCCTGTAGTTACTGCAGGTCTGCACATCTCCCTTATGTTTAAAGATCGGTACCAGCACACTCCTTCTCCATTCCTTAGGCATCCTCTCCCCTTCCAGAATCCTGTTAAACAATCTGGTTAAAAACTCCACTGCCATCTCTCCTAAACATCTCCACGCTTCTACCGGTATGTCATCTGGTCTAACCGACTTTCCATTCTTCATCCTCTTAATCGCTGCTCTCACTTCCTCCTTACTAATCCTATCTACATCCTGCTTCACCAACTCCACATTCTCCAACCTTCTCTCTCTCTGATTTTCCTCATTCATCAGCTGCTCAAAATACTCCCTCCATCTTCTCAACACACTCTCCTCATTAGTCAACACATTTCCCTCTCCATCCTTTATTGCTCTAACTTGCAGTACATCCTTCCCAGCTCGGTCCCTCTGCCTGGCCAATCGGTACAAATCCTTTTCTCCTTCCTTAGTGTCCAACCTCTTATACAGCTCCTCATATGCCTTTTCCTTGGCTTTCGCCACATCCCTTTTTACCTGCTGCCGCATCTCCTTGTACTCCTGCCTACTTTTCTCATCACTCTGTCGATCCCACTTCTGTTTTGCCAACCTCTTTCCCCTAATGCTCTCCTGCACTTCCTCATTCCACCACCACGTCTCCTTGTCTTGCTTTCTATTTCCAGATGTCACACCAAGTACTTTTCTAGCTGCCTCCCTCATCGCTCCTGCAGTAGTTGCCCAATCATCCGGCACCTCTTCACCACCACCAAGCCCCTGTCTGACCTCTTCACTGAACCTCACACTACACTCTTCCTCCTTCAGTTTCCACCATCTTATTCTTCTTTCAATCCTTACTTTCCTCCTCTTCTTCTTCGCCTCCAAAACCATCCTACAGACCACCATCCGATGCTGTCTAGCTACACTGTCCCCCGCCAACACCTTACAGTCTCCAATCTCCTTCAGGTTGCATCTCCTACACAGAACATAATCCACCTGTGTGCACCTTCCTCCACTCTTATACGTCACCCTATGATCCTCCTTCTTCTTAAAATACGTGTTCACCACTGCCATTTCCATCCTTTTAGCAAAATCTACCACCATCTGCCCTTCCACATTCCTCTCCTTGAAACCATACCTACCCATCACCTCCTCATCACCTCTGTTCCCTTCACCTACATGCCCATTAAAGTCTGCCCCAATCACCAATCGTTCTTTCCTAGGTACACCATCTACCACTTCATCTAATTCACTCCAGAATCTTATCTTCTCCTCCATCTCACAGCCAACTTGTGGAGCATAGGCACTGATGACATTTATCATCATCCCTTCAACCTCCACCTTCACGATCATCACCCTATCAGAAACTCTCTTCACCTCCACTACACTCTTACTGTACTCTTCCTTCAGAATCACCCCTACACCATTTCTCTTTCCATCCACACCATGATAAAACAGTTTAAACCCACCTCCAATGTTCCTGGCCTTACTCCCTTTCCACTTGGTCTCCTGAACACACAGCATATCTACCTTTCTCCTCTCCATCATATCAGCTACCTCTCTCCCTTTACCCGTCATAGTACCAACATTTAAAGTACCAACCCGAACCTCTACTCTCCTACACTGCTTCTTTTCCCGCCATCTCTGTAGACGTCTTCCTCCTCTCCTTCTCCTCCTTCGGCCAACAGTAGCCCAATTTCCACCGGTACCCTGTCGGCTAACGATACCTGTGGCGGTCGTTGTTAACCCGGGCCTCGACCGATCCGGTATGAAATTTTCATTTGTGATCCGCATATTTGATTTGGCACATGTTTTACGCTGGATGCCCTTCCTAACGCAACCCTCCCCATTTACCCGGGCTTGGGACTGGCACTAAGAGTGCACTGGCTTGTGCCCCCCTAATGGCTGGGTTGGTTTATGTAAGCAGTCAATAAGCCTAATGAACCAACATGGTTTCTTTTCCATACTTCAATAACCTGTAACCTATTAAAAGTAGACCAAACAAGTCTTTCAAAAAAGACAAAGAAATAAAGCAATCTTTTTAAACAGTTCTCTTTAATTAACAAATAGATTTACAGTTTCATGTCACAAATTAGACAAACTATGAGATTTCCAAAGAACAATAAAAAGTTTGTCTCCTTTGCTAGCGTGGGGCTTGAACCCACAACCCTGAGAGAAGCTGCGGATTGGTAAACCAAGACCTTACCCATTGAGCTATCAGTCCTGGCTTTCGGAAGCAGTCAAAAAGCCTAATGAACCAACATGGTTTCTTTTCCATACTTCAATAACCTGTAACCTATTAAAAGTAGACCAAACAAGTCTTTCAAAAAAGACAAAGAAATAAAGCAATCTTTTCAACAGTTCTCTTTAATTAACAAATAGATTTACAGTTTCATGTCACAAATTAGACAAAGTATGAGATTTCCAAAGAAAAATAAAAAGGAATCCTTTGCTATGGTGGGGCTTGAACCCACAACCTTGAGGGGAGCTGTTGATTGGTAAATCAAGACCTTACCCACTGAGCTATCTGTCCTGGCTTGTGTAAGGAGTCAATAAGCCTAATGAACCAACATGGTTTCTTTTCCATACTTTAATAACCTGTAACCTATTAAAAGTAGACCAAACAAGTCTTTCAAAAAAGTCAAAGAAATAAAGCAATCTTATCAACAGATCTCTTCAATTAACAAATAGATTCACAGTGTTATACCACAAATTAGACTATTATATTTCCAAAGAAAAAGATATCCTTTGTTACGGTGGGGCTTGAACCCACAACCTTGTGGGGAGCTGCTAATTTGTAAACCAAGACCTTACCCACTGAGCTATCTGTCTTGGCTCATGAAAGCAGTCAATAAGCCTAATGATCCAACATGGCTTCTTTTCCTTACTTCAGCTCCATGTAAATCATATTAAAAGTAGGCTAAAAAAGTCTTTCAAAAAAGACAAAGAAATAAAGCAACCTTTTTACCAGGTCTCTTTAATTAACAAATAGATTTACAGTTTTATATCACAAATTAGACAAACTATGAGATTTCCAAAGAAAAATGAAAAGGGAATCCTTTGGTGTGGTGGGGCTTGAACCCACAACCTGAGGGGAGCTGTGGATTGGTAAACCAAGACCTTACCCACTAAGCTATCAGTCCTGGCTTTTGTGAGCAGTCAATAAGCCTAATGAACCAACATGGTTTCTTTTCCATATTTCAATAACCTTTAACTTATTAAAAGTAGACCAAACAAGTCTTTCAAAAAAGACAAAGAAATAAAGCAATCTTGTCAACAGTTCTCTTTAATTAACAAATAGTTTTACAGTTTCATGTCACAAATTAGACAAACTATGAGATTTCCAAAGAAAAATAAAAAGGAAACCTTTGCTATGGTGGGGCTTGAACCCACAAGCTGAGGGGAGTTGCTGATTGGTAAAACAAGACCTTACCCACTGAGCTATCAGTCCTGGCTTGTGTTAGCAGTCAATAAGCCTAATGAACCAACATGGCTTCTTTTCCTAACTTCAACTCCATGTAAATCATATTAAAAGTAGACCAAACAAGTCTTTCAGAAAAGACAAAGAAATAAAGCAATCTTTTTAACAGATCTCTTCAATTAACAAATAGATTTACAGTTTAATGACACAAATTAGACAAACTATTATATTTCCAAAGAAAAAGAAAAATATATCCTTTGCTACGGTGGGGCTTGAACCTACAACCTTGGGGGGAGCTGCTGATTTGTAAACCAAGACCTTACCCACTGATCTATCAGTCCTGGCTTGTGTAAGCAGTCAATAAGCCTAATATACCAACATGGTTTCCTTTCCATACTTCAATAACCTGTAACCTATTAAAAGTAGACCAAACAAGTCTTTCAAAAAAGACAAAGAAATGAAGCAATCTTTTCAACAGTACTCTTTAATTAACAAATAGATTTACAGTTTCATGTCACAAATTAGGCAAACTATGAGATTTCCAAAAAATAAAAATAAATAGCAATCCTTTGCTATGGTAGGGCTTGAACCCACAACCTTGAGGGGAGCTGCGGATTGGTAAACCAAGACCTTACCCACTGAGATTTCAGTCCTGGCTTGTGTAAGCAGTCAATAAGCCTAATGAACCAACATGGTTTCTTTTCCATACTTCAATAACCTTTAACTTATTATAAGTAGACCAATCAAGTCTTTCAAAAAAGACAAAGAAATAAAGCAATCTTTTTAAACAGTTCTCTTTAATTAACAAATAGATTTACAGTTTTATGTCACAAATTAGACAAACTATGAGATTTCCAAAGAAAAATAAAAAGTTTGTCTCCATTGCTAGGATGGGGTTTGAACCCACAACCCTGAGGGGAGCTGCGGATTGGTAAACCAAGACGTTACCTACTGAGCTATCAGTCCTGGTTTGTGCAAGCAGTCAATAAGCCTAATGAACCAACATGGTTTCTTTTCCATACTTCAATAACCTGTAACCTGTAACCTGTTTACAGTTTCATGTCACAAATTAGACAAAGTATGAGATTTCCAAAGAAAAAGAAAAAAGAATCCTTTGCTATGGTGGGGCTTAAACCCACAACCCTGAGGGGAGCTGCTGATTTGTAAACCAAGACTTTACCCACTGAACTATCAGTCCTGGCTTGTGTAAGTAGTCAATAAGCCTAATGAACCAATATGGTTTCTTTTCCATACTTCAATAACCTTTAACAATAACCTTTAACCTTGAAAGTAGACCAAACAAGTCTTTCAAAAAAGACAAAGAAATGAAGCAATCTTTTCAACAGATCTCTTCAATTAACAAATAGATTCACAGTGTAATGTCAAAAATTAGACAAACTATTATATTTCCAAAGAAAAAGAAAAAGATATCTTTTGCTACGGTGGGGCTTGAACCCACAACCTTGTAGGGAGCTGCTGATTTGTAAACCAAGACCTACCCCACTGAACTATCAGTCCTGGCTCATGAAAGCAGTCAATAAGCCTAATGAACCAACATGGCTTCTTTTCCTTACTTCACCTCCATGTAAATCATATTAAAGGTAGGCCAAACAAGTCTTTCAAAAAAGACAAAGAAATAAAGCAATCTTTTCAACAGGTCTCTTTAATTAACAAATAGATTTACAGTTTCATGTCACAAATTAGACAAACAATGAGATTTCCAAAGAAAAATAAAAAGGAATCCTTTGCTACGGTGGGGCTTGAACCCACAACCTGAGGGGAGCTGCTGATTGGTAAACCAAGACCTTACACACTGAGCTATCAGTCGTGGTTTGTGTAAGCAGTCAATAAGCCTAATGAACCAACATGGTTTCTTTTCCATACTTCAATAACCTGTAACCTGTAACCTGTTTACAGTTTCATGTCACAAATTAGACAAAGTATGAGATTTCCAAAGAAAAATAAAAAGGAATCCTTTGGTGTGGTGGGGCTTGAACCCACAACCTGAGGGAAGCTGCTGATTGGTAAACCAAGACCTTACCCACTGAGCTATCAGTCCTGGATTGTGTGAGCAGTCAATAAGCCTAATGAACCAACATGGTTTCTTTTCCATACTTCAATAACCTTTAATTTATTAAAAGTAGACCAAACATGTCTTTCAAAAATGACAAAGAAATAAAGCAATCTTTTTAACAGTACTCTTTAATTAACAAATAGATTTACAGTTTTATGTCACAAATTAGACAAACTATGAGATTTCCAAAGAAAAATAAAAAGGAATCTTTTGCTATGTTGGGGCTTGAACCCACAACCTGAGGGGAGCTGCTGATCAGTAAACCAAGAGCTTACCCACTGAGCTATCAGTCCTGGGTTGTGTAAGCAGTCAATAAGCCTAATGAACCAACATGGCTTTTTTTCTTTACTTCAACCCCATGTAAATCATATTAAAAGTAGGCCAAACAAGTCTTTCAAAAAAGACAAAGAAATAAAGCAATCTTTTCAACAGTTTTCTTTAATTAACAAATAGATTTACAGTTTAATATCACAAATTAGACAAAGTATGAGTTTTCCAAAGAAAAAGAAAAAGGAATCCTTTGGTGTGGGGGGGGCTTGAATCTACAACCTGAGGGGAGCTGCGATTTGGTAAACCAAGACCTTACCCACTGAGCTATCAGTCCTTGCTTGTGTAAGCAGTCAATAAGCCTAATATACCAACATGGTTTCTTTTCCATACTTTAATAACCTGTAACCTATTAAAAGTAGACCAAACAAGTCTTTCAAAAATGACAAAGAAATAAAGCAATCTTTTCAACAGTTCGCTTTAATTAACAAATAGATTTACAGGTTCAAGTCACAAATTAGACAAACTATGAGATTTCCAAAGAAAAATAAAAAGGAAACCTTTGCTATGGTGGAGCTTGAACCAACAACCTGAGGGGAGATGCTGATTGGTAAACCAAGACCTTACCCACTGAACTTTCAGTCCTGGTTTATAAAAGCAGTCAATAAGCCTAATGAACCAACATGGCTTCTTTTCCATACTTCAAAACCATGTAACTCATATTAAAAGTAGGTCAAACAAGTCTTTCAAAAAAGACAAAGAAATAAAGCAATCTTTTTAACAGTTCTCTTTAATTAACAAATAGATTTACAGTTTCATGTCACAAATTAGACAAACTATTAGATTTCCAAAGAAAAATAAAAAGCAATCCTTTGCTATGGTAGGGCTTGAACCCACAACCTTGAGGGGAGCTGCTGAATGGTAAACCAAGACCTTACCCACTGAGCTATTAGTCCTGGCTTGTGTAAGCAGTCAATAAGCCTAATGAACCAACATGGTTTCTTTTCCATACTTCAATAACCTGTAACCTATTAAAAGTAGACCAAACAAGTCTTTCAAAAAAGACAAAGAAACAAAGCAATCTTATCAACAGATCTCTTCAATTAACAAATAGATTCACAGTGTAATGTCACAAATTAGACAAACTATTATATTTCCAAAGAAAAAGATATCCTTTGCTACGGTGGGGCTTGAACCCACAACCTTGTGGGGAGCTGCTAATTTGCAAACCAAGACCTTACCCACTGAGCTATCAGTCCTGGCTTGTGTAAGCAGTCAATAAGCCTAATGAACCAACATGGTTTCTTTTCCATACTTCAATAACCTGTAGCCTATTAAAAGTAGACCAAACAAGTCTTTCAAAAACGACAAAGAAATAAAGCAATCTTATAAACAGATCTCTTCAATTAACAAATAGATTCACAGTGTAATGTCACAAATTAGACAAACTATTATATTTCCAAAGAAAAAGATTTCCTTTGCTACGGTGGGGCTTGAACCCACAACCTTGTGGGGAGCTGCTAATTTGCAAACCAAGACCTTACCCACTAAGCTATCAGTCTTGGCTCATGAAAGCAGTCAATAAGCCTAATAAACCAACATGGCTTCTTTTCCTTACTTCAACTCCATGTAAATCATATTAAAAGTAGGCTAAACAAGTCTTTCAAAAAAGACAAAGGAATAAAGCAACCTTTTTAACAGTTCTCTTTAATTAACAAATAGATTTACAGTTTAATATCACAAATTAGACAAAGTATGAGTTTTCCAAAGAAAAATAAAAAGGAAACCTTTGGTGTGGTGGGGCTTGAACCCACAACCTGAGGGGAGCTGCGGATTGGAAAAACCAAGACCTTACTCACTGAGCTATCAGTCCTGGCTTGTGTTAGCAGTCAATAAGCCTAATGAACCAACATGGCTTCTTTTCCTTACTTCAACTCCATGTAAATCATATTAAAAGTAGACCAAACAAGTCTTTCAAAAAAGACAAAGAAATAAAGCAATGTTTTCAAAAGATCTCTTCAATTAACAAATATATTTACAGTGTAATGTCACAAATTAGACAAACTATTATATTTCCAAAGAAAAAGAAAAAGATATCCCTTGCTATGTTGGGGCTTGAACCTACAACCTTGTGGGGAGCTGCTGATTTGTAAACCAAGACCTTACCCACTGAGCTATCAGTGCTTGCTTGTGTAAGCAGTCAATAAGCCTAATGAACCAACATGGTTTCTTTTCCATACTTCAATAACCTGTAACCTATTAAAAGTAGACCAAAAAGTCTTTCAAAAAACACAAAGAAATAAAGCAATCTTTTCAACAGTACTCTTTAATGAACAAATAGATGTACAGTTTCATGTCAATAATTAGACAAACTATGAGATTTCCAAAAAGAAAAAGAAAAAATAACCCTTTGCTATGGTGGGGCTGAACCCACAACCTGAGGGGAGCTGCTGATCGGTAAACCAAGAGCTTACCCACTGAGCTATCAGTCCTGGGTTGTGTAAGCAGTCAATAAGCCTAATGAACCAACATGGCTTCTTTTCCTTACTTCAACGCCATGTAAATCATATTAAAAGTAGGCCAAACAAGTCTTTCAAAAAAGACAAAGAAATAAAGCAATCTTTTCAACAGTTCTCTTTAATTACAAATAGATTTACAGTTTAATGTCACAAATTAGACAAAGTATGAGATTTCCAAAGAAAAATAAAAAGGAATCCTTTGCTATGGTGGGGCATGAACCCACAAACCTGAGGGGAGCTGCCGATTGGTAAACCAAGACCTTACCCACTGAGCTATCAGTCCTTGCTTGTGTAAGCAGTCAATAAGCCTAATATACCAACATGGTTTCTTTTCCATACTTCAATAACCTGTAACCTATTAAAAGTAGACCAAACAAGTCTTTCAAAAAAGACAAAGGAATAAAGCAATTTTTTCAACAGTTCTCATTAATTAACAAATAGATTTACAGTTTCAAGTCACAAATTAGACAAACTATGAGATTTCAAAATAAAAATAAAAAGGAATCCTTTGCTATGGTGGGGCTTGAACCCACAACCTGAGGGGAACTGGTGTTTGGTAAAACAAGACCTTACCCACTGAACTATCAGTCCTGGTTCATAAAAGCAGTCAATAAGCCTAATGAACCAACATGGCTTCTTTTCCATACTTCAAAACCATGTAACTCATATTAAAAGTAGGACAAACAAGTCTTTCAAAAAAGACAAAGAAATAAAGCAATCTTTTCAACAGTTCTCTTTTATTAACAAATAGATTTACAGTTTCATGTCACAAATTAGACAAACTATGAGATTTCCAAAGAAAAATAAAAAGCAAACCTTTGCTATGGTAGGGCTTGAACCCACAACCTTGAGGGGAGCTGCTGATTGGTAAACCAAGACATTACCCACTGAGCTATCAGTCCTGGCTTGCCTAAGCAGTCAATAAGCCTAATCAACCAACATGGTTTCTTTTCCATACTTCAATAACCTGTAACCTGTAACCTGTTTACAGTTTCATGTCACAAATTAGACAAACTATTATATTTCCAAAGAAAAAGAAAAAGATATCCTTTGCTACGTTGGGGCTTGAACCTACAACCTTGTGGGGAGCTGCTGATTTGTCATCCAAGACTTGTAAACAAGTCTTTCAAAAAAGACAAAGAAATAAAGCAATCTTTTCAACAGTTCTCTTTAATTACAAATAGATTTACAGTTCAATGTCACAAATTAGACAAAGTATGAGATTTCCAAAGAAAAATAAAAAGGAATCCTTTGCTATGGTGGGGCATGAACCCACAAACCTGAGGGGAGCTGCGGATTGGTAAACCAAGACCTTACCCACTGAGCTATCAGTCCTTGCTTGTGTAAGCAGTCAATAAGCCTAATATACCAACATGGTTTCTTTTCCATACTTCAATAACCTGTAACCTATTAAGAGTAGACCAAACAAGTCTTTCAAAAAAGACAAAGAAAAAAAGCAATCTTTTCAACAGTTCTCTTTAATTAACAAATAGATTTACAGTTTCAAGTCACAAATTAGACAAACTATGAGATTTTCAAATAAAAATAAAAAAGGAATCCGTTGCTATGGTGGGGCTTGAACCCACAACCTGACGGGAGCTGGTGATTGGTAAACCAAGACCTTACCCACTGAACTATCAGTCCTGGATCATAAAAGCGGTCAAAAAGCCTAATGAACCAACATGGCTTCTTTTCCATACTTCAAAGCCATGTAACTCATTAAAAGTAGGACAAACAAGTCTTTCAAAAAAAGTCAAAGAAATAAAGCAATCTTTTCAACAGTTCTCTTTAATTAACAAATAGATTTACAGTTTCATGTCACAAATTAGACAAACTATGAGATTTCCAAAAAATAAAAATAAATAGCAATCCTTTGCTATGGTAGGGCTTGAACCCACAACCTTGAGGGGAGCTGCGGATTGGTAAACCAAGAACTTACCCACTGAGATTTCAGTCCTGGCTTGTGTAAGCAGTCAATAAGCCTACTGAACCAACATGGTTTCTTTTCCATACTTCAATAACCTTTAACTTATTATAAGTAGACCAAACAAGTCTTTCAAAAAAGAACAAAGAAATAAAGCAATCTTTTTAAACAGTTCTCTTTAATTAACAAATATATTTACAGTTTGATGTCACAAATAAGACAAACTATGAGATTTCCAAAGAAAAATAAAAAGTTTGTCTCCTTTGCTAGGATGGGGCTTGAACCCACAACCCTGAGGGGAGCTGCGGATTGGTAAACCAAGACCTTACCTACTGAGCTATCAGTCCTGGTTTGTGCAAGCAGTCAATAAGCCTAATAAACCAACATGGTTTCTTTTCCATACGTCAATAACCTGTAACCTGTTTACAGTTTCATGTCACAAATTAGACAAACTATGAGATTTCCAAACAAAAATAAAATCCATACTTCAATAACCTTTAACTTATTGAATGTAGACCAAACAAGTCTTTCAAAAAAGACAAAGAAATAAAGCAATCTTTTCTACAGTTCTCTTTAATTAACAAATAGATTTACAGTTTCATGTCACAAATTAGACAAACTATGAGATTTCCAAAAAATAAAAATAAATGGCAATCCTTTGCTATGGTAGGGCTTGAACCCACAACCTTGAGGGGAGCTGCGGAGTGGTAAACCAAGACCTTACCCACTGAGATTTCAGTCCTATTGTGTAAGCAGTCAATAAGCCTACTGAACCAACATGGTTTCTTTTCCATATCTTAATAACCTTTAACTTATTATAAGTAGACCAAACAAGTCTTTCAAAAAAGACAAAGAAATAAAGCAATCTTTTTAAACAGTTCTCTTTAATTAACAAATATATTTACAGTTTCATGTCACAAATAAGACAAACTATGAGATTTCCAAAGAAAAATAAAAAGTTTGTCTCCTTTGCTAGGATGGGGCTTGAACCCACAACCCTGAGGGGAGCTGCGGATTGGTAAACCAAGACCTTACACACTGAGCTATCAGTCCTGGTTTGTGCAAGCAGTCAATAAGCCTAATGAACCAACATGGTTTCTTTTCCATACGTCAATAACCTGTAACCTGTTTACAGTTTCATGTCACAAATTAGACAAACTATGAGATTTCCAAACAAAAATAAAAAGGAATCCTTTGCTATGGTGGGGCTTAAACCCACAACCTTGAGGGGAGCTGCTGATTTGTAAACCAAGACCTTACCCACTGAACTATCAGTCCTGGCTTGTGTAAGTAGTCAAAAAGCCTAATGAACCAATATGGTTTCTTTTCCATACTTCAATAACCTTTAACTTATTGAATGTAGACCAAACAAGTCTTTCAAAAAAGACAAAGAAATAAAGCAATCTTTTCAACAGATCTCTTTAATTAACAAATAGATTCACAGTGTAATGTCAAAAATTAGACAAACTATTATATTTCCAAAGAAAAAGAATAAGATATCCTTTGCTACGGTGGTGCTTGAACCCACAACCTTGTAGGGAGCTGCTGATTTGTAAACCAAGACCTTCCCCAATGAACTATCAGTCCTGGCTCATGAAAGCAGTCAATAAGCCTAATGAACCAACATGGCTTCTTTTCCTTACTTCAACTCCATGTAAATCATATTAAAAGTAGGCCAAACAAGTCTTTCAAAAAAGACAAAGAAATAAAGCAATCTTTTCAACAGGTCTCTTTAATTAACAAATAGATTTACAGTTTCATGTCACAAATTAGACAAACAATGAGATTTCCAAAGAAAAATAAAAAGGAATCCTTTGCTATGATGGGGCTTGAACCCACAACCTGAGGGGAGCTGCTGATTGGTAAACCAAGACCTTACACACTGAGCTATCAGTCGTGGTTTGTGTAAGCAGTCAATAAGCCTAATGAACCAACATGGTTTCTTTTCCATACTTCAATAACCTGTAACCTGTAACCTGTTTACAGTTTCATGTCACAAATTAGACAAAGTATGAGATTTCCAAAGAAAAATAAAAAGGAATCCTTGGGTGTGGTGGGGCTTGAACCCACAACCTGAGGGAAGCTGCTGATTGGTAAACCAAGACCTTACCCACTGAGCTATCAGTCCTGGCTTGTGTGAGCAGTCAATAAGCCTAATGAACCAACATGGTTTCTTTTCCATACTTCAATAACCTTTAACTTATTAAAAGTAGACCAAACAAGTCTTTCAAAAAAAGACAAAGAAATAAAGCAATCTTTTCTACAGTTCTCTTTAATTAACAAATAGATTTACAGTTTCATGTCACAAATTAGACAAACTATGAGATTTCCAAAAAATCAAAATAAATAGCAATCCTTTGCTATGGTAGGGCTTGAACCCACAACCTTGAGGGGAGCTGCGGATTGGTAAACCAAGACCTTACCCACTGAGATTTCAGTCCTGGCTTGTGTAAGCAGTCAATAAGCCTACTGAACCAACATGGTTTCTTTTCCATATCTTAATAACCTTTAACTTATTATAAGTAGACCAAACAAGTCTTTCAAAAAAGACAAAGAAATAAAGCAATCTTTTTAAACAGTTCTCTTTAATTAACAAATATATTTACAGTTTCATGTCACAAATAAGACAAACTATGAGATTTCCAAAGAAAAATAAAAAGTTTGTCTCCTTTGCTAGGATGGGGCTTGAACCCACAACCCTGAGGGGAGCTGCGGATTGGTAAACCAAGACCTTACCTACTGAGCTATCAGTCCTGGTTTGTGCAACCAGTCAATAAGCCTAATGAACCAACAGGGTTTCTTTTCCATACGTCAATAACCTGTAACCTGTTTACAGTTTCATGTCACAAATTAGACAAACTATGAGATTTCCAAACAAAAATAAAAAGGAATCCTTTGCTATGGTGGGGCTTAAACCCACAACCTTGAGGGGAGCTGCTGATTTGTAAACCAAGACCTTACCCACTGAACTATCAGTCCTGGCTTGTGTAAGTAGTCAAAAAGCCTAATGAACCAATATGGTTTCTTTTCCATACTTCAATAACCTTTAACTTATTGAATGTAGACCAAACAAGTCTTTCAAAAAAGACAAAGAAATAAAGCAATCTTTTCAACAGATCTCTTTAATTAACAAATAGATTCACAGTGTAATGTCAAAAATTAGACAAACTATTATATTTCCAAAGAAAAAGAATAAGATATCCTTTGCTACGGTGGTGCTTGAACCCACAACCTTGTAGGGAGCTGCTGATTTGTAAACCAAGACCTTCCCCAATGAACTATCAGTCCTGGCTCATGAAAGCAGTCAATAAGCCTAATGAACCAACATGGCTTCTTTTCCTTACTTCAACTCCATGTAAATCATATTAAAAGTAGGCCAAACAAGTCTTTCAAAAAAGACAAAGAAATAAAGCAATCTTTTCAACAGGTCTCTTTAATTAACAAATAGATTTACAGTTTCATGTCACAAATTAGACAAACAATGAGATTTCCAAAGAAAAATAAAAAGGAATCCTTTGCTATGATGGGGCTTGAACCCACAACCTGAGGGGAGCTGCTGATTGGTAAACCAAGACCTTACACACTGAGCTATCAGTCGTGGTTTGTGTAAGCAGTCAATAAGCCTAATGAACCAACATGGTTTCTTTTCCATACTTCAATAACCTGTAACCTGTAACCTGTTTACAGTTTCATGTCACAAATTAGACAAAGTATGAGATTTCCAAAGAAAAATAAAAAGGAATCCTTTGGTGTGGTGGGGCTTGAACCCACAACCTGAGGGAAGCTGCTGATTGGTAAACCAAGACCTTACCCACTGAGCTATCAGTCCTGGCTTGTGTGAGCAGTCAATAAGCCTAATGAACCAACATGGTTTCTTTTCCATACTTCAATAACCTTTAACTTATTAAAAGTAGACCAAACAAGTCTTTCAAAAAAAGACAAAGAAATAAAGCAATCTTTTCTACAGTTCTCTTTAATTAACAAATAGATTTACAGTTTCATGTCACAAATTAGACAAACTATGAGATTTCCAAAAAATCAAAATAAATAGCAATCCTTTGCTATGGTAGGGCTTGAACCCACAACCTTGAGGGGAGCTGCGGATTGGTAAACCAAGACCTTACCCACTGAGATTTCAGTCCTGGCTTGTGTAAGCAGTCAATAAGCCTACTGAACCAACATGGTTTCTTTTCCATATCTTAATAACCTTTAACTTATTATAAGGAGACCAAACAAGTCTTTCAAAAAAGACAAAGAAATAAAGCAATCTTTTTAAACAGTTCTCTTTAATTAACAAATATATTTACAGTTTCATGTCACAAATAAGACAAACTATGAGATTTCCAAAGAAAAATAAAAAGTTTGTCTCCTTTGCTAGGATGGGGCTTGAACCCACAACCCTGAGGGGAGCTGCGGATTGGTAAACCAAGACCTTACCTACTGAGCTATCAGTCCTGGTTTGTGCAAGCAGTCAATAAGCCTAATGAACCAACAGGGTTTCTTTTCCATACGTCAATAACCTGTAACCTGTTTACAGTTTCATGTCACAAATTAGACAAACTATGAGATTTCCAAACAAAAATAAAAAGGAATCCTTTGCTATGGTGGGGCTTAAACCCACAACCTTGAGGGGAGCTGCTGATTTGTAAACCAAGACCTTACCCACTGAACTATCAGTCCTGGCTTGTGTAAGTAGTCAAAAAGCCTAATGAACCAATATGGTTTCTTTTCCATACTTCAATAACCTTTAACTTATTGAATGTAGACCAAACAAGTCTTTCAAAAAAGACAAAGAACTAAAGCAATCTTTTCAACAGATCTCTTTATTTAACAAATAGATTCACAGTGTAATGTCAAAAATTAGACAAACTATTATATTTCCAAAGAAAAAGAATAAGATATCCTTTGCTACGGTGGGGTTCGAACCCACAACTTTGTAGGGAGCTGCTGATTTGTAAACCAAGACCTTCCCCACTGAACTATCAGTCCTGGCTCATGAAAGCAGTCAATAAGCCTAATGAACCAACATGGCTTCTTTTCCTTACTTCAACTCCATGTAAATCATATTAAAAGTAGACCAAACAAGTCTTTCAAAAAAGACAAAGGAATAAAGCAATTTTTTCAACAGTTCTCATTAATTAACAAATAGATTCACAGTTTCAAGTCACAAATTAGACAAACTATGAGATTTCAAAATAAAAATAAAAAGGAATCCTTTGCTATGGTGGGGCTTGAACCCACAACCTGAGGGGAACTGGTGTTTGGTAAAACAAGACCTTACCCACTGAACTATCAGTCCTGGTTCATAAAAGCAGTCAATAAGCCTAATGAACCAACATGGCTTCTTTTCCATACTTCAAAACCATGTAACTCATATTAAAAGTAGGACAAACAAGTCTTTCAAAAAAGACAAAGAAATAAAGCAATCTTTTCAACAGTTCTCTTTTATTAACAAATAGATTTACAGTTTCATGTCACAAATTAGACAAACTATGAGATTTCCAAAGAAAAATAAAAAGCAAACCTTTGCTATGGTAGGGCTTGAACCCACAACCTTGAGGGGAGCTGCTGATTGGTAAACCAAGACATTACCCACTGAGCTATCAGTCCTGGCTTGCCTAAGCAGTCAATAAGCCTAATCAACCAACATGGTTTCTTTTCCATACTTCAATAACCTGTAACCTGTAACCTGTTTACAGTTTCATGTCACAAATTAGACAAACTATTATATTTCCAAAGAAAAAGAAAAAGATATCCTTTGCTACGTTGGGGCTTGAACCTACAACCTTGTGGGGAGCTGCTGATTTGTCATCCAAGACTTGTAAACAAGTCTTTCAAAAAAGACAAAGAAATAAAGCAATCTTTTCAACAGTTCTCTTTAATTACAAATAGATTTACAGTTCAATGTCACAAATTAGACAAAGTATGAGATTTCCAAAGAAAAATAAAAAGGAATCCTTTGCTATGGTGGGGCATGAACCCACAAACCTGAGGGGAGCTGCGGATTGGTAAACCAAGACCTTACCCACTGAGCTATCAGTCCTTGCTTGTGTAAGCAGTCAATAAGCCTAATATACCAACATGGTTTCTTTTCCATACTTCAATAACCTGTAACCTATTAAGAGTAGACCAAACAAGTCTTTCAAAAAAGACAAAGAAAAAAAGCAATCTTTTCAACAGTTCTCTTTAATTAACAAATAGATTTACAGTTTCAAGTCACAAATTAGACAAACTATGAGATTTTCAAATAAAAATAAAAAAGGAATCCGTTGCTATGGTGGGGCTTGAACCCACAACCTGACGGGAGCTGGTGATTGGTAAACCAAGACCTTACCCACTGAACTATCAGTCCTGGATCATAAAAGCGGTCAAAAAGCCTAATGAACCAACATGGCTTCTTTTCCATACTTCAAAGCCATGTAACTCATTAAAAGTAGGACAAACAAGTCTTTCAAAAAAGTCAAAGAAATAAAGCAATCTTTTCAACAGTTCTCTTTAATTAACAAATAGATTTACAGTTTCATGTCACAAATTAGACAAACTATGAGATTTCCAAAAAATAAAAATAAATAGCAATCCTTTGCTATGGTAGGGCTTGAACCCACAACCTTGAGGGGAGCTGCGGATTGGTAAACCAAGAACTTACCCACTGAGATTTCAGTCCTGGCTTGTGTAAGCAGTCAATAAGCCTACTGAACCAACATGGTTTCTTTTCCATACTTCAATAACCTTTAACTTATTATAAGTAGACCAAACAAGTCTTTCAAAAAAGAACAAAGAAATAAAGCAATCTTTTTAAACAGTTCTCTTTAATTAACAAATATATTTACAGTTTGATGTCACAAATAAGACAAACTATGAGATTTCCAAAGAAAAATAAAAAGTTTGTCTCCTTTGCTAGGATGGGGCTTGAACCCACAACCCTGAGGGGAGCTGCGGATTGGTAAACCAAGACCTTACACACTGAGCTATCAGTCCTGGTTTGTGCAAGCAGACAATAAGCCTAATGAACCAACATGGTTTCTTTTCCATACGTCAATAACCTGTAACCTGTTTACAGTTTCATGTCACAAATTAGACAAACTATGAGATTTCCAAACAAAAATAAAAAGGAATCCTTTGCTATGGTGGGGCTTAAACCCACAACCTTGAGGGGAGCTGCTGATTTGTAAACCAAGACCTTACCCACTGAACTATCAGTCCTGGCTTGTGTAAGTAGTCAAAAAGCCTAATGAACCAATATGGTTTCTTTTCCATACTTCAATAACCTTTAACTTATTGAATGTAGACCAAACAAGTCTTTCAAAAAAGACAAAGAAATAAAGCAATCTTTTCAACAGATCTCTTTAATTAACAAATAGATTCACAGTGTAATGTCAAAAATTAGACAAACTATTATATTTCCAAAGAAAAAGAATAAGATATCCTTTGCTACGGTGGTGCTTGAACCCACAACCTTGTAGGGAGCTGCTGATTTGTAAACCAAGACCTTCCCCAATGAACTATCAGTCCTGGCTCATGAAAGCAGTCAATAAGCCTAATGAACCAACATGGCTTCTTTTCCTTACTTCAACTCCATGTAAATCATATTAAAAGTAGGCCAAACAAGTCTTTCAAAAAAGACAAAGAAATAAAGCAATCTTTTCAACAGGTCTCTTTAATTAACAAATAGATTTACAGTTTCATGTCACAAATTAGACAAACAATGAGATTTCCAAAGAAAAATAAAAAGGAATCCTTTGCTATGATGGGGCTTGAACCCACAACCTGAGGGGAGCTGCTGATTGGTAAACCAAGACCTTACACACTGAGCTATCAGTCGTGGTTTGTGTAAGCAGTCAATAAGCCTAATGAACCAACATGGTTTCTTTTCCATACTTCAATAACCTGTAACCTGTAACCTGTTTACAGTTTCATGTCACAAATTAGACAAAGTATGAGATTTCCAAAGAAAAATAAAAAGGAATCCTTTGGTGTGGTGGGGCTTGAACCCACAACCTGAGGGAAGCTGCTGATTGGTAAACCAAGACCTTACCCACTGAGCTATCAGTCCTGGCTTGTGTGAGCAGTCAATAAGCCTAATGAACCAACATGGTTTCTTTTCCATACTTCAATAACCTTTAACTTATTAAAAGTAGACCAAACAAGTCTTTCAAAAAAAGACAAAGAAATAAAGCAATCTTTTCTACAGTTCTCTTTAATTAACAAATAGATTTACAGTTTCATGTCACAAATTAGACAAACTATGAGATTTCCAAAAAATCAAAATAAATAGCAATCCTTTGCTATGGTAGGGCTTGAACCCACAACCTTGAGGGGAGCTGCGGATTGGTAAACCAAGACCTTACCCACTGAGATTTCAGTCCTGGCTTGTGTAAGCAGTCAATAAGCCTACTGAACCAACATGGTTTCTTTTCCATATCTTAATAACCTTTAACTTATTATAAGTAGACCAAACAAGTCTTTCAAAAAAGACAAAGAAATAAAGCAATCTTTTTAAACAGTTCTCTTTAATTAACAAATATATTTACAGTTTCATGTCACAAATAAGACAAACTATGAGATTTCCAAAGAAAAATAAAAAGTTTGTCTCCTTTGCTAGGATGGGGCTTGAACCCACAACCCTGAGGGGAGCTGCGGATTGGTAAACCAAGTCCTTACCTACTGAGCTATCAGTCCTGGTTCGTGCAAGCAGTCAATAAGCCTAATGAACCAACAGGGTTTCTTTTCCATACGTCAATAACCTGTAACCTGTTTACAGTTTCATGTCACAAATTAGACAAACTATGAGATTTCCAAACAAAAATAAAAAGGAATCCTTTGCTATGGTGGGGCATAAACCCACAACCTTGAGGGGAGCTGCTGATTTGTAAACCAAGACCTTACCCACTGAACTATCAGTCCTGGCTTGTGTAAGTAGTCAAAAAGCCTAATGAACCAATATGGTTTCTTTTCCATACTTCAATAACCTTTAACTTATTGAATGTAGACCAAACAAGTCTTTCAAAAAAGACAAAGAAATAAAGCAATCTTTTCAACAGATCTCTTTAATTAACAAATAGATTCACAGTGTAATGTCAAAAATTAGACAAACTATTATATTTCCAAAGAAAAAGAATAAGATATCCTTTGCTACGGTGGTGCTTGAACCCACAACCTTGTAGGGAGCTGCTGATTTGTAAACCAAGACCTTCCCCAATGAACTATCAGTCCTGGCTCATGAAAGCAGTCAATAAGCCTAATGAACCAACATGGCTTCTTATCCTTACTTCAACTTCATGTAAATCATATTAAAAGTAGGCCAAACAAGTCTTTCAAAAAAGACAAAGAAATAAAGCAATCTTTTCAACAGGTCTCTTTAATTAACAAATAGATTTACAGTTTCATGTCACAAATTAGACAAACAATGAGATTTCCAAAGAAAAATAAAAAGGAATCCTTTGCTATGATGGGGCTTGAAACCACAACCTGAGGGGAACTGCTGATTGGTAAACCAAGACCTTACACACTGAGCTATCAGTCGTGGTTTGTGTAAGCAGTCAATAAGCCTAATGAACCAACATGGTTTCTTTTCCATACTTCAATAACCTGTAACCTGTAACCTGTTTACAGTTTCATGTCACAAATTAGACAAAGTATGAGATTTCCAAAGAAAAATAAAAAGGAATCCTTTGGTGTGGTGGGGCTTGAACCCACAACCTGAGGGAAGCTGCTGATTGGTAAACCAAGACCTTACCCACTGAGCTATCAGTCCTGGCTTGTGTGAGCAGTCAATAAGCCTAATGAACCAACATGGTTTCTTTTCCATACTTCAATAACCTTTAACTTATTAAAAGTAGACCAAACAAGTCTTTCAAAAAAGACAAAGAAATAAAGCAATCTTTTCTACAGTTCTCTTTAATTAACAAATAGATTTACAGTTTCATGTCACAAATTAGACAAACTATGAGATTTCCAAAAAATAAAAATAAATAGCAATCCTTTGCTATGGTAGGGCTTGAACCCACAACCTTGAGGGGAGCTGCGGATTGGTAAACCAAGACCTTACCCACTGAGATTTCAGTCCTGGCTTGTGTAAGCAGTCAATAAGCCTACTGAACCAACATGGTTTCTTTTCCATATCTTAATAACCTTTAACTTATTATAAGTAGACCAAACAAGTCTTTCAAAAAAGACAAAGAAATAAAGCAATCTTTTTAAACAGTTCTCTTTAATTAACAAATATATTTACAGTTTCATGTCACAAATAAGACAAACTATGAGATTTCCAAAGAAAAATAAAAAGTTTGTCTCCTTTGCTAGGATGGGGCTTGAACCCACAACCCTGAGGGAGCTGCGGATTGGTAAACAAAGACCTTACCTACTGAGCTATCAGTCCTGGTTTGTGCAAGCAGTCAATAAGCCTAATGAACCAACATGGTTTCTTTTCCATACGTCAATAACCTGTAACCTGTTTACAGTTTCATGTCACAAATTAGACAAACTATAAGATTTCCAAACAAAAATAAAAAGGAATCCTTTGCTATGGTGGGGCTTAAACCCACAACCTTGAGGGGAGCTGCTGATTTGTAAACCAAGACCTTACCCACTGAACTACCAGTCCTGGCTTGTGTAAGTAGTCAAAAAGCCTAATGAACCAATATGGTTTCTTTTCCATACTTCAATAACCTTTAACTTATTGAATGTAGACCAAACAAGTCTTTCAAAAAAGACAAAGAAATAAAGCAATCTTTTCAACAGATCTCTTTAATTAACAAATAGATTCACAGTGTAATGTCAAAAATTAGACAAACTATTATATTTCCAAAGAAAAAGAATAAGATATCCTATGCTACGGTGGGGCTTGAACCCACAACCTTGTAGGGAGCTGCTGATTTGTAAACCAAGACCTTCCCCACTGAACTATCAGTCCTGGCTCATGAAAGCAGTCAATAAGCCTAATGAACCAACATGGCTTCTTTTCCTTACTTCAACTCCATGTAAATCATATTAAAAGTAGGCCAAACAAGTCTTTCAAAAAAGACAAAGAAATAAAGCAATCTTTTCAACAGGTCTCTTTAATTAACAAATAGATTTACAGTTTCATGTCACAAATTAGACAAACAATGAGATTTCCAAAGAAAAATAAAAAGGAATGCTTTGCTATGGTGGGGCTTGAACCCACAACCTGAGGGGAGCTGCTGATTGGTAAACCAAGAGCTTACACACTGAGCTATCAGTCGTGGTTTGTGTAAGCAGTCAATAAGCCTAATGAACCAACATGGTTTCTTTTCCATACTTCAATAACCTGTAACCTGTAACCTGTTTACAGTTTCATGTCACAAATTAGACAAAGTATGAGATTTCCAAAGAAAAATAAAAAGGAATCCTTTGGTGTGGTGGGGCTTGAACCCACAACCTGAGGGAAGCTGCTGATTGGTAAACCAAGACCTTACCCACTGAGCTATCAGTCCTGGCTTGTGTGAGCAGTCAATAAGCCTAATGAACCAACATGGTTTCTTTTCCATACTTCAATAACCTTTAACTTATTAAAAGTAGACCAAACAAGTCTTTCAAAAAAGACAAAGAAATAAAGCAATCTTTTCTACAGTTCTCTTTAATTAACAAATAGATTTACAGTTTCATGTCACAAATTAGACAAACTATGAGATTTCCAAAAAATAAAAATAAATAGCAATCCTTTGCTATGGTAGGGCTTGAACCCACAACCTTGAGGGGAGCTGCGGATTGGTAAACCAAGACCTTACCCACTGAGATTTCAGTCCTGGCTTGTGTAAGCAGTCAATAAGCCTACTGAACCAACATGGTTTCTTTTCCATATCTTAATAACCTTTAACTTATTATAAGTAGACCAAACAAGTCTTTCAAAAAAGACAAAGAAATAAAGCAATCTTTTTAAACAGTTCTCTTTAATTAACAAATATATTTACAGTTTCATGTCACAAATAAGACAAACTATGAGATTTCCAAAGAAAAATAAAAAGTTTGTCTCCTTTGCTAGGATGGGGCTTGAACCCACAACCCTGAGGGGAGCTGCGGATTGGTAAACCAAGACCTTACCTACTGAGCTATCAGTCCTGGTTTGTGCAAGCAGTCAATAAGCCTAATGAACCAACAGGGTTTCTTTTCCATACGTCAATAACCTGTAACCTGTTTACAGTTTCATGTCACAAATTAGACAAACTATGAGATTTCCAAACAAAAATAAAAAGGAATCCTTTGCTATGGTGGGGCTTAAACCCACAACCTTGAGGGGAGCTGCTGATGTGTAAACCAAGACCTTACCCACTGAACTATCAGTCCTGGCTTGTGTAAGTAGTCAAAAAGCCTAATGAACCAATATGGTTTCTTTTCCATACTTCAATAACCTTTAACTTATTGAATGTAGACCAAACAAGTCTTTCAAAAAAGACAAAGAACTAAAGCAATCTTTTCAACAGATCTCTTTATTTAACAAATAGATTCACAGTGTAATGTCAAAAATTAGACAAACTATTATATTTCCAAAGAAAAAGAATAAGATATCCTTTGCTACGGTGGGGCTTGAACCCACAACTTTGTAGGGAGCTGCTGATTTGTAAACCAAGACCTTCCCCACTGAACTATCAGTCCTGGCTCATGAAAGCAGTCAATAAGCCTAATGAACCAACATGGCTTCTTTTCCTTACTTCAACTCCATGTAAATCATATTAAAAGTAGGCCAAACAAGTCTTTCAAAAAAGACAAAGAAATAAAGCAATCTTTTCAACAGGTCTCTTTAATTAACAAATAGATTTACAGTTTCATGTCACAAATTAGACAAACAATGAGATTTCCAAAGAAAACCTTTGCTATGGTGTGGCTTGAACCCACAACCTGAGGGGAGCTGCTGATTGGTAAACCAAGACCTTACACACTGAGCTATCAGTCGTGGTTTGTGTAAGCAGTCAATAAGCCTAATGAACCAACATGGTTTCTTTTCCATACTTCAATAACCTGTAACCTGTAACCTGTTTACAGTTTCATGTCACAAATTAGACAAAGTATGAGATTTCCAAAGAAAAATAAAAAGGAATCCTTTGGTGTGGTGGGGCTTGAACCCACAACCTGAGGGAAGCTGCTGATTCGTAAACCAAGACCTTACCCACTGAGCTATCAGTCCTGGCTTGTGTGAGCAGTCAATAAGCCTAATGAACCAACATGGTTTCTTTTCCATACTTCAATAACCTTTAACTTATTAAAAGTAGACCAAACAAGTCTTTCAAAAAAGACAAAGAAATAAAGCAATCTTTTCTACAGTTCTCTTTAATTAACAAATAGATTTACAGTTTCATGTCACAAATTAGACAAACTATGAGATTTCCAAAAAATAAAAATAAATAGCAATCCTTTGCTATGGTAGGGCTTGAACCCACAACCTTGAGGGGAGCTGCGGATTGGTAAACCAAGACCTTACCCACTGAGATTTCAGTCCTGGCTTGTGTAAGCAGTCAATAAGCCTACTGAACCAACATGGTTTCTTTTCCATATCTTAATAACCTTTAACTTATTATAAGTAGACCAAACAAGTCTTTCAAAAAAGACAAAGAAATAAAGCAATCTTTTTAAACAGTTCTCTTTAATTAACAAATATATTTACAGTTTCATGTCACAAATAAGACAAACTATGAGATTTCCAAAGAAAAATAAAAAGTTTGTCTCCTTTGCTAGGATGGGGCTTGAACCCACAACCCTGAGGGGAGCTGCGGATTGGTAAACCAAGACCTTACCTACTGAGCTATCAGTCCTGGTTTGTGCAAGCAGTCAATAAGCCTAATGAACCAACAGGGTTTCTTTTCCATACGTCAATAACCTGTAACCTGTTTACAGTTTCATGTCACAAATTAGACAAACTATGAGATTTCCAAACAAAAATAAAAAGGAATCCTTTGCTATGGAGGGGCTTAAACCCACAACCTTGAGGGGAGCTGCTGATGTGTAAACCAAGACCTTACCCACTGAACTATCAGTCCTGGCTTGTGTAAGTAGTCAAAAAGCCTAATGAACCAATATGGTTTCTTTTCCATACTTCAATAACCTTTAACTTATTGAATGTAGACCAAACAAGTCTTTCAAAAAAGACAAAGAACTAAAGCAATCTTTTCAACAGATCTCTTTATTTAACAAATAGATTCACAGTGTAATGTCAAAAATTAGACAAACTATTATATTTCCAAAGAAAAAGAATAAGATATCCTTTGCTACGGTGGGGCTTGAACCCACAACTTTGTAGGGAGCTGCTGATTTGTAAACCAAGACCTTCCCCACTGAACTATCAGTCCTGGCTCATGAAAGCAGTCAATAAGCCTAATGAACCAACATGGCTTCTTTTCCTTACTTCAACTCCATGTAAATCATATTAAAAGTAGGCCAAACAAGTCTTTCAAAAAAGACAAAGAAATAAAGCAATCTTTTCAACAGGTCTCTTTAATTAACAAATAGATTTACAGTTTCATGTCACAAATTAGACAAACAATGAGATTTCCAAAGAAAACCTTTGCTATGGTGTGGCTTGAACCCACAACCTGAGGGGAGCTGCTGATTGGTAAACCAAGACCTTACACACTGAGCTATCAGTCGTGGTTTGTGTAAGCAGTCAATAAGCCTAATGAACCAACATGGTTTCTTTTCCATACTTCAATAACCTGTAACCTGTAACCTGTTTACAGTTTCATGTCACAAATTAGACAAAGTATGAGATTTCCAAAAAATAAAAATAAATAGCAATCCTTTGCTATGGTAGGGCTTGAACCCACAACCTTGAGGGGAGCTGCGGATTGGTAAACCAAGACCTTCCCCACTGAACTATCAGTCCTGGCTCATGAAAGCAGTCAATAAGCCTAATGAACCAACATGGCTTCTTTTCCTTACTTCAACTCCATGTAAATCATATTAAAAGTAGGCCAAACAAGTCTTTCAAAAAAGACAAAGAAATAAAGCAATCTTTTCAACAGGTCTCTTTAATTAACAAATAGATTTACAGTTTCATGTCACAAATTAGACAAACAATGAGATTTCCAAAGAAAACCTTTGCTATGGTGTGGCTTGAACCCACAACCTGAGGGGAGCTGCTGATTGGTAAACCAAGACCTTACCCACTGAGCTATCAGTCCTGGCTTGTGTGAGCAGTCAATAAGCCTAATGAACCAACATGGTTTCTTTTCCATACTTCAATAACCTTTAACTTATTAAAAGTAGACCAAACAAGTCTTTCAAAAAAGACAAAGAAATAAAGCAATCTTTTCAACAGGTCTCCTTAATTAACAAATAGATTTACAGTTTCATGTCACAAATTAGACAAACAATGAGATTTCCAAAGAAAAATAAAAAGGAATCCTTTGCTACGGTGGGGCTTGAACCCACAACCTTGTAGGGAGCTGCTGATTTGTAAACCAAGACCTTCCCCACTGAACTATCAGTCCTGGCTCATGAAAGCAGTCAATAAGCCTAATGAACCAACATGGCTTCTTTTCCTTACTTCAACTCCATGTAAATCATATTAAAAGTAGGCCAAACAAGTCTTTCAAAAAAGACAAAGAAATAAAGCAATCTTTTCAACAGGTCTCTTTAATTAACAAATAGATTTACAGTTTCATGTCACAAATTAGACAAACAATGAGATTTCCAAAGAAAAATAAAAAGGAATGCTTTGCTATGGTGGGGCTTGAACCCACAACCTGAGGGGAGCTGCTGATTGGTAAACCAAGAGCTTACACACTGAGCTATCAGTCGTGGTTTGTGTAAGCAGTCAATAAGCCTAATGAACCAACATGGTTTCTTTTCCATACTTCAATAACCTGTAACCTGTAACCTGTTTACAGTTTCATGTCACAAATTAGACAAAGTATGAGATTTCCAAAGAAAAATAAAAAGGAATCCTTTGGTGTGGTGGGGCTTGAACCCACAACCTGAGGGAAGCTGCTGATTGGTAAACCAAGACCTTACCCACTGAGCTATCAGTCCTGGCTTGTGTGAGCAGTCAATAAGCCTAATGAACCAACATGGTTTCTTTTCCATACTTCAATAACCTTTAACTTATTAAAAGTAGACCAAACAAGTCTTTCAAAAAAGACAAAGAAATAAAGCAATCTTTTCTACAGTTCTCTTTAATTAACAAATAGATTTACAGTTTCATGTCACAAATTAGACAAACTATGAGATTTCCAAAAAATAAAAATAAATAGCAATCCTTTGCTATGGTAGGGCTTGAACCCACAACCTTGAGGGGAGCTGCGGATTGGTAAACCAAGACCTTACCCACTGAGATTTCAGTCCTGGCTTGTGTAAGCAGTCAATAAGCCTACTGAACCAACATGGTTTCTTTTCCATATCTTAATAACCTTTAACTTATTATAAGTAGACCAAACAAGTCTTTCAAAAAAGACAAAGAAATAAAGCAATCTTTTTAAACAGTTCTCTTTAATTAACAAATATATTTACAGTTTCATGTCACAAATAAGACAAACTATGAGATTTCCAAAGAAAAATAAAAAGTTTGTCTCCTTTGCTAGGATGGGGCTTGAACCCACAACCCTGAGGGGAGCTGCAGATTGGTAAACCAAGACCTTACCTACTGAGCTATCAGTCCTGGTTTGTGCAAGCAGTCAATAAGCCTAATGAACCAACATGGTTTCTTTTCCATACGTCAATAACCTGTAACCTGTTTACAGTTTCATGTCACAAATTAGACAAACTATGAGATTTCCAAACAAAAATAAAAAGGAATCCTTTGCTATGGTGGGGCTTAAACCCACAACCTTGAGGGGAGCTGCTGATTTGTAAACCAAGACCTTACCCACTGAACTATCAGTCCTGGCTTGTGTAAGTAGTCAAAAAGCCTAATGAACCAATATGGTTTCTTTTCCATACTTCAATAACCTTTAACTTATTGAATGTAGACCAAACAAGTCTTTCAAAAAAGACAAAGAAATAAAGCAATCTTTTCAACAGATCTCTTTAATTAACAAATAGATTCACAGTGTAATGTCAAAAATTAGACAAACTATTATATTTCCAAAGAAAAAGAATAAGAT
Source organism: Silurus aristotelis (assembly GCF_946808225.1). NCBI lineage: Eukaryota > Metazoa > Chordata > Actinopteri > Siluriformes > Siluridae > Silurus > Silurus aristotelis. Next base: position 20,077,939 of record NC_139593.1, read on the forward strand.
ATCCTATGCTACGGTGGGGCTTGAACCCACAACCTTGTAGGGAGCTGCTGATTTGTAAACCAAGACCTTCCCCACTGAACTATCAGTCCTGGCTCATGAAAGCAGTCAATAAGCCTAATGAACCAACATGGCTTCTTTTCCTTACTTCAACTCCATGTAAATCATATTAAAAGTAGGCCAAACAAGTCTTTCAAAAAAGACAAAGAAATAAAGCAATCTTTTCAACAGGTCTCTTTAATTAACAAATAGATTTACAGTTTCATGTCACAAATTAGACAAAGTATGAGATTTCCAAAGAAAAATAAAAATGAATCCTTTGGTGTGGTGGGGCTTGAACCCACAACCTGAGGGAAGCTGCTGATTGGTAAACCAAGACCTTACCCACTGAGCTATCAGTCCTGGCTTGGGTGAGCAGTCAATAAGCCTAATAAACCAACATGGTTTCTTTTCCATACTTCAATAACCTTTAACTTATTAAAAGTAGACCAAACAAGTCTTTCAAAAAAGACAAAGAAATAAAGCAATCTTTTCTACAGTTCTCTTTAATTAACAAATAGATTTACAGTTTCATGTCACAAATTAGACAAACTTTGAGATTTCCAAAAAATAAAAATACATAGCAATCCTTTGCTATGGTAGGGCTTGAACCCACAACCTTGAGGGGAGCTGCGGATTGGTAAACCAAGACCTTACCCACTGAGATTTCAGTCCAGGCTTGCGTAAGCAGTCAATCAGCCTACTGAACCAACATGGTTTCTTTTCCATATCTTAATAACCTTTAACTTATTATAAGTAGACCAAACAAGTCTTTCAAAAAAGACAAAGAAATGAAGCAATCTTTTTAACCAGTTCTCTTTAATTAACAAATATATTTACAGTTTCATGTCACATATAAGACAAACTATGAGATTTCCAAAGAAAAATAAAAAGTTTGTCTCCTTTGCTAGGATGGGGCTTGAACCCACAACCCTGAGGGGAGCTGCGGATTGGTAAACCAAGACCTTACCTACTGAGCTATCAGTCCTGGTTTGTGCAAGCAGTCAATAAGCCTAATTAACCAACATGGTTTCTTTTCCATACATCAATAACCTGTAACCTGTTTACAGTTTCATGTCACAAATTAGACAAACTATGAGATTTCCAAACAAAAATAAAAAGGAATCCTTTGCTATGGTGGGGCTTAAACCCACAACCTTGAGGGGAGCTGCTGATTTGTAAACCAAGACCTTACCCACTGAACTATCAGTCCTGGCTTGTGTAAGTAGTCAAAAAGCCTAATGAACCAATATGGTTTCTTTTCCATACTTCAATAACCTTTAACTTATTGAATGTAGACCAAACAAGTCTTTCAAAAAAGACAAAGAAATAAAGCAATCTTTTCAAAAGATCTCTTTAATTAACAAATAGATTCACAGTGTAATGTCAAAAATTAGACAAACTATTATATTTCCAAAGAAAAAGAATAAGATATCCTATGCTACGGTGGGGCTTAAACCCACAACCTTGTAGGGAGCTGCTGATTTGTAAACCAAGACCTTCCCCACTGAACTATCAGTCCTGGCTCATGAAAGCAGTCAATAAGCCTAATGAACCAACATGGCTTCTTTTCCTTACTTCAACTCCATGTAAATCATATTAAAAGTAGGCCAAACAAGTCTTTCAAAAAAGACAAAGAAATAAAGCAATCTTTTCAACAGGTCTCTTTAATTAACAAATAGATTTACAGTTTCATGTCACAAATTAGACAAACAATGAGATTTCCAAAGAAAACCTTTGCTATGGTGTGGCTTGAACCCACAACCTGAGGGGAGCTGCTGATTGGTAAACCAAGACCTTACACACTGAGCTATCAGTCGTGGTTTGTGTAAGCAGTCAATAAGCCTAATGAACCAACATGGTTTCTTTTCCATACTTCAATAACCTGTAACCTGTAACCTGTTTACAGTTTCATGTCACAAATTAGACAAAGTATGAGATTTCCAAAGAAAAATAAAAAGGAATCCTTTGGTGTGGTGGGGCTTGAACCCACAACCTGAGGGAAGCTGCTGATTGGTAAACCAAGACCTTACCCACTGAGCTATCAGTCCTGGCTTGTGTGAGCAGTCAATAAGCCTAATGAACCAACATGGTTTCTTTTCCATACTTCAATAACCTTTAACTTATTAAAAGTAGACCAAACAAGTCTTTCAAAAAAGACAAAGAAATAAAGCAATCTTTTCAACAGGTCTCCTTAATTAACAAATAGATTTACAGTTTCATGTCACAAATTAGACAAACAATGAGATTTCCAAAGAAAAATAAAAAGGAATCCTTTGCTATGGTGGGGCTTGAACCCACAACCTGAGGGGAGCTGCTGATTGGTAAACCAAGAGCTTACACACTGAGCTATCAGTCGTGGTTTGTGTAAGCAGTCAATAAGCCTAATGAACCAACATGGTTTCTTTTCCATACTTCAATAACCTGTAACCTGTAACCTGTTTACAGTTTCATGTCACAAATTAGACAAAGTATGAGATTTCCAAAGAAAAATAAAAAGGAATCCTTTGGTGTGGTGGGGCTTGAACCCACAACCTGAGGGAAGCTGCTGATTGGTAAACCAAGACCTTACCCACTGAGCTATCAGTCCTGGCTTGTGTGAGCAGTCAATAAGCCTAATGAACCAACATGGTTTCTTTTCCATACTTCAATAACCTTTAACTTATTAAAAGTAGACCAAACAAGTCTTTCAAAAAAGACAAAGAAATAAAGCAATCTTTTCTACAGTTCTCTTTAATTAACAAATAGATTTACAGTTTCATGTCACAAATTAGACAAACTATGAGATTTCCAAAAAATAAAAATAAATAGCAATCCTTTGCTATGGTAGGGCTTGAACCCACAACCTTGAGGGGAGCTGCGGATTGGTAAACCAAGACCTTACCCACTGAGATTTCAGTCCTGGCTTGTGTAAGCAGTCAATAAGCCTACTGAACCAACATGGTTTCTTTTCCATATCTTAATAACCTTTAACTTATTATAAGTAGACCAAACAAGTCTTTCAAAAAAGACAAAGAAATAAAGCAATCTTTTTAAACAGTTCTCTTTAATTAACAAATATATTTACAGTTTCATGTCACAAATAAGACAAACTATGAGATTTCCAAATAAAAATAAAAAGTTTGTCTCCTTTGCTAGGATGGGGCTTGAACCCACAACCCTGAGGGAGCTGCGGATTGGTAAACAAAGACCTTACCTACTGAGCTATCAGTCCTGGTTTGTGCAAGCAGTCAATAAGCCTAATGAACCAACATGGTTTCTTTTCCATACGTCAATAACCTGTAACCTGTTTACAGTTTCATGTCACAAATTAGACAAACTATAAGATTTCCAAACAAAAATAAAAAGGAATCCTTTGCTATGGTGGGGCTTAAACCCACAACCTTGAGGGGAGCTGCTGATTTGTAAACCAAGACCTTACCCACTGAACTACCAGTCCTGGCTTGTGTAAGTAGTCAAAAAGCCTAATGAACCAATATGGTTTCTTTTCCATACTTCAATAACCTTTAACTTATTGAATGTAGACCAAACAAGTCTTTCAAAAAAGACAAAGAAATAAAGCAATCTTTTCAACAGATCTCTTTAATTAACAAATAGATTCACAGTGTAATGTCAAAAATTAGACAAACTATTATATTTCCAAAGAAAAAGAATAAGATATCCTATGCTACGGTGGGGCTTGAACCCACAACCTTGTAGGGAGCTGCTGATTTGTAAACCAAGACCTTCCCCACTGAACTATCAGTCCTGGCTCATGAAAGCAGTCAATAAGCCTAATGAACCAACATGGCTTCTTTTCCTTACTTCAACTCCATGTAAATCATATTAAAAGTAGGCCAAACAAGTCTTTCAAAAAAGACAAAGAAATAAAGCAATCTTTTCAACAGGTCTCTTTAATTAACAAATAGATTTACAGTTTCATGTCACAAATTAGACAAACAATGAGATTTCCAAAGAAAAATAAAAAGGAATGCTTTGCTATGGTGGGGCTTGAACCCACAACCTGAGGGGAGCTGCTGATTGGTAAACCAAGAGCTTACACACTGAGCTATCAGTCGTGGTTTGTGTAAGCAGTCAATAAGCCTAATGAACCAACATGGTTTCTTTTCCATACTTCAATAACCTGTAACCTGTAACCTGTTTACAGTTTCATGTCACAAATTAGACAAAGTATGAGATTTCCAAAGAAAAATAAAAAGGAATCCTTTGGTGTGGTGGGGCTTGAACCCACAACCTGAGGGAAGCTGCTGATTGGTAAACCAAGACCTTACCCACTGAGCTATTAGTCCTGGCTTGTGTGAGCAGTCAATAAGCCTAATGAACCAACATGGTTTCTTTTCCATACTTCAATAACCTTTAACTTATTAAAAGTAGACCAAACAAGTCTTTCAAAAAAGACAAAGAAATAAAGCAATCTTTTCTACAGTTCTCTTTAATTAACAAATAGATTTACAGTTTCATGTCACAAATTAGACAAACTATGAGATTTCCAAAAAATAAAAATAAATAGCAATCCTTTGCTATGGTAGGGCTTGAACCCACAACCTTGAGGGGAGCTGCGGATTGGTAAACCAAGACCTTACCCACTGAGATTTCAGTCCTGGCTTGTGTAAGCAGTCAATAAGCCTACTGAACCAACATGGTTTCTTTTCCATATCTTAATAACCTTTAACTTATTATAAGTAGACCAAACAAGTCTTTCAAAAAAGACAAAGAAATAAAGCAATCTTTTTAAACAGTTCTCTTTAATTAACAAATATATTTACAGTTTCATGTCACAAATAAGACAAACTATGAGATTTCCAAAGAAAAATAAAAAGTTTGTCTCCTTTGCTAGGATGGGGCTTGAACCCACAACCCTGAGGGGAGCTGCGGATTGGTAAACCAAGACCTTACCTACTGAGCTATCAGTCCTGGTTTGTGCAAGCAGTCAATAAGCCTAATGAACCAACAGGGTTTCTTTTCCATACGTCAATAACCTGTAACCTGTTTACAGTTTCATGTCACAAATTAGACAAACTATGAGATTTCCAAACAAAAATAAAAAGGAATCCTTTGCTATGGTGGGGCTTAAACCCACAACCTTGAGGGGAGCTGCTGATGTGTAAACCAAGACCTTACCCACTGAACTATCAGTCCTGGCTTGTGTAAGTAGTCAAAAAGCCTAATGAACCAATATGGTTTCTTTTCCATACTTCAATAACCTTTAACTTATTGAATGTAGACCAAACAAGTCTTTCAAAAAAGACAAAGAACTAAAGCAATCTTTTCAACAGATCTCTTTATTTAACAAATAGATTCACAGTGTAATGTCAAAAATTAGACAAACTATTATATTTCCAAAGAAAAAGAATAAGATATCCTTTGCTACGGTGGGGCTTGAACCCACAACTTTGTAGGGAGCTGCTGATTTGTAAACCAAGACCTTCCCCACTGAACTATCAGTCCTGGCTCATGAAAGCAGTCAATAAGCCTAATGAACCAACATGGCTTCTTTTCCTTACTTCAACTCCATGTAAATCATATTAAAAGTAGGCCAAACAAGTCTTTCAAAAAAGACAAAGAAATAAAGCAATCTTTTCAACAGGTCTCTTTAATTAACAAATAGATTTACAGTTTCATGTCACAAATTAGACAAACAATGAGATTTCCAAAGAAAACCTTTGCTATGGTGTGGCTTGAACCCACAACCTGAGGGGAGCTGCTGATTGGTAAACCAAGACCTTACACACTGAGCTATCAGTCGTGGTTTGTGTAAGCAGTCAATAAGCCTAATGAACCAACATGGTTTCTTTTCCATACTTCAATAACCTGTAACCTGTAACCTGTTTACAGTTTCATGTCACAAATTAGACAAAGTATGAGATTTCCAAAGAAAAATAAAAAGGAATCCTTTGGTGTGGTGGGGCTTGAACCCACAACCTGAGGGAAGCTGCTGATTGGTAAACCAAGACCTTACCCACTGAGCTATCAGTCCTGGCTTGTGTGAGCAGTCAATAAGCCTAATGAACCAACATGGTTTCTTTTCCATACTTCAATAACCTTTAACTTATTAAAAGTAGACCAAACAAGTCTTTCAAAAAAGACAAAGAAATAAAGCAATCTTTTCTACAGTTCTCTTTAATTAACAAATAGATTTACAGTTTCATGTCACAAATTAGACAAACTATGAGATTTCCAAAAAATAAAAATAAATAGCAATCCTTTGCTATGGTAGGGCTTGAACCCACAACCTTGAGGGGAGCTGCGGATTGGTAAACCAAGACCTTACCCACTGAGATTTCAGTCCTGGCTTGTGTAAGCAGTCAATAAGCCTACTGAACCAACATGGTTTCTTTTCCATATCTTAATAACCTTTAACTTATTATAAGTAGACCAAACAAGTCTTTCAAAAAAGACAAAGAAATAAAGCAATCTTTTTAAACAGTTCTCTTTAATTAACAAATATATTTACAGTTTCATGTCACAAATAAGACAAACTATGAGATTTCCAAAGAAAAATAAAAAGTTTGTCTCCTTTGCTAGGATGGGGCTTGAACCCACAACCCTGAGGGGAGCTGCGGATTGGTAAACCAAGACCTTACCTACTGAGCTATCAGTCCTGGTTTGTGCAAGCAGTCAATAAGCCTAATGAACCAACAGGGTTTCTTTTCCATACGTCAATAACCTGTAACCTGTTTACAGTTTCATGTCACAAATTAGACAAACTATGAGATTTCCAAACAAAAATAAAAAGGAATCCTTTGCTATGGAGGGGCTTAAACCCACAACCTTGAGGGGAGCTGCTGATGTGTAAACCAAGACCTTACCCACTGAACTATCAGTCCTGGCTTGTGTAAGTAGTCAAAAAGCCTAATGAACCAATATGGTTTCTTTTCCATACTTCAATAACCTTTAACTTATTGAATGTAGACCAAACAAGTCTTTCAAAAAAGACAAAGAACTAAAGCAATCTTTTCAACAGATCTCTTTATTTAACAAATAGATTCACAGTGTAATGTCAAAAATTAGACAAACTATTATATTTCCAAAGAAAAAGAATAAGATATCCTTTGCTACGGTGGGGCTTGAACCCACAACTTTGTAGGGAGCTGCTGATTTGTAAACCAAGACCTTCCCCACTGAACTATCAGTCCTGGCTCATGAAAGCAGTCAATAAGCCTAATGAACCAACATGGCTTCTTTTCCTTACTTCAACTCCATGTAAATCATATTAAAAGTAGGCCAAACAAGTCTTTCAAAAAAGACAAAGAAATAAAGCAATCTTTTCAACAGGTCTCTTTAATTAACAAATAGATTTACAGTTTCATGTCACAAATTAGACAAACAATGAGATTTCCAAAGAAAACCTTTGCTATGGTGTGGCTTGAACCCACAACCTGAGGGGAGCTGCTGATTGGTAAACCAAGACCTTACACACTGAGCTATCAGTCGTGGTTTGTGTAAGCAGTCAATAAGCCTAATGAACCAACATGGTTTCTTTTCCATACTTCAATAACCTGTAACCTGTAACCTGTTTACAGTTTCATGTCACAAATTAGACAAAGTATGAGATTTCCAAAGAAAAATAAAAAGGAATCCTTTAGTGTGGTGGGGCTTGAACCCACAACCTGAGGGAAGCTGCTGATTGGTAAACCAAGACCTTACCCACTGAGCTATCAGTCCTGGCTTGTGTGAGCAGTCAATAAGCCTAATGAACCAACATGGTTTCTTTTCCATACTTCAATAACCTTTAACTTATTAAAAGTAGACCAAACAAGTCTTTCAAAAAAGACAAAGAAATAAAGCAATCTTTTCAACAGGTCTCCTTAATTAACAAATAGATTTACAGTTTCATGTCACAAATTAGACAAACAATGAGATTTCCAAAGAAAAATAAAAAGGAATCCTTTGCTACGGTGGGGCTTGAACCCACAACCTTGTAGGGAGCTGCTGATTTGTAAACCAAGACCTTCCCCACTGAACTATCAGTCCTGGCTCATGAAAGCAGTCAATAAGCCTAATGAACCAACATGGCTTCTTTTCCTTACTTCAACTCCATGTAAATCATATTAAAAGTAGGCCAAACAAGTCTTTCAAAAAAGACAAAGAAATAAAGCAATCTTTTCAACAGGTCTCTTTAATTAACAAATAGATTTACAGTTTCATGTCACAAATTAGACAAACAATGAGATTTCCAAAGAAAAATAAAAAGGAATGCTTTGCTATGGTGGGGCTTGAACCCACAACCTGAGGGGAGCTGCTGATTGGTAAACCAAGAGCTTACACACTGAGCTATCAGTCGTGGTTTGTGTAAGCAGTCAATAAGCCTAATGAACCAACATGGTTTCTTTTCCATACTTCAATAACCTGTAACCTGTAACCTGTTTACAGTTTCATGTCACAAATTAGACAAAGTATGAGATTTCCAAAGAAAAATAAAAAGGAATCCTTTGGTGTGGTGGGGCTTGAACCCACAACCTGAGGGAAGCTGCTGATTGGTAAACCAAGACCTTACCCACTGAGCTATCAGTCCTGGCTTGTGTGAGCAGTCAATAAGCCTAATGAACCAACATGGTTTCTTTTCCATACTTCAATAACCTTTAACTTATTAAAAGTAGACCAAACAAGTCTTTCAAAAAAGACAAAGAAATAAAGCAATCTTTTCTACAGTTCTCTTTAATTAACAAATAGATTTACAGTTTCATGTCACAAATTAGACAAACTATGAGATTTCCAAAAAATAAAAATAAATAGCAATCCTTTGCTATGGTAGGGCTTGAACCCACAACCTTGAGGGGAGCTGCGGATTGGTAAACCAAGACCTTACCCACTGAGATTTCAGTCCTGGCTTGTGTAAGCAGTCAATAAGCCTACTGAACCAACATGGTTTCTTTTCCATATCTTAATAACCTTTAACTTATTATAAGTAGACCAAACAAGTCTTTCAAAAAAGACAAAGAAATAAAGCAATCTTTTTAAACAGTTCTCTTTAATTAACAAATATATTTACAGTTTCATGTCACAAATAAGACAAACTATGAGATTTCCAAAGAAAAATAAAAAGTTTGTCTCCTTTGCTAGGATGGGGCTTGAACCCACAACCCTGAGGGGAGCTGCAGATTGGTAAACCAAGACCTTACCTACTGAGCTATCAGTCCTGGTTTGTGCAAGCAGTCAATAAGCCTAATGAACCAACATGGTTTCTTTTCCATACGTCAATAACCTGTAACCTGTTTACAGTTTCATGTCACAAATTAGACAAACTATGAGATTTCCAAACAAAAATAAAAAGGAATCCTTTGCTATGGTGGGGCTTAAACCCACAACCTTGAGGGGAGCTGCTGATTTGTAAACCAAGACCTTACCCACTGAACTATCAGTCCTGGCTTGTGTAAGTAGTCAAAAAGCCTAATGAACCAATATGGTTTCTTTTCCATACTTCAATAACCTTTAACTTATTGAATGTAGACCAAACAAGTCTTTCAAAAAAGACAAAGAAATAAAGCAATCTTTTCAACAGATCTCTTTAATTAACAAATAGATTCACAGTGTAATGTCAAAAATTAGACAAACTATTATATTTCCAAAGAAAAAGAATAAGATATCCTATGCTACGGTGGGGCTTGAACCCACAACCTTGTAGGGAGCTGCTGATTTGTAAACCAAGACCTTCCCCACTGAACTATCAGTCCTGGCTCATGAAAGCAGTCAATAAGCCTAATGAACCAACATGGCTTCTTTTCCTTACTTCAACTCCATGTAAATCATATTAAAAGTAGGCCAAACAAGTCTTTAAAAAAGACAAAGAAATAAAGCAATCTTTTCAACAGGTCTCTTTAATTAACAAATAGATTTACAGTTTCATGTCACAAATTAGACAAAGTATGAGATTTCCAAAGAAAAATAAAAATGAATCCTTTGGTGTGGTGGGGCTTGAACCCACAACCTGAGGGAAGCTGCTGATTGGTAAACCAAGACCTTACCCACTGAGCTATCAGTCCTGGCTTGGGTGAGCAGTCAATAAGCCTAATAAACCAACATGGTTTCTTTTCCATACTTCAATAACCTTTAACTTATTAAAAGTAGACCAAACAAGTCTTTCAAAAAAGACAAAGAAATAAAGCAATCTTTTCTACAGTTCTCTTTAATTAACAAATAGATTTACAGTTTCATGTCACAAATTAGACAAACTTTGAGATTTCCAAAAAATAAAAATACATAGCAATCCTTTGCTATGGTAGGGCTTGAACCCACAACCTTGAGGGGAGCTGCGGATTGGTAAACCAAGACCTTACCCACTGAGATTTCAGTCCAGGCTTGCGTAAGCAGTCAATCAGCCTACTGAACCAACATGGTTTCTTTTCCATATCTTAATAACCTTTAACTTATTATAAGTAGACCAAACAAGTCTTTCAAAAAAGACAAAGAAATGAAGCAATCTTTTTAACCAGTTCTCTTTAATTAACAAATATATTTACAGTTTCATGTCACATATAAGACAAACTATGAGATTTCCAAAGAAAAATAAAAAGTTTGTCTCCTTTGCTAGGATGGGGCTTGAACCCACAACCCTGAGGGGAGCTGCGGATTGGTAAACCAAGACCTTACCTACTGAGCTATCAGTCCTGGTTTGTGCAAGCAGTCAATAAGCCTAATTAACCAACATGGTTTCTTTTCCATACATCAATAACCTGTAACCTGTTTACAGTTTCATGTCACAAATTAGACAAACTATGAGATTTCCAAACAAAAATAAAAAGGAATCCTTTGCTATGGTGGGGCTTAAACCCACAACCTTGAGGGGAGCTGCTGATTTGTAAACCAAGACCTTACCCACTGAACTATCAGTCCTGGCTTGTGTAAGTAGTCAAAAAGCCTAATGAACCAATATGGTTTCTTTTCCATACTTCAATAACCTTTAACTTATTGAATGTAGACCAAACAAGTCTTTCAAAAAAGACAAAGAAATAAAGCAATCTTTTCAAAAGATCTCTTTAATTAACAAATAGATTCACAGTGTAATGTCAAAAATTAGACAAACTATTATATTTCCAAAGAAAAAGAATAAGATATCCTATGCTACGGTGGGGCTTAAACCCACAACCTTGTAGGGAGCTGCTGATTTGTAAACCAAGACCTTCCCCACTGAACTATCAGTCCTGGCTCATGAAAGCAGTCAATAAGCCTAATGAACCAACATGGCTTCTTTTCCTTACTTCAACTCCATGTAAATCATATTAAAAGTAGGCCAAACAAGTCTTTCAAAAAAGACAAAGAAATAAAGCAATCTTTTCAACAGGTCTCTTTAATTAACAAATAGATTTACAGTTTCATGTCACAAATTAGACAAACAATGAGATTTCCAAAGAAAACCTTTGCTATGGTGTGGCTTGAACCCACAACCTGAGGGGAGCTGCTGATTGGTAAACCAAGACCTTACACACTGAGCTATCAGTCGTGGTTTGTGTAAGCAGTCAATAAGCCTAATGAACCAACATGGTTTCTTTTCCATACTTCAATAACCTGTAACCTGTAACCTGTTTACAGTTTCATGTCACAAATTAGACAAAGTATGAGATTTCCAAAGAAAAATAAAAAGGAATCCTTTGGTGTGGTGGGGCTTGAACCCACAACCTGAGGGAAGCTGCTGATTGGTAAACCAAGACCTTACCCACTGAGCTATCAGTCCTGGCTTGTGTGAGCAGTCAATAAGCCTAATGAACCAACATGGTTTCTTTTCCATACTTCAATAACCTTTAACTTATTAAAAGTAGACCAAACAAGTCTTTCAAAAAAGACAAAGAAATAAAGCAATCTTTTCAACAGGTCTCCTTAATTAACAAATAGATTTACAGTTTCATGTCACAAATTAGACAAACAATGAGATTTCCAAAGAAAAATAAAAAGGAATCCTTTGCTATGGTGGGGCTTGAACCCACAACCTGAGGGGAGCTGCTGATTGGTAAACCAAGACCTTACACACTGAGCTATCAGTCGTGGTTTGTGTAAGCAGTCAATAAGCCTAATGAACCAACATGGTTTCTTTTCCATACTTCAATAACCTGTAACCTGTAACCTGTTTACAGTTTCATGTCACAAATTAGACAAAGTATGAGATTTCCAAAGAAAAATAAAAATGAATCCTTTGGTGTGGTGGGGCTTGAAACCACAACCTGAGGGAAGCTGCTGATTGGTAAACCAAGACCTTACCCACTGAGCTATCAGTCCTGGCTTGTGTGAGCAGTCAATAAGCCTAATGAACCAACATGGTTTCTTTTCCATACTTCAATAACCTTTAACTTATTAAAAGTAGACCAAACAAGTCTTTCAAAAAAGACAAAGAAATAAAGCAATCTTTTCTACAGTTCTCTCTAATTAACAAATAGATTTACAGTTTCATGTCACAAATTAGACAAACTATGAGATTTCCAAAAAATAAAAATACATAGCAATCCTTTGCTATGGTAGGGCTTGAACCCACAACCTTGAAGGGAGCTGCGGATTGGTAAACCAAGACCTTACCCACTGAGATTTCAGTCCTGGCTTGTGTAAGCAGTCAATAAGCCTACTGAACCAACATGGTTTCTTTTCCATATCTTAATAACCTTTAACTTATTATAAGTAGACCAAACAAGTCTTTCAAAAAAGACAAAGAAATAAAGCAATCTTTTTAAACAGTTCTCTTTAATTAACAAATATATTTACAGTTTCATGTCACAAATAAGACAAACTATGAGATTTCCAAAGAAAAATAAAAAGTTTGTCTCCTTTGCTAGGATGGGGCTTGAACCCACAACCCTGAGGGGAGCTGCGGATTGGTAAACCAAGACCTTACCTACTGAGCTATCAGTCCTGGTTTGTGCAAGCAGTCAATAAGCCTAATGAACCAACATGGTTTCTTTTCCATACGTCAATAACCTGTAACCTGTTTACAGTTTCATGTCACAAATTAGACAAACTATGAGATTTCCAAACAAAAATAAAAAGGAATCCTTTGCTATGGTGGGGCTTAAACCCACAACCTTGAGGGGAGCTGCTGATTTGTAAACCAAGACCTTACCCACTGAACTATCAGTTCTGGCTTGTGTAAGTAGTCAAAAAGCCTAATGAACCAATATGGTTTCTTTTCCATACTTCAATAACCTTTAACTTATTGAATGTAGACCAAACAAGTCTTTCAAAAAAGACAAAGAAATAAAGCAATCTTTTCAACAGATCTCTTTAATTAACAAATAGATTCACAGTGTAATGTCAAAAATTAGACAAACTATTATATTTCCAAAGAAAAAGAATAAGATATCCTATGCTACGGTGGGGCTTGAACCCACAACCTTGTAGGGAGCTGCTGATTTGTAAACCAAGACCTTCCCCACTGAACTATCAGTCCTGGCTCATGAAAGCAGTCAATAAGCCTAATGAACCAACATGGCTTCTTTTCCTTACTTCAACTCCATGTAAATCATATTAAAAGTAGGCCTAACAAGTCTTTCAAAAAAGACAAAGAAATAAAGCAATCTTTTCAACAGGTCTCTTTAATTAACAAATAGATTTACAGTTTCATGTCACAAATTAGACAAACAATGAGATTTCCAAAGAAAAATAAAAAGGAATGCTTTGCTATGGTGGGGCTTGAACCCACAACCTGAGGGGAGCTGCTGATTGGTAAACCAAGAGCTTACACACTGAGCTATCAGTCGTGGTTTGTGTAAGCAGTCAATAAGCCTAATGAACCAACATGGTTTCTTTTCCATACTTCAATAACCTGTAACCTGTAACCTGTTTACAGTTTCATGTCACAAATTAGACAAAGTATGAGATTTCCAAAGAAAAATAAAAAGGAATCCTTTGGTGTGGTGGGGCTTGAACCCACAACCTGAGGGAAGCTGCTGATTGGTAAACCAAGACCTTACCCACTGAGCTATCAGTCCTGGCTTGTGTGAGCAGTCAATAAGCCTAATGAACCAACATGGTTTCTTTTCCATACTTCAATAACCTTTAACTTATTAAAAGTAGACCAAACAAGTCTTTCAAAAAAGACAAAGAAATAAAGCAATCTTTTCTACAGTTCTCTTTAATTAACAAATAGATTTACAGTTTCATGTCACAAATTAGACAAACTATGAGATTTCCAAAAAATAAAAATAAATAGCAATCCTTTGCTATGGTAGGGCTTGAACCCACAACCTTGAGGGGAGCTGCGGATTGGTAAACCAAGACCTTACCCACTGAGATTTCAGTCCTGGCTTGTGTAAGCAGTCAATAAGCCTACTGAACCAACATGGTTTCTTTTCCATATCTTAATAACCTTTAACTTATTATAAGTAGACCAAACAAGTCTTTCAAAAAAGACAAAGAAATAAAGCAATCTTTTTAAACAGTTCTCTTTAATTAACAAATATATTTACAGTTTCATGTCACAAATAAGACAAACTATGAGATTTCCAAAGAAAAATAAAAAGTTTGTCTCCTTTGCTAGGATGGGGCTTGAACCCACAACCCTGAGGGGAGCTGCAGATTGGTAAACCAAGACCTTACCTACTGAGCTATCAGTCCTGGTTTGTGCAAGCAGTCAATAAGCCTAATGAACCAACATGGTTTCTTTTCCATACGTCAATAACCTGTAACCTGTTTACAGTTTCATGTCACAAATTAGACAAACTATGAGATTTCCAAACAAAAATAAAAAGGAATCCTTTGCTATGGTGGGGCTTAAACCCACAACCTTGAGGGGAGCTGCTGATTTGTAAACCAAGACCTTACCCACTGAACTATCAGTCCTGGCTTGTGTAAGTAGTCAAAAAGCCTAATGAACCAATATGGTTTCTTTTCCATACTTCAATAACCTTTAACTTATTGAATGTAGACCAAACAAGTCTTTCAAAAAAGACAAAGAAATAAAGCAATCTTTTCAACAGATCTCTTTAATTAACAAATAGATTCACAGTGTAATGTCAAAAATTAGACAAACTATTATATTTCCAAAGAAAAAGAATAAGATATCCTATGCTACGGTGGGGCTTGAACCCACAACCTTGTAGGGAGCTGCTGATTTGTAAACCAAGACCTTCCCCACTGAACTATCAGTCCTGGCTCATGAAAGCAGTCAATAAGCCTAATGAACCAACATGGCTTCTTTTCCTTACTTCAACTCCATGTAAATCATATTAAAAGTAGGCCAAACAAGTCTTTAAAAAAGACAAAGAAATAAAGCAATCTTTTCAACAGGTCTCTTTAATTAACAAATAGATTTACAGTTTCATGTCACAAATTAGACAAAGTATGAGATTTCCAAAGAAAAATAAAAATGAATCCTTTGGTGTGGTGGGGCTTGAACCCACAACCTGAGGGAAGCTGCTGATTGGTAAACCAAGACCTTACCCACTGAGCTATCAGTCCTGGCTTGGGTGAGCAGTCAATAAGCCTAATAAACCAACATGGTTTCTTTTCCATACTTCAATAACCTTTAACTTATTAAAAGTAGACCAAACAAGTCTTTCAAAAAAGACAAAGAAATAAAGCAATCTTTTCTACAGTTCTCTTTAATTAACAAATAGATTTACAGTTTCATGTCACAAATTAGACAAACTTTGAGATTTCCAAAAAATAAAAATACATAGCAATCCTTTGCTATGGTAGGGCTTGAACCCACAACCTTGAGGGGAGCTGCGGATTGGTAAACCAAGACCTTACCCACTGAGATTTCAGTCCAGGCTTGCGTAAGCAGTCAATCAGCCTACTGAACCAACATGGTTTCTTTTCCATATCTTAATAACCTTTAACTTATTATAAGTAGACCAAACAAGTCTTTCAAAAAAGACAAAGAAATGAAGCAATCTTTTTAACCAGTTCTCTTTAATTAACAAATATATTTACAGTTTCATGTCACATATAAGACAAACTATGAGATTTCCAAAGAAAAATAAAAAGTTTGTCTCCTTTGCTAGGATGGGGCTTGAACCCACAACCCTGAGGGGAGCTGCGGATTGGTAAACCAAGACCTTACCTACTGAGCTATCAGTCCTGGTTTGTGCAAGCAGTCAATAAGCCTAATTAACCAACATGGTTTCTTTTCCATACATCAATAACCTGTAACCTGTTTACAGTTTCATGTCACAAATTAGACAAACTATGAGATTTCCAAACAAAAATAAAAAGGAATCCTTTGCTATGGTGGGGCTTAAACCCACAACCTTGAGGGGAGCTGCTGATTTGTAAACCAAGACCTTACCCACTGAACTATCAGTCCTGGCTTGTGTAAGTAGTCAAAAAGCCTAATGAACCAATATGGTTTCTTTTCCATACTTCAATAACCTTTAACTTATTGAATGTAGACCAAACAAGTCTTTCAAAAAAGACAAAGAAATAAAGCAATCTTTTCAAAAGATCTCTTTAATTAACAAATAGATTCACAGTGTAATGTCAAAAATTAGACAAACTATTATATTTCCAAAGAAAAAGAATAAGATATCCTATGCTACGGTGGGGCTTAAACCCACAACCTTGTAGGGAGCTGCTGATTTGTAAACCAAGACCTTCCCCACTGAACTATCAGTCCTGGCTCATGAAAGCAGTCAATAAGCCTAATGAACCAACATGGCTTCTTTTCCTTACTTCAACTCCATGTAAATCATATTAAAAGTAGGCCAAACAAGTCTTTCAAAAAAGACAAAGAAATAAAGCAATCTTTTCAACAGGTCTCTTTAATTAACAAATAGATTTACAGTTTCATGTCACAAATTAGACAAACAATGAGATTTCCAAAGAAAACCTTTGCTATGGTGTGGCTTGAACCCACAACCTGAGGGGAGCTGCTGATTGGTAAACCAAGACCTTACACACTGAGCTATCAGTCGTGGTTTGTGTAAGCAGTCAATAAGCCTAATGAACCAACATGGTTTCTTTTCCATACTTCAATAACCTGTAACCTGTAACCTGTTTACAGTTTCATGTCACAAATTAGACAAAGTATGAGATTTCCAAAGAAAAATAAAAAGGAATCCTTTGGTGTGGTGGGGCTTGAACCCACAACCTGAGGGAAGCTGCTGATTGGTAAACCAAGACCTTACCCACTGAGCTATCAGTCCTGGCTTGTGTGAGCAGTCAATAAGCCTAATGAACCAACATGGTTTCTTTTCCATACTTCAATAACCTTTAACTTATTAAAAGTAGACCAAACAAGTCTTTCAAAAAAGACAAAGAAATAAAGCAATCTTTTCAACAGGTCTCCTTAATTAACAAATAGATTTACAGTTTCATGTCACAAATTAGACAAACAATGAGATTTCCAAAGAAAAATAAAAAGGAATCCTTTGCTATGGTGGGGCTTGAACCCACAACCTGAGGGGAGCTGCTGATTGGTAAACCAAGACCTTACACACTGAGCTATCAGTCGTGGTTTGTGTAAGCAGTCAATAAGCCTAATGAACCAACATGGTTTCTTTTCCATACTTCAATAACCTGTAACCTGTAACCTGTTTACAGTTTCATGTCACAAATTAGACAAAGTATGAGATTTCCAAAGAAAAATAAAAATGAATCCTTTGGTGTGGTGGGGCTTGAAACCACAACCTGAGGGAAGCTGCTGATTGGTAAACCAAGACCTTACCCACTGAGCTATCAGTCCTGGCTTGTGTGAGCAGTCAATAAGCCTAATGAACCAACATGGTTTCTTTTCCATACTTCAATAACCTTTAACTTATTAAAAGTAGACCAAACAAGTCTTTCAAAAAAGACAAAGAAATAAAGCAATCTTTTCTACAGTTCTCTCTAATTAACAAATAGATTTACAGTTTCATGTCACAAATTAGACAAACTATGAGATTTCCAAAAAATAAAAATACATAGCAATCCTTTGCTATGGTAGGGCTTGAACCCACAACCTTGAAGGGAGCTGCGGATTGGTAAACCAAGACCTTACCCACTGAGATTTCAGTCCTGGCTTGTGTAAGCAGTCAATAAGCCTACTGAACCAACATGGTTTCTTTTCCATATCTTAATAACCTTTAACTTATTATAAGTAGACCAAACAAGTCTTTCAAAAAAGACAAAGAAATAAAGCAATCTTTTTAAACAGTTCTCTTTAATTAACAAATATATTTACAGTTTCATGTCACAAATAAGACAAACTATGAGATTTCCAAAGAAAAATAAAAAGTTTGTCTCCTTTGCTAGGATGGGGCTTGAACCCACAACCCTGAGGGGAGCTGCGGATTGGTAAACCAAGACCTTACCTACTGAGCTATCAGTCCTGGTTTGTGCAAGCAGTCAATAAGCCTAATGAACCAACATGGTTTCTTTTCCATACGTCAATAACCTGTAACCTGTTTACAGTTTCATGTCACAAATTAGACAAACTATGAGATTTCCAAACAAAAATAAAAAGGAATCCTTTGCTATGGTGGGGCTTAAACCCACAACCTTGAGGGGAGCTGCTGATTTGTAAACCAAGACCTTACCCACTGAACTATCAGTTCTGGCTTGTGTAAGTAGTCAAAAAGCCTAATGAACCAATATGGTTTCTTTTCCATACTTCAATAACCTTTAACTTATTGAATGTAGACCAAACAAGTCTTTCAAAAAAGACAAAGAAATAAAGCAATCTTTTCAACAGATCTCTTTAATTAACAAATAGATTCACAGTGTAATGTCAAAAATTAGACAAACTATTATATTTCCAAAGAAAAAGAATAAGATATCCTATGCTACGGTGGGGCTTGAACCCACAACCTTGTAGGGAGCTGCTGATTTGTAAACCAAGACCTTCCCCACTGAACTATCAGTCCTGGCTCATGAAAGCAGTCAATAAGCCTAATGAACCAACATGGCTTCTTTTCCTTACTTCAACTCCATGTAAATCATATTAAAAGTAGGCCTAACAAGTCTTTCAAAAAAGACAAAGAAATAAAGCAATCTTTTCAACAGGTCTCTTTAATTAACAAATAGATTTACAGTTTCATGTCACAAATTAGACAAACAATGAGATTTCCAAAGAAAAATAAAAAGGAATCCTTTGCTATGGTGGGGCTTGAACCCACAACCTGAGGGGAGCTGCTGATTGGTAAACCAAGACCTTACACACTGAGCTATCAGTCGGGGTTTGTGTAAGCAGTCAATAAGCCTAATGAACCAACATGGTTTCTTTTCCATACTTCAATAACCTGTAACCTGTAACCTGTTTACAGTTTCATGTCACAAATTAGACAAAGTATGAGATTTCCAAAGAAAAATAAAAAGGAATCCTTTGGTGTGGTGGGGCTTGAACCCACAACCTGAGGGAAGCTGCTGATTGGTAAACCAAGACCTTACCCACTGAGCTATCAGTCCTGGCTTGTGTGAGCAGTCAATAAGCCTAATGAACCAACATGGTTTCTTTTCCATACTTCAATAACCTTTAACTTATTAAAAGTAGACCAAACAAGTCTTTCAAAAAAGACAAAGAAATAAAGCAATCTTTTCTACAGTTCTCTTTAATTAACAAATAGATTTACAGTTTCATGTCACAAATTAGACAAACTATGAGATTTCCAAAAAATAAAAATAAATAGCAATCCTTTGCTATGGTAGGGCTTGAACCCACAACCTTGAGGGGAGCTGCGGATTGGTAAACCAAGACCTTACCCACTGAGATTTCAGTCCTGGCTTGTGTAAGCAGTCAATAAGCCTACTGAACCAACATGGTTTCTTTTCCATATCTTAATAACCTTTAATTTATTATAAGTAGACCAAACAAGTCTTTCAAAAAAGACAAAGAAATAAAGCAATCTTTTTAAACAGTTCTCTTTAATTAACAAATATATTTACAGTTTCATGTCACAAATAAGACAAACTATGAGATTTCCAAATAAAAATAAAAAGTTTGTCTCCTTTGCTAGGATGGGGCTTGAACCCACAACCCTGAGGGAGCTGCGGATTGGTAAACAAAGACCTTACCTACTGAGCTATCAGTCCTGCTTTGTGCAAGCAGTCAATAAGCCTAATGAACCAACATGGTTTCTTTTCCATACGTCAATAACCTGTAACCTGTTTACAGTTTCATGTCACAAATTAGACAAACTATAAGATTTCCAAACAAAAATAAAAAGGAATCCTTTGCTATGGTGGGGCTTAAACCCACAACCTTGAGGGGAGCTGCTGATTTGTAAACCAAGACCTTACCCACTGAACTACCAGTCCTGGCTTGTGTAAGTAGTCAAAAAGCCTAATGAACCAATATGGTTTCTTTTCCATACTTCAATAACCTTTAACTTATTGAATGTAGACCAAACAAGTCTTTCAAAAAAGACAAAGAAATAAAGCAATCTTTTCAACAGATCTCTTTAATTAACAAATAGATTCACAGTGTAATGTCAAAAATTAGACAAACTATTATATTTCCAAAGAAAAAGAATAAGATATCCTATGCTACGGTGGGGCTTGAACCCACAACCTTGTAGGGAGCTGCTGATTTGTAAACCAAGACCTTCCCCACTGAACTATCAGTCCTGGCTCATGAAAGCAGTCAATAAGCCTAATGAACCAACATGGCTTCTTTTCCTTACTTCAACTCCATGTAAATCATATTAAAAGTAGGCCAAACAAGTCTTTAAAAAAGACAAAGAAATAAAGCAATCTTTTCAACAGGTCTCTTTAATTAACAAATAGATTTACAGTTTCATGTCACAAATTAGACAAAGTATGAGATTTCCAAAGAAAAATAAAAATGAATCCTTTGGTGTGGTGGGGCTTGAACCCACAACCTGAGGGAAGCTGCTGATTGGTAAACCAAGACCTTACCCACTGAGCTATCAGTCCTGGCTTGGGTGAGCAGTCAATAAGCCTAATAAACCAACATGGTTTCTTTTCCATACTTCAATAACCTTTAACTTATTAAAAGTAGACCAAACAAGTCTTTCAAAAAAGACAAAGAAATAAAGCAATCTTTTCTACAGTTCTCTTTAATTAACAAATAGATTTACAGTTTCATGTCACAAATTAGACAAACTTTGAGATTTCCAAAAAATAAAAATACATAGCAATCCTTTGCTATGGTAGGGCTTGAACCCACAACCTTGAGGGGAGCTGCGGATTGGTAAACCAAGACCTTACCCACTGAGATTTCAGTCCAGGCTTGCGTAAGCAGTCAATCAGCCTACTGAACCAACATGGTTTCTTTTCCATATCTTAATAACCTTTAACTTATTATAAGTAGACCAAACAAGTCTTTCAAAAAAGACAAAGAAATGAAGCAATCTTTTTAACCAGTTCTCTTTAATTAACAAATATATTTACAGTTTCATGTCACATATAAGACAAACTATGAGATTTCCAAAGAAAAATAAAAAGTTTGTCTCCTTTGCTAGGATGGGGCTTGAACCCACAACCCTGAGGGGAGCTGCGGATTGGTAAACCAAGACCTTACCTACTGAGCTATCAGTCCTGGTTTGTGCAAGCAGTCAATAAGCCTAATTAACCAACATGGTTTCTTTTCCATACATCAATAACCTGTAACCTGTTTACAGTTTCATGTCACAAATTAGACAAACTATGAGATTTCCAAACAAAAATAAAAAGGAATCCTTTGCTATGGTGGGGCTTAAACCCACAACCTTGAGGGGAGCTGCTGATTTGTAAACCAAGACCTTACCCACTGAACTATCAGTCCTGGCTTGTGTAAGTAGTCAAAAAGCCTAATGAACCAATATGGTTTCTTTTCCATACTTCAATAACCTTTAACTTATTGAATGTAGACCAAACAAGTCTTTCAAAAAAGACAAAGAAATAAAGCAATCTTTTCAAAAGATCTCTTTAATTAACAAATAGATTCACAGTGTAATGTCAAAAATTAGACAAACTATTATATTTCCAAAGAAAAAGAATAAGATATCCTATGCTACGGTGGGGCTTAAACCCACAACCTTGTAGGGAGCTGCTGATTTGTAAACCAAGACCTTCCCCACTGAACTATCAGTCCTGGCTCATGAAAGCAGTCAATAAGCCTAATGAACCAACATGGCTTCTTTTCCTTACTTCAACTCCATGTAAATCATATTAAAAGTAGGCCAAACAAGTCTTTCAAAAAAGACAAAGAAATAAAGCAATCTTTTCAACAGGTCTCTTTAATTAACAAATAGATTTACAGTTTCATGTCACAAATTAGACAAACAATGAGATTTCCAAAGAAAACCTTTGCTATGGTGTGGCTTGAACCCACAACCTGAGGGGAGCTGCTGATTGGTAAACCAAGACCTTACACACTGAGCTATCAGTCGTGGTTTGTGTAAGCAGTCAATAAGCCTAATGAACCAACATGGTTTCTTTTCCATACTTCAATAACCTGTAACCTGTAACCTGTTTACAGTTTCATGTCACAAATTAGACAAAGTATGAGATTTCCAAAGAAAAATAAAAAGGAATCCTTTGGTGTGGTGGGGCTTGAACCCACAACCTGAGGGAAGCTGCTGATTGGTAAACCAAGACCTTACCCACTGAGCTATCAGTCCTGGCTTGTGTGAGCAGTCAATAAGCCTAATGAACCAACATGGTTTCTTTTCCATACTTCAATAACCTTTAACTTATTAAAAGTAGACCAAACAAGTCTTTCAAAAAAGACAAAGAAATAAAGCAATCTTTTCAACAGGTCTCCTTAATTAACAAATAGATTTACAGTTTCATGTCACAAATTAGACAAACAATGAGATTTCCAAAGAAAAATAAAAAGGAATCCTTTGCTATGGTGGGGCTTGAACCCACAACCTGAGGGGAGCTGCTGATTGGTAAACCAAGACCTTACACACTGAGCTATCAGTCATGGTTTGTGTAAGCAGTCAATAAGCCTAATGAACCAACATGGTTTCTTTTCCATACTTCAATAACCTGTAACCTGTAACCTGTTTACAGTTTCATGTCACAAATTAGACAAAGTATGAGATTTCCAAAGAAAAATAAAAATGAATCCTTTGGTGTGGTGGGGCTTGAAACCACAACCTGAGGGAAGCTGCTGATTGGTAAACCAAGACCTTACCCACTGAGCTATCAGTCCTGGCTTGTGTGAGCAGTCAATAAGCCTAATGAACCAACATGGTTTCTTTTCCATACTTCAATAACCTTTAACTTATTAAAAGTAGACCAAACAAGTCTTTCAAAAAAGACAAAGAAATAAAGCAATCTTTTCTACAGTTCTCTCTAATTAACAAATAGATTTACAGTTTCATGTCACAAATTAGACAAACTATGAGATTTCCAAAAAATAAAAATACATAGCAATCCTTTGCTATGGTAGGGCTTGAACCCACAACCTTGAAGGGAGCTGCGGATTGGTAAACCAAGACCTTACCCACTGAGATTTCAGTCCTGGCTTGTGTAAGCAGTCAATAAGCCTACTGAACCAACATGGTTTCTTTTCCATATCTTAATAACCTTTAACTTATTATAAGTAGACCAAACAAGTCTTTCAAAAAAGACAAAGAAATAAAGCAATCTTTTTAAACAGTTCTCTTTAATTAACAAATATATTTACAGTTTCATGTCACAAATAAGACAAACTATGAGATTTCCAAAGAAAAATAAAAAGTTTGTCTCCTTTGCTAGGATGGGGCTTGAACCCACAACCCTGAGGGGAGCTGCGGATTGGTAAACCAAGACCTTACCTACTGAGCTATCAGTCCTGGTTTGTGCAAGCAGTCAATAAGCCTAATGAACCAACATGGTTTCTTTTCCATACGTCAATAACCTGTAACCTGTTTACAGTTTCATGTCACAAATTAGACAAACTATGAGATTTCCAAACAAAAATAAAAAGGAATCCTTTGCTATGGTGGGGCTTAAACCCACAACCTTGAGGGGAGCTGCTGATTTGTAAACCAAGACCTTACCCACTGAACTATCAGTTCTGGCTTGTGTAAGTAGTCAAAAAGCCTAATGAACCAATATGGTTTCTTTTCCATACTTCAATAACCTTTAACTTATTGAATGTAGACCAAACAAGTCTTTCAAAAAAGACAAAGAAATAAAGCAATCTTTTCAACAGATCTCTTTAATTAACAAATAGATTCACAGTGTAATGTCAAAAATTAGACAAACTATTATATTTCCAAAGAAAAAGAATAAGATATCCTATGCTACGGTGGGGCTTGAACCCACAACCTTGTAGGGAGCTGCTGATTTGTAAACCAAGACCTTCCCCACTGAACTATCAGTCCTGGCTCATGAAAGCAGTCAATAAGCCTAATGAACCAACATGGCTTCTTTTCCTTACTTCAACTCCATGTAAATCATATTAAAAGTAGGCCTAACAAGTCTTTCAAAAAAGACAAAGAAATAAAGCAATCTTTTCAACAGGTCTCTTTAATTAACAAATAGATTTACAGTTTCATGTCACAAATTAGACAAACAATGAGATTTCCAAAGAAAAATAAAAAGGAATCCTTTGCTATGGTGGGGCTTGAACCCACAACCTGAGGGGAGCTGCTGATTGGTAAACCAAGACCTTACACACTGAGCTATCAGTCGGGGTTTGTGTAAGCAGTCAATAAGCCTAATGAACCAACATGGTTTCTTTTCCATACTTCAATAACCTGTAACCTGTAACCTGTTTACAGTTTCATGTCACAAATTAGACAAAGTATGAGATTTCCAAAGAAAAATAAAAAGGAATCCTTTGGTGTGGTGGGGCTTGAACCCACAACCTGAGGGAAGCTGCTGATTGGTAAACCAAGACCTTACCCACTGAGCTATCAGTCCTGGCTTGTGTGAGCAGTCAATAAGCCTAATGAACCAACATGGTTTCTTTTCCATACTTCAATAACCTTTAACTTATTAAAAGTAGACCAAACAAGTCTTTCAAAAAAGACAAAGAAATAAAGCAATCTTTTCTACAGTTCTCTTTAATTAACAAATAGATTTACAGTTTCATGTCACAAATTAGACAAACTATGAGATTTCCAAAAAATAAAAATAAATAGCAATCCTTTGCTATGGTAGGGCTTGAACCCACAACCTTGAGGGGAGCTGCGGATTGGTAAACCAAGACCTTACCCACTGAGATTTCAGTCCTGGCTTGTGTAAGCAGTCAATAAGCCTACTGAACCAACATGGTTTCTTTTCCATATCTTAATAACCTTTAATTTATTATAAGTAGACCAAACAAGTCTTTCAAAAAAGACAAAGAAATAAAGCAATCTTTTTAAACAGTTCTCTTTAATTAACAAATATATTTACAGTTTCATGTCACAAATAAGACAAACTATGAGATTTCCAAATAAAAATAAAAAGTTTGTCTCCTTTGCTAGGATGGGGCTTGAACCCACAACCCTGAGGGAGCTGCGGATTGGTAAACAAAGACCTTACCTACTGAGCTATCAGTCCTGCTTTGTGCAAGCAGTCAATAAGCCTAATGAACCAACATGGTTTCTTTTCCATACGTCAATAACCTGTAACCTGTTTACAGTTTCATGTCACAAATTAGACAAACTATAAGATTTCCAAACAAAAATAAAAAGGAATCCTTTGCTATGGTGGGGCTTAAACCCACAACCTTGAGGGGAGCTGCTGATTTGTAAACCAAGACCTTACCCACTGAACTACCAGTCCTGGCTTGTGTAAGTAGTCAAAAAGCCTAATGAACCAATATGGTTTCTTTTCCATACTTCAATAACCTTTAACTTATTGAATGTAGACCAAACAAGTCTTTCAAAAAAGACAAAGAAATAAAGCAATCTTTTCAACAGATCTCTTTAATTAACAAATAGATTCACAGTGTAATGTCAAAAATTAGACAAACTATTATATTTCCAAAGAAAAAGAATAAGATATCCTATGCTACGGTGGGGCTTGAACCCACAACCTTGTAGGGAGCTGCTGATTTGTAAACCAAGACCTTCCCCACTGAACTATCAGTCCTGGCTCATGAAAGCAGTCAATAAGCCTAATGAACCAACATGGCTTCTTTTCCTTACTTCAACTCCATGTAAATCATATTAAAAGTAGGCCAAACAAGTCTTTCAAAAAAGACAAAGAAATAAAGCAATCTTTTCAACAGGTCTCTTTAATTAACAAATAGATTTACAGTTTCATGTCACAAATTAGACAAACAATGAGATTTCCAAAGAAAAATAAAAAGGAATGCTTTGCTATGGTGGGGCTTGAACCCACAACCTGAGGGGAGCTGCTGATTGGTAAACCAAGAGCTTACACACTGAGCTATCAGTCGTGGTTTGTGTAAGCAGTCAATAAGCCTAATGAACCAACATGGTTTCTTTTCCATACTTCAATAACCTGTAACCTGTAACCTGTTTACAGTTTCATGTCACAAATTAGACAAAGTATGAGATTTCCAAAGAAAAATAAAAAGGAATCCTTTGGTGTGGTGGGGCTTGAACCCACAACCTGAGGGAAGCTGCTGATTGGTAAACCAAGACCTTACCCACTGAGCTATCAGTCCTGGCTTGTGTGAGCAGTCAATAAGCCTAATGAACCAACATGGTTTCTTTTCCATACTTCAATAACCTTTAACTTATTAAAAGTAGACCAAACAAGTCTTTCAAAAAAGACAAAGAAATAAAGCAATCTTTTCTACAGTTCTCTTTAATTAACAAATAGATTTACAGTTTCATGTCACAAATTAGACAAACTATGAGATTTCCAAAAAATAAAAATAAATAGCAATCCTTTGCTATGGTAGGGCTTGAACCCACAACCTTGAGGGGAGCTGCGGATTGGTAAACCAAGACCTTACCCACTGAGATTATAGTCCTGGCTTGTGTAAGCAGTCAATAAGCCTACTGAACCAACATGGTTTCTTTTCCATATCTTAATAACCTTTAACTTATTATAAGTAGACCAAACAAGTCTTTCAAAAAAGACAAAGAAATAAAGCAATCTTTTTAAACAGTTCTCTTTAATTAACAAATATATTTACAGTTTCATGTCACAAATAAGACAAACTATGAGATTTCCAAAGAAAAATAAAAAGTTTGTCTCCTTTGCTAGGATGGGGCTTGAACCCACAACCCTGAGGGGAGCTGCGGATTGGTAAACCAAGACCTTACCTACTGAGCTATCAGTCCTGGTTTGTGCAAGCAGTCAATAAGCCTAATGAACCAACAGGGTTTCTTTTCCATACGTCAATAACCTGTAACCTGTTTACAGTTTCATGTCACAAATTAGACAAACTATGAGATTTCCAAACAAAAATAAAAAGGAATCCTTTGCTATGGTGGGGCTTAAACCCACAACCTTGAGGGGAGCTGCTGATGTGTAAACCAAGACCTTACCCACTGAACTATCAGTCCTGGCTTGTGTAAGTAGTCAAAAAGCCTAATGAACCAATATGGTTTCTTTTCCATACTTCAATAACCTTTAACTTATTGAATGTAGACCAAACAAGTCTTTCAAAAAAGACAAAGAAATAAAGCAATCTTTTCAACAGATCTCTATAATTAACAAACAGATTCACAGTGTAATGTCAAAAATTAGACAAACTATTATATTTCCAAAGAAAAAGAATAAGATATCCTATGCTACGGTGGGGCTTGAACCCACAACCTTGTAGGGAGCTGCTGATTTGTAAACCAAGACCTTCCCCACTGAACTATCAGTCCTGGCTCATGAAAGCAGTCAATAAGCCTAATGAACCAACATGGCTTCTTTTCCTTACTTCAACTCCATGTAAATCATATTAAAAGTAGGCCAAAGAAGTCTTTCAAAAAAGACAAAGAAATAAAGCAATCTTTTCAACAGGTCTCTTTAATTAACAAATAGATTTACAGTTTCATGTCACAAATTAGACAAACAATGAGATTTCCAAAGAAAAATAAAAAGGAATCCTTTGCTATGGTGGGGCTTGAACCCACAACCTGAGGGGAGCTGCTGATTGGTAAACCAAGACCTTACACACTGAGCTATCAGTCGTGGGTTGTGTAAGCAGTCAATAAGCCTAATGAACCAACATGGTTTCTTTTCCATACTTCAATAACCTGTAACCTGTAACCTGTTTACAGTTTCATGTCACAAATTAGACAAAGTATGAGATTTCCAAAGAAAAATAAAAAGGAATCCTTTGGTGTGGTGGGGCTTGAACCCACAACCTGAGGGAAGCTGCTGATTGGTAAACCAAGACCTTACCCACTGAGCTATCAGTCCTGGCTTGTGTGAGCAGTCAATAAGCCTAATGAACCAACATGGTTTCTTTTCCATACTTCAATAACCTTTAACTTATTAAAAGTAGACCAAACAAGTCTTTCAAAAAAGACAAAGAAATAAAGCAATCTTTTCTACAGTTCTCTTTAATTAACAAATAGATTTACAGTTTCATGTCACAAATTAGACAAACTATGAGATTTCCAAAAAATAAAAATAAATAGCAATCCTTTGCTATGGTAGGGCTTGAACCCACAACCTTGAGGGGAGCTGCGGATTGGTAAACCAAGACCTTACCCACTGAGATTTCAGTCCTGGCTTGTGTAAGCAGTCAATAAGCCTACTGAACCAACATGGTTTCTTTTCCATATCTTAATAACCTTTAACTTATTATAAGTAGACCAAACAAGTCTTTCAAAAAAGACAAAGAAATAAAGCAATCTTTTTAAACAGTTCTCTTTAATTAACAAATATATTTACAGTTTCATGTCACAAATAAGACAAACTATGAGATTTCCAAATAAAAATAAAAAGTTTGTCTCCTTTGCTAGGATGGGGCTTGAACCCACAACCCTGAGGGAGCTGCGGATTGGTAAACAAAGACCTTACCTACTGAGCTATCAGTCCTGGTTTGTGCAAGCAGTCAATAAGCCTAATGAACCAACATGGTTTCTTTTCCATACGTCAATAACCTGTAACCTGTTTACAGTTTCATGTCACAAATTAGACAAACTATAAGATTTCCAAACAAAAATAAAAAGGAATCCTTTGCTATGGTGGGGCTTAAACCCACAACCTTGAGGGGAGCTGCTGATTTGTAAACCAAGACCTTACCCACTGAACTACCAGTCCTGGCTTGTGTAAGTAGTCAAAAAGCCTAATGAACCAATATGGTTTCTTTTCCATACTTCAATAACCTTTAACTTATTGAATGTAGACCAAACAAGTCTTTCAAAAAAGACAAAGAAATAAAGCAATCTTTTCAACAGATCTCTTTAATTAACAAATAGATTCACAGTGTAATGTCAAAAATTAGACAAACTATTATATTTCCAAAGAAAAAGAATAAGATATCCTATGCTACGGTGGGGCTTGAACCCACAACCTTGTAGGGAGCTGCTGATTTGTAAACCAAGACCTTCCCCACTGAACTATCAGTCCTGGCTCATGAAAGCAGTCAATAAGCCTAATGAACCAACATGGCTTCTTTTCCTTACTTCAACTCCATGTAAATCATATTAAAAGTAGGCCAAAGAAGTCTTTCAAAAAAGACAAAGAAATAAAGCAATCTTTTCAACAGGTCTCTTTAATTAACAAATAGATTTACAGTTTCATGTCACAAATTAGACAAACAATGAGATTTCCAAAGAAAAATAAAAAGGAATCCTTTGCTATGGTGGGGCTTGAACCCACAACCTGAGGGGAGCTGCTGATTGGTAAACCAAGACCTTACACACTGAGCTATCAGTCGTGGGTTGTGTAAGCAGTCAATAAGCCTAATGAACCAACATGGTTTCTTTTCCATACTTCAATAACCTGTAACCTGTAACCTGTTTACAGTTTCATGTCACAAATTAGACAAAGTATGAGATTTCCAAAGAAAAATAAAAAGGAATCCTTTGGTGTGGTGGGGCTTGAACCCACAACCTGAGGGAAGCTGCTGATTGGTAAACCAAGACCTTACCCACTGAGCTATCAGTCCTGGCTTGTGTGAGCAGTCAATAAGCCTAATGAACCAACATGGTTTCTTTTCCATACTTCAATAACCTTTAACTTATTAAAAGTAGACCAAACAAGTCTTTCAAAAAAGACAAAGAAATAAAGCAATCTTTTCTACAGTTCTCTTTAATTAACAAATAGATTTACAGTTTCATGTCACAAATTAGACAAACTATGAGATTTCCAAAAAATAAAAATAAATAGCAATCCTTTGCTATGGTAGGGCTTGAACCCACAACCTTGAGGGGAGCTGCGGATTGGTAAACCAAGACCTTACCCACTGAGATTTCAGTCCTGGCTTGTGTAAGCAGTCAATAAGCCTACTGAACCAACATGGTTTCTTTTCCATATCTTAATAACCTTTAAATTATTATAAGTAGACCAAACAAGTCTTTCAAAAAAGACAAAGAAATAAAGCAATCTTTTTAAACAGTTCTCTTTAATTAACAAATATATTTACAGTTTCATGTCACAAATAAGACAAACTATGAGATTTCCAAATAAAAATAAAAAGTTTGTCTCCTTTGCTAGGATGGGGCTTGAACCCACAACCCTGAGGGAGCTGCGGATTGGTAAACAAAGACCTTACCTACTGAGCTATCAGTCCTGGTTTGTGCAAGCAGTCAATAAGCCTAATGAACCAACATGGTTTCTTTTCCATACGTCAATAACCTGTAACCTGTTTACAGTTTCATGTCACAAATTAGACAAACTATAAGATTTCCAAACAAAAATAAAAAGGAATCCTTTGCTATGGTGGGGCTTAAACCCACAACCTTGAGGGGAGCTGCTGATTTGTAAACCAAGACCTTACCCACTGAACTACCAGTCCTGGCTTGTGTAAGTAGTCAAAAAGCCTAATGAACCAATATGGTTTCTTTTCCATACTTCAATAACCTTTAACTTATTGAATGTAGACCAAACAAGTCTTTCAAAAAAGACAAAGAAATAAAGCAATCTTTTCAACAGATCTCTTTAATTAACAAATAGATTCACAGTGTAATGTCAAAAATTAGACAAACTATTATATTTCCAAAGAAAAAGAATAAGATATCCTATGCTACGGTGGGGCTTGAACCCACAACCTTGTAGGGAGCTGCTGATTTGTAAACCAAGACCTTCCCCACTGAACTATCAGTCCTGGCTCATGAAAGCAGTCAATAAGCCTAATGAACCAACATGGCTTCTTTTCCTTACTTCAACTCCATGTAAATCATATTAAAAGTAGGCCAAACAAGTCTTTCAAAAAAGACAAAGAAATAAAGCAATCTTTTCAACAGGTCTCTTTAATTAACAAATAGATTTACAGTTTCATGTCACAAATTAGACAAACAATGAGATTTCCAAAGAAAAATAAAAAGGAATGCTTTGCTATGGTGGGGCTTGAACCCACAACCTGAGGGGAGCTGCTGATTGGTAAACCAAGAGCTTACACACTGAGCTATCAGTCGTGGTTTGTGTAAGCAGTCAATAAGCCTAATGAACCAACATGGTTTCTTTTCCATACTTCAATAACCTGTAACCTGTAACCTGTTTACAGTTTCATGTCACAAATTAGACAAAGTATGAGATTTCCAAAGAAAAATAAAAAGGAATCCTTTGGTGTGGTGGGGCTTGAACCCACAACCTGAGGGAAGCTGCTGTTTGGTAAACCAAGACCTTACCCACTGAGCTATCAGTCCTGGCTTGTGTGAGCAGTCAATAAGCCTAATGAACCAACATGGTTTCTTTTCCATACTTCAATAACCTTTAACTTATTAAAAGTAGACCAAACAAGTCTTTCAAAAAAGACAAAGAAATAAAGCAATCTTTTCTACAGTTCTCTTTAATTAACAAATAGATTTACAGTTTCATGTCACAAATTAGACAAACTATGAGATTTCCAAAAAATAAAAATAAATAGCAATCCTTTGCTATGGTAGGGCTTGAACCCACAACCTTGAGGGGAGCTGCGGATTGGTAAACCAAGACCTTACCCACTGAGATTTCAGTCCTGGCTTGTGTAAGCAGTCAATAAGCCTACTGAACCAACATGGTTTCTTTTCCATATCTTAATAACCTTTAACTTATTATAAGTAGACCAAACAAGTCTTTCAAAAAAGACAAAGAAATAAAGCAATCTTTTTAAACAGTTCTCTTTAATTAACAAATATATTTACAGTTTCATGTCACAAATAAGACAAACTATGAGATTTCCAAAGAAAAATAAAAAGTTTGTCTCCTTTGCTAGGATGGGGCTTGAACCCACAACCCTGAGGGGAGCTGCGGATTGGTAAACCAAGACCTTACCTACTGAGCTATCAGTCCTGGTTTGTGCAAGCAGTCAATAAGCCTAATGAACCAACAGGGTTTCTTTTCCATACGTCAATAACCTGTAACCTGTTTACAGTTTCATGTCACAAATTAGACAAACTATGAGATTTCCAAACAAAAATAAAAAGGAATCCTTTGCTATGGTGGGGCTTAAACCCACAACCTTGAGGGGAGCTGCTGATGTGTAAACCAAGACCTTACCCACTGAACTATCAGTCCTGGCTTGTGTAAGTAGTCAAAAAGCCTAATGAACCAATATGGTTTCTTTTCCATACTTCAATAACCTTTAACTTATTGAATGTAGACCAAACAAGTCTTTCAAAAAAGACAAAGAAATAAAGCAATCTTTTCAACAGATCTCTATAATTAACAAACAGATTCACAGTGTAATGTCAAAAATTAGACAAACTATTATATTTCCAAAGAAAAAGAATAAGATATCCTATGCTACGGTGGGGCTTGAACCCACAACCTTGTAGGGAGCTGCTGATTTGTAAACCAAGACCTTCCCCACTGAACTATCAGTCCTGGCTCATGAAAGCAGTCAATAAGCCTAATGAACCAACATGGCTTCTTTTCCTTACTTCAACTCCATGTAAATCATATTAAAAGTAGGCCAAAGAAGTCTTTCAAAAAAGACAAAGAAATAAAGCAATCTTTTCAACAGGTCTCTTTAATTAACAAATAGATTTACAGTTTCATGTCACAAATTAGACAAACAATGAGATTTCCAAAGAAAAATAAAAAGGAATCCTTTGCTATGGTGGGGCTTGAACCCACAACCTGAGGGGAGCTGCTGATTGGTAAACCAAGACCTTACACACTGAGCTATCAGTCGTGGGTTGTGTAAGCAGTCAATAAGCCTAATGAACCAACATGGTTTCTTTTCCATACTTCAATAACCTGTAACCTGTTTACAGTTTCATGTCACAAATTAGACAAAGTATGAGATTTCCAAAGAAAAATAAAAAGGAATCCTTTGGTGTGGTGGGGCTTGAACCCACAACCTGAGGGAAGCTGCTGATTGGTAAACCAAGACCTTACCCACTGAGCTATCAGTCCTGGCTTGTGTGAGCAGTCAATAAGCCTAATGAACCAACATGGTTTCTTTTCCATACTTCAATAACCTTTAACTTATTAAAAGTAGACCAAACAAGTCTTTCAAAAAAGTTCTCTTTAATTAACAGTTCTCTTTAATTAACAAATAGATTTACAGTTTCATGTCACAAATTAGACAAACTATGAGATTTCCAAAAAATAAAAATAAATAGCAATCCTTTGCTATGGTAGGGCTTGAACCCACAACCTTGAGGGGAGCTGTGGATTGGTAAACCAAGACCTTACCCACTGAGATTTCAGTCCTGGCTTGTGTAAGCAGTCAATAAGCCTACTGAACCAACATGGTTTCTTTTCCATATCTTAATAACCTTTAACTTATTATAAGTAGACCAAACAAGTCTTTCAAAAAAGACAAAGAAATAAAGCAATCTTTTTAAACAGTTCTCTTTAATTAACAAATATATTTACAGTTTCATGTCACAAATAAGACAAACTATGAGATTTCCAAAGAAAAATAAAAAGTTTGTCTCCTTTGCTAGGATGGGGCTTGAACCCACAACCCTGAGGGGAGCTGCGGATTGGTAAACCAAGACCTTACCTACTGAGCTATCAGTCCTGGTTTGTGCAAGCAGTCAATAAGCCTAATGAACCAACATGGTTTCTTTTCCATACGTCAATAACCTGTAACCTGTTTACAGTTTCATGTCACAAATTAGACAAACTATGAGATTTCCAAACAAAAATAAAAAGGAATCCTTTGCTATGGTAGGGCTTAAACCCACAACCTTGAGGGGAGCTGCTGATTTGTAAACCAAGACCTTACCCACTGAACTATCAGTCCTGGCTTGTGTAAGTAGTCAAAAAGCCTAATGAACCAATATGGTTTCTTTTCCATACTTCAATAACCTTTAACTTATTGAATGTAGACCAAACAAGTCTTTCAAAAAAGACAAAGAAATAAAGCAATCTTTTCAACAGATCTCTTTAATTAACAAATAGATTCACAGTGTAATGTCAAAAATTAGACAAACTATTATATTTCCAAAGAAAAAGAATAAGATATCCTATGCTACGGTGGGGCTTAAACCCACAACCTTGTAGGGAGCTGCTGATTTGTAAACCAAGACCTTCCCCACTGAACTATCAGTCCTGGCTCATGAAAGCAGTCAATAAGCCTAATGAACCAACATGGCTTCTTTTCCTTACTTCAACTCCATGTAAATCATATTAAAAGTAGGCCAAACAAGTCTTTCAAAAAAGACAAAGAAATAAAGCAATCTTTTCAACAGGTCTCTTTAATTAACAAATAGATTTACAGTTTCATGTCACAAATTAGACAAACAATGAGATTTCCAAAGAAAAATAAAAAGGAATCCTTTGCTATGGTGGGGCTTGAACCCACAACCTGAGGGGAGCTGCTGATTGGTAAACCAAGACCTTACACACTGAGCTATCAGTCGTGGGTTGTGTAAGCAGTCAATAAGCCTAATGAACCAACATGGTTTCTTTTCCATACTTCAATAACCTGTAACCTGTTTACAGTTTAATGTCACAAATTAGACAAAGTATGAGATTTCCAAAGAAAAATAAAAAGGAATCCTTTGGTGTGGTGGGGCTTGAACCCACAACCTGAGGGAAGCTGCTGATTGGTAAACCAAGACCTTACCCACTGAGCTATCAGTCCTGGCTTGTGTGAGCAGTCAATAAGCCTAATGAACCAACATGGTTTCTTTTCCATACTTCAATAACCTTTAACTTATTAAAAGTAGACCAAACAAGTCTTTCAAAAAAGACAAAGAAATAAAGCAATCTTTTCTACAGTTCTCTTTAATTAACAAATAGATTTACAGTTTCATGTCACAAATTAGACAAACTATGAGATTTCCAAAAAATAAAAATAAATAGCAATCCTTTGCTATGGTAGGGCTTGAACCCACAACCTTGAGGGGAGCTGTGGATTGGTAAACCAAGACCTTACCCACTGAGATTTCAGTCCTGGCTTGTGTAAGCAGTCAATAAGCCTACTGAACCAACATGGTTTCTTTTCCATATCTTAATAACCTTTAACTTATTATAAGTAGACCAAACAAGTCTTTCAAAAAAGACAAAGAAATAAAGCAATCTTTTTAAACAGTTCTCTTTAATTAACAAATATATTTACAGTTTCATGTCACAAATAAGACAAACTATGAGATTTCCAAAGAAAAATAAAAAGTTTGTCTCCTTTGCTAGGATGGGGCTTGAACCCACAACCCTGAGGGGAGCTGCGGATTGGTAAACAAAGACCTTACCTACTGAGCTATCAGTCCTGGTTTGTGCAAGCAGTCAATAAGCCTAATGAACCAACATGGTTTCTTTTCCATACGTCAATAACCTGTAACCTGTTTACAGTTTCATGTCACAAATTAGACAAACTATGAGATTTCCAAACAAAAATAAAAAGGAATCCTTTGCTATGGTGGGGCTTAAACCCACAACCTTGAGGGGAGCTGCTGATTTGTAAACCAAGACCTTACCCACTGAACTATCAGTCCTGGCTTGTGTAAGTAGTCAAAAAGCCTAATGAACCAATATGGTTTCTTTTCCATACTTCAATAACCTTTAACTTATTGAATGTAGACCAAACAAGTCTTTCAAAAAAGACAAAGAAATAATGCAATCTTTTCAACAGTTCTCTTTAATTAACAAATAGTTTTACAGTTTCATGTAACAAATTAGACAAACTATGAGATTTCCAAAGAAAAATAAAAAGGTTGTCTCTTTTGCTATGGTGGGGCTTGAACCCACAACCCTGAGAGGAGCTGCGGATTGGTAAACTTAGACCTTACCCACTGAGCTATCAGTCCTGGTTTATGAAAGCAGTCAATAAGCCTAATGAACCAACATGGCTTCTTTTCCATACTTCAAAACCATGTAACTCATATTAAAAGTAGACCAAACAAGTCTTTCGAAAAAGACAACGAAATAAAGCAATCTTATCAACAGATCTCTTCAA
This sequence comes from Silurus aristotelis, assembly GCF_946808225.1. Taxonomy (NCBI): domain Eukaryota; kingdom Metazoa; phylum Chordata; class Actinopteri; order Siluriformes; family Siluridae; genus Silurus; species Silurus aristotelis. The sequence continues at coordinate 20,114,156 of NC_139593.1, forward strand.
TTAACAAATATGTTCATAGTGTAATGTCAAAAATTAGACAAACTATTATATTTCCAAAAAAAAAGGAAAAGATATCCTTTGCTACGGTGGGGCTTGAACACACAAACTTGTGGGGAGCTGCTGATTTGTAAACCAAGACCTTCCCCACTGAACTATCAGTCCTGGCTCATGAAAGCAGTCAATAAGCCTAATGAACCAACATGGTTTCTTTTCCATACTTCAATAACCTTTAACTTATTAAAAGTAGACCAAACAAGTCTTTCAAAAAAGACAAATAAATAAAGCAATCTTTTTAAACAGTTCTCTTTAATTAACAAATAGATTTACATTTTCATGTCACAAATTAGACAAACTATGAGATTTCCAAAGAAAAATAAAAAGTTTGTCTCCTTTGCTAGGATGGGGCTTGAACCCACAACCCTGAGGGGAGCTGCGGATTGGTAAACCAAGACCTTACCCACTAAGCTATCAGTCCTGGCTGGTGTAAGCAGTCAATAAGCCTAATGAACCAACATGGTTTCTTTTCCATACTTCAATTACCTGTAACATATTAAAAGTAGACCAAACAAGTCTTTCAAAAAAGACAAAGAAATAAAGCAATCTTTTCAACAGTTCTCTTTAATTAACAAATAGTTTTACAGTTTCATGTAACAAATTAGACAAACTATGAGATTTCCAAAGAAAAATAAAAAGGTTGTCTCTTTTGCTATGGTGGAGCTTGAACCCACAACCCTGAGGTGAGCTGCGGATTGGTAAACCAAGACCTTACCCACTGAGCTGTCAGTCCTGGCTTGTGTAAGCAGTCAATAAGCCTAATGAACCAACATGGTTTCTTTTCCATACTTCAATAACCTGTAACTTATTAAAATTAGGCCAAACAAGTCTTTCAAAAAAGACAACGGAATAAAGCAATCTTTTCAACATTTCTCTTTAATAAACAAATAGATTTACAGTTTTATATCACAAATTAGACAAACTATGAGATTTTTAAAGAAAAATGAAGAGGAATCCTTTGCTGTGGTGGGGCTTGAACCCACAACCTGAGATGAGCTGCGGATTGGTAAACCAAGACCTTACCCACTGAGCTATCAGTCCTGGATTGTGCAAGCAGTCAATAAGCCTAATGAACCAACATGGTTTCTTTTCCATACTTCAATAACCTGTAACTTTTTAAAAGTAGACCAAACAATTCTTTCAAAAAGACAAAGAAATAAAGTAATCTTTTCAACAGATCTCTTCAATAAACAAATAGATTTACAGTGTAATGTCACAAATTAGACAAACTATTATGTTTCCAAAGAAAAAGAAAAAGATATCCTTTGCTACGGTGGGGCTTGAACCCACAACATTCTGGGGAGCTGCTGATTGGTAAACCAAGACCTTACCCACTGAACTATCAGTCTTGGCTTATGAAAGCAGTCAATAAGCCTAATGAACCAACATGGCTTCTTTTCCATACGTCAAAACCATGTAACTCATATTAAAAGTAGGCCAAACAAGTCTTTCAAAAAAGACAAAGAAATAAAGCAATCTTTTCAACAGTTCTCTTTAATTAACAAATAGATTTACAGTTTAATGTCACAAATTAGACAAACTATGAGATTTCCAAAGAAAAATAAAAAGGAATCCTTTGCTACGGTGGGGCTTGAACCCACAACCTGAGGGAAGCTGCAGATTGGTAAACCAAGACCTTACCCACTGAGCTATCAATCCTGGATTGTGTAAGCAGTCAATAAGCCTAATGAACCAACATGGTTTCTTTGCCATACTTCAATAAACTTTAACTTATTAAAAGTGAACCAAACAAGTCTTTCAAAAAAGACAAAGAAAGAAAGCAATCTTTTCAACAGTTCTCTTTAATTAACAAATAGATTTACAGTTTCATGTCACAAATCAGACAAACTATGAGATTTCCAAAGAAAAATAAAAAGTAAGGCTTTTCTATGGTGGGGCTTGAACCCACAAGCTGAGAGGAGCTGCTGATTGGTAAACCAAGACCTTACCCACTGAGCTATCAGTCCTGGCTTGTGTGAGCAGTCAATAAGCCTAATGAACCAACATGGCTTCTTTTCCTTACTTCAACTCCATGTAAATCATAACCTTTAACTCATTAAAAGTAGGCCAAACAAGTCTTTCAAAAAAGACAAAGAAATAAAGCAATATTTTCAACAGTTCTCTTTAATTAACAAATAGATTTACAGTTTCATGTCACAAATTAGACAAAGTATGAGATTTCCAAAAAAAAAATAAATAGGAATCCTTTGCTATGGTGGGGCTTGAACCCACAACCTTGAGGGGAGCTGCTGATTGGTAAACCAAGACCCTACCCACTGAGCTATCAGGCCTGGCTTATGTAAGCAGTCAATAAGCCTAATGAACCAACATGGTTTCTTTTCTATACTTCAATAACCTGTAACTTATTAAAAGTAGGCCAAACAAGTATTTCAAAAAAGACAACGGAATAAAGCAATCTTTTTAACAGGTCTCTTTAATTAACAAATAGATTCACAGTTTTATATCACAAATTAGACATACTATGAGATTTCCAAAGAAAAATAAAAAGGAATCCTTTGCTGTGGTGGGGCTTAAACCCACAACCTGAGGGAAGCTGCAGACTGGTAAACCAAGACCTTACCCACTGAGCTATCAATCCTGGATTGTATAAGCAGTCAATAAGCCTAATGAACCAACATGGTTTCTTTTCCATACTTCAATAAACTTTAACTTATTAAAAGTGAACCAAACAAGTCTTTCAAAAAAGACAAAGAAAGAAAGCAATCTTTTCAACAGTTCTCTTTAATTAACAAATAGATTTACAGTTTCATGTCACAAATCAGACAAACTATGAGAATTCCAAAAAAAAATAAAAAGTAAGCCTTTGCTATGGTGGGGCTTGAACCCACAAGCTGAGTGGAGCTGCTGATTGGTAAACCAAGACTTTACCCACTGAGCTATCAGTCCTGGCTTGTGTGAGCAGTCAATAAGCCTAATGAACCAACATGGCTTCTTTTCCTTACTTCAACTCCATGTAAATCATAACCTTTAACTCATTAAAAGTAGGCCAAACAAGTCTTTCAAAAAAGACAAAGAAATAAAGCAATCTTTATAAACAGTTCTCTTTAATTAACAAATAGATTTACAATTTCATGTCACAAATTAGACAAACTATGAGATTTCCAAAGAAAAATAAAAAGGAATCCTTTGCTACGGTGGGGCTTGAACCCAAAACCTTAAAAAGAGGTGCGAATTGGTAAACCAAGACCTTACCCACTAAACTATCAGTCGTGGCTTATGTAAGCAGTCAATAAGCCTAATGAACCAACATGGGTTCTTTTCCATACTTCAACACCATGTAACTCATATTAAAAGTAGGCCAAACAAGTCTTTCAAAAAAGACAAAGAAATAAAGCAATCTTTTCAACATTTCTCTTTAATTAACAAATAGATTTACAGTTTAATATCACAAATTAGACAAAGTATGAGATTTCCAAAGAAAAATAAATAGGAATCCTTTGCTATGGTGGGGCTTGAACCCACAACCTTGAGGGGAGCTGCTGATTGATAAACCAAGACCCTACCCACTGAGCTATCAGGCCTGGCTTATGTAAGCAGTCAATAAGCCTAATGAACCAACATGGTTTCTTTTCTATACTTCAATAACCTGTAACTTATTAAAAGTAGGCCAAACAAGTATTTCAAAAAAGACAACGGAATAAAGCAATCTTTTTAACAGGTCTCTTTAATTAACAAATAGATTCACAGTTTTATATCACAAATTAGACATACTATGAGATTTCCAAAGAAAAATAAAAAGGAATCCTTTGCTGTGGTGGGGCTTGAACCCACAACCTGAGGGAAGCTGCAGATTGGTAAACCAAGACCTTACCCACTGAGCTATCAATCCTGGATTGTATAAGCAGTCAATAAGCCTAATGAACCAACATGGTTTCTTTTCCATACTTCAATAAACTTTAACTTATTAAAAGTGAACCAAACAAGTCTTTCAAAAAAGACAAAGAAAGAAAGCAATCTTTTCAACAGTTCTCTTTAATTAACAAATAGATTTACAGTTTCATGTCACAAATCAGACAAACTATGAGATTTCCAAAGAAAAATAAAAGGTAAGCCTTTGCTATGGTGGGGCTTGAACCCACAAGCTGAGTGGAGCTACTGATTGGTAAACCAAGACCTTACCCAATGAGCTATCATTCCTGGCTTGTTTAAGCAGTCTATAAGCCTAATGAACCAACATGGCTTATTTTCCTTACTTCAACTCCATGTAAATCATATTAAAATTAGGCGAAAAAAGTCTTTCAAAAAAGACAAAGAAATAAAGCAATCTTTTCAACAGATCTCTTCAATTAACAAATAGATTTACAGTGTAATGACACAAATTAGACAAACTATGAGATTTCCAAAGAAAAATAAAAAGGAATCGTTTGCTACGGTGGGGCTTGAACCCACAACCTTGAGGGGAGCTGCAGATTGGTAAACCAAGATCTTACCCACTGAGCTATCAGTCCTGGCTTGTGTAAGCAGTCTATAAGCCTAATGAACCAACATGGCTTCTTTTCCTTACTTCAACTCCATGTAAATTATATTAAAAGTAGGCCAAACAAGTCTTTCAAAAAAGACAAAGAAATAAAGCAATCTTTGCAACAGGTCTCTTTAATTAACAAATAGATTTACAGTTTAATGTCACAAATTAGACAAAGTATTAGATTTCCAAAGAAAAATAGAAAGGAATCCTTTGCTATGGTGGGGCTTGAACCCACAACCTTGAGGGGAGCTGCAGATTGGTAAACCAAGACCTTACCCACTGAGCTATCAGTTCTGGCTTATGAAAGCAGTCAATAAGCCTAATGAACCAACATGGCTTCTTTTCCATACTTCAAAACCATGTAACTCATGTTAAAAGTAGGCCAAACAAGTCTTTCAAAAAAGACAAAAAAATAAAGCAATCTTTTCAACAGTTCTCTTTAATTAACAAATAGATGTACAGTTTAATGTCACAAATTAGACAAAGTATGAGATTTCCAAAGAAAAATAAAAAGGAATCCTTTGCTATGGTGGGGCTTGAACCCACAACCTTGAGGGGAGCTGCTGATTGGTAAACCAAGACCTTACCCACTGAGCTATCAGGCCTGGCTTATGTAAGCAGTCAATAAGCCTAATGAACCAACATGGTTTCTTTTCCATACTTCAATAACCTGTAACCCATTAAAAGTAGACCAAACAAGTCTTTCAAAAAAGACAAAGAAATAAAGCAATCTTTTCAACAGTTCTCTTTAATTAACTAATAGATTTACAGTTTAATGTCACAAATTAGACAAACTATGAGATTTCCAAAGAAAAATAAAAAGGAATCATTTGTTATGGTGGGGCTTGAACCCACAACCTTGAGGGGAGCTGCAGATGGGTAAACCAAGTCCTTACAAACTGAGCTATCAGTCCTGGCTTGTGTAAGCAGTCTATAAGCCTAATGAACCAGCATAGCTTCTTTTCCTTACTTCAACTCCATGTAAATTATATTAAAAGTAGGCCAAACAAGTCTTTCAAAAAAGACAAAGAAATAAAGCAATCTTTGCAACAGGTCTCTTCAATTAACAAATAGATTCACAGTGTAATGTCACAAATTAGACAAAGTATGAGATTTTCAAAGAAAAATAAAAAGATATCCTTTGCTATTGTGGGGCTTGAACCCACAACCTTGTGGGGAGCTGCTGATTTGTAAACCAAGAACTTACCCACTGAGCTATCAGTCCTGGCTTATAAAAGTAGTCAATAAGACTAATGAACCAACATGGCTTCTTTTCCATTCTTCAAAACCATGTAACTCATATTAAAAGTAGGCCAAACAAGTTTTTCAAAAAAGACAAAGAATTAAAGCAATCCTTTCAACAGTTCTCTTTAATTAACAAATAGATTTACAGTTTAATGTCACAAATTAGACAAAGTATGAGATTTCCAAAGAAAAATAAAAAGGAATCCTTTGCTATGGTGGGGCTTGAACACACAACCTTGAGGGGAGCTGTTGATTGGTAAACCAAGACCTTACCCACTGAGCTATCAGTTCTGGCTTATGAAAGCAGTCAATAAGCCTAATGAACCAACATGGCTTCGTTTCCATACTTCAAACCCATGTAACTCATGTTAAAAGTAGGCCGAACAAGTCTTTCAAAAAAGACAAAAAAATAAAGCAATCTTTTCAACAGGTCTCTTTAATTAACAAATAGATTTACAGTTTAATGTCACAAATTAGACAAGCTATGAGATTTTCAAAGGAAAATAAAAAGGAATCCTTTGCTGTGGTGGGGCTTGAACCCACAATATGAGGGGAGCTGCGGATTGGTAAACCAAGACCTCACCCAATGTGCTATCAGTCCTGGCTTGTGTAAGCAGTCAATAAGCCTAATGAACCACCATGGCTTCTTTTCCATACTTCAATAACCTGTAACCCATTAAAAGTAGACCAAACAAGTCTTTCAAAAAAGACAAAGAAATAAAGCAATCTTTTCAACAGTTCTCTTTAATTAACAAATAGATTTACAGTTTAATGTCACAAATTAGACAAACTATGAGATTTCCAAAGAAAAATAAAAATAAATCCTTTGCTATGGTGGGGCTTGAACCCACAACCTTGCGGGGAGCTGCGGATTGGTAAACCAAGACCTTACCAACTGAGCTAGCAGTCCTGGCTTGTGTAAGCAGTCAATAAGCCTAACGAACCAACATGGCTTCTTTTCCTTACTTCAACTTCATGTAAATTGCTGTCTAGCTACACTGTTCCCTCCCCAAACTTTACAGTCTTTAATTTTTTTAAAGTTGCATCTCATGCATAGAATATAGTCCACCTGTGTGCACCTTACAGAGGCTTTAGCCATGTTGTTAGCAAATCATTGCCCCTCTACTCCATGGGCAGCACTAACATATTGATGCTGAATCAGTAGATTTATAACATTTGGATCCAGATTGGATTATATCTGTACTATTCACCTCTTTAGCTTTATAAAGAGATATGTATCTGGCCCCATTCTCCTTTTTTTCATTAGGTCATGCAAAAGCTATATCATGGCATTACTACTAGTCAGAGACTGTCAGATATGGACTGAGGGTATAATGAGTAGCTTTGTTATCTAAGTGGTTAGCAATTACAATACATTTTTACATTTATAATAAAGTCATGAAACATTTATATGAAAATAATTTAGTTGGTAGTTCACTTTTTAGGAGCTGAAAGAGCACAGAGCTTGGCCGAATGTGTGTAGTTATCTAATACAGTTAATACCAGAGTTACAATGAGTCGACTTACAATTTTTTGATGTTACGATGCCGATAGCGATACGACAAAGTTGTAAAAATATTAAAAATTTGGCACAACAAGCACAGGCATCCGTGTATGATGTACGATACATTGGATGTGCAGCTTGGATGAGTGTCTCTCTCCTCTGTGAGATGCCCCACTCTCGCTAGTGCTCGACGGAGTAAAGTTGTCTCAGTGTGTATTTCTATGTTTCAAACAGTTCCAAACAGCAATTTAAGTGATAAAAGCATGCCTTCCAAATGACCAAGTATGTCTAGTGCTGGTATTGAAAAAAAAACCCGAAAAGGTTGTCATAGTCATAGTACCATCTTCAATTTATTATAGTTTCGATTTACAATTGAGTCATCATAGCATATTTCCATCGTAAGTGGGGGACTTAACACCATTTGCATATATTGTAGTGAAATATCAAAAAGATAATCCAGTAGAGTTAAAATAGCAGCTGCCAATTTTAGGTACAACGATTCTATATTATCAGGACCTGGTGTTTTGTTAAACTTTTTTTTGGAAGTTTATTAGTGATCTGTTGAAAGTAAACTCTTTGTGAACTCTGTTTTATCTATGCAGAAAGGCTCAGCCAGAAAGTGAAAAAAGTGTATTATCATTTAATTATGATTTAATAAAATTATAATAAATGACTACTACTACTAATAATAATAATATATTCCATTAACCAAATTACATTAAAGTATTTTTGAACCTAAATTGACAAACAATGAATGTAGATTCCCCTGGCATACAACAGTCCATGCGAAATTAGGATTGAATGAATGAATTGAATGAGTTTTTAAATATGGAGAGATCCACAATAAATTACATTAAGGGCTTCAGTTTTAACAGATATATTATATTTAAATGATTTAATGCATTTTCATGTAATCTAACAAAAATAATTTGCCTAGTAATACCATAATTTGTGGCTTAGTGTACCCTGAAGTTTCATTCTGGTGCATCAACAGTAAATGCACTTAATTTTGTTAATTTTATAAATTAATATACATGTATAAGTAAATAGTATAATAATCTATTGTGTAATATACATTACATTTATATTTTATTTTTGACCGATAGATGGCACTAGAGAGTGGGAAGGTCGTGACACACTTCCAGAACAATGTAACGGTGGGGTTTGTCTTGTTTGTCTTGAAAATGGACCCCATAGGGTCTTTAGAGGAAACCTCACTGTCTAGACACTGTTTGGAAGGTGCTTGTATGGCTTTGCCAGTGGGTCAATTTAGGTCCCCACGGTGACATGGGTCCCCAAGAGTCGGTGTGCATTCAGGTCAAAGTCCCCACCGGGATAGTAGAACAAGAACACACACACACACACACACACACACACACACACACACACACACACACACAATGAAGGCTGTTGGGAAATCAGAGACTTTTCTTTCACAAACCTAAAATCTAAAAAGTGTTTTGACATAATGTTGGCAAATTAAATTTATTTTGAAGCCTTTATTTTTTGGTCTTTGATAAAAAAAAATAAAAAAAAAACCACAACAAAAAAAAAAGTTGATTTTCCTGATGTTTCGCTCTTTTATTATCTTTAATATAAAAAATACAGCAATTATTGGCTACGTGCTAGCAAGGCAAATCATTATCATCAGTCATTAGCTAGAGTAATTTCAAATTCATCTTGCAAGGTTGCCTAGCAACAGGGATCGCTCAGCATTAACGTGAGCAGTGGCCGAGCTTACCGAGCGCTCGTCTTCCCGTCTGAAAAGCACAAATTGATGCGCATTCCGTTCAAACACACCTTGTGTCCCCTGAGCGCTCGCGTTATATCTTTAAAAACAACAAGAAAAAAAACTCTAATGTGCTTTTCTGGACCATGGGAACATATTATATGGGCAAAAGTCTTGGATTTTGTGGAGATTTGTGGAGTCAGCATTCACATTCATTCCAAAGGTTTACAATAGTTTTGAGGTCAGAGCTTTATAGCATTAATTCTTCCACTCCAGACAATATCTTCATGGAGCTGGCTTTCTACACAGTGGCAACATCATGTTGGAACAGGTCTGGATCTTCTCCTTGAAGTGAAGGGATTTGAATCATGCCACTTCACTTTATACAATTGTGTGCCTCCAAATTTACAGTGACAGTTTAGGGAAGAACCACATGGCTAGAAAGGTCAGTTGTCTCAATATTTATTTGTCCAAATAATGTATGACTTTCACTCCAGGATTGTAGGGAAATCCCATGGTGGAATGTAAACCTCTAGGAAAACATGACCCTATAATTTTAGAGCCTGAAAAAACATATGATCATGGAAATTAAAAAACCCTGCATTATGGAAACATAGGAAAATATTACTAAATATTATCATATTTACATATGATTTTTGATTTACACAACATTTACATAATCTTGGAATATAGGATCCTACGAACACTTGACATTGGAATTATTGAAAAAAGGATTTTAGGACTCTAGGTACATATGACCTTGGAAGTATGGACCACTGGAAATATGGGACACTGTGTCTCTTGATCTGGGATTCTGTGACTAATTTGGGACTCTGGGAATATAGGTATATATGACCCTGGAAGTACAGACCTTTGGAAATGTGACTTTGGGAATCTAGAACTTTGGAACATATGACTATAATATTACAAAACCCTGGAAATTTAGAATTTAGGATTTATATAAACATAGGAACATATGACCCTGAAAGTATGTAACTTTGGACATTTGGGACTGATAATGTAGGGCAATAGGAACATATGACCCTGGAAGTACAGACCTCTGGAAATATGTGAGTCCAGGTATCTAGAATCTTTGGAGCATATGGCCATAAAATAACTAAACCCTAGAAATTTGGAACTCTCTGTTTTTATATAACCTTTGGAAAATATGACCCTAAAGTAACCCTATGCAACTTGGGAAATTTGGGACTCTAGAAACATTTGACCCTGAAATTAGACAACCTGAAAAATAGGAGACTCTGAGAATATAGTACATTAGAAAGATATGAACCTCGAAGTACAGATCTCTGGAAAAAAGTGACTTTGGGAAACTAGACACTTTGGATTATATGGACCCTAAATTCAGAAAAACATTTGACACTAAAATCATGGAGCCCTGGAAACCTTAAAGTCTGGGAGTATAGGACATTAAGAGCACATGACCTTGGAAACATAGGACCCTGAAAATAGATTTTAGAATAAATGGAAAGTGATACCTCATAATATTATGGTTAAAAGATTTATTTATGATCTTAGTATTATGAAAACTTGGAATATTTAAGACCCTGCTTAGTTATTCTAGGACCCTGGATACTCTAGGAATATACGTTTCTTAAATGATAGAAACCTGAGAATATATAAGCACAGGAACATTGAGCTTTGGGAGTTGTCTTTGGAATATGTATGACTGCTACAGTTTTTTCTTAAAATATTCCATTGCAGTGCTTCTGGTCGCAGATTTACGATATTATTATCAGTGCCAGGCTGAAAGTGTCACTAAAAGTAATGAAGCTATTGGTTTACCAACATTTTCTCATAGTTCAGTGAAAGCATCACTACTTTTGAAATGTGGGGGGGCTACAACATTTATCACATATGTTGGACAGGGAGATGTTTTGGATAAAGGAGCTGAGAATAAAGTGTTTCTTGGACTTTTTTTTCCTCTTGCTTATTATTTCAATTCATTAGAAGAAAAGTATCCTCTTTTTATAAAGTATCCCTTTATGACTGACATGGAAATTTAGTGATTGAAAGCGATTCAAAGCAACAATTTATTCATGTGGACACTGAACCATAAGATTAGAACTTCCCATTTCACAATGAGTCCCCACCTGGTGTTATAGTGACCTCCACTCTTCTGAAAAGATGTTCCAGTAGATTTTGTGGAGATTTGTGCTCGTTTAGACACAAAGACTTTAGTCAAGTCAGGTACTGATGTAGGAGAGGTGAGGAGAGTGTAGGAGAGTTCAAGTTTAACTTTATTTTACAATAGACATTGTCTCAAAGCAGCTTTACAGAATTTAAGAATTATGGAAAAAAATATTTTTAATATGAGGGAATTTAAGTGTTTATCTCCGATGATGAAGCCTGGGGTGACTGTGGCAAGGAAAACTCCCTTAGATGGTATGAGGAGGAAACCTTGAGAGGAACCAGACTCAAAGGGCGATATGAAGAGTGTGATTATAAATCTTAAAAACAATACAGAACACCAGAGAGTGAGAACTACCATGTGTCCTGGAGTGTGTGATTATGAGTAATGTCCTTTTTACAGTCTTATACAGTCAGTTGACCTTGTGGAACCAGGAGCTACTGAGCAACTCATAAAATAGCTCAACATCTGCGATTACCATATATCCAGCACCAACTCCTCCATGCCAGAGCCTTCAAATGTACAAAGAAGTCGAATGTCAAAACTCTACATAAACTGCGATCCAAAGAGCGCTGGTACGTCTCTAGATGGTTCAGGATGTTTGCAGGGTTCGGCATCTTCACTTTGACGGTCCATAACCTTCATGAGGGGGGACACAACAGGAGGCGCAATGTCAGGATGCCTTGGGAATGGGTAGAGAAAAAATGTGTTTGATAGGGTTTAATTGGGTTGGAGCTCTATAGCAGGAAATCCTGCTTCATCACATGTAAAGCATACAAGGTGGTATCAAAGAGTTTCTTGACTGGCTCTGTTTACAAGAAGGCACTTAATCACCGTCAAAATTGTCCCCTTGAACAGCAATACAGGACTCCCAGCATTCCTGACACTTCTATAATTTGTCCTGGAAATATTCTATTCGAAGATTGTAAAGCACCTTCTGCGATTCACTCCAGATCTCCGCAATACTGTCAAAATAGCAAACTTTGAGTTGAATATTTATCTTGAGGAACAGGAGACAAATTTGCAGGAGACAAATCTGGTGAGTGAGGTGGGTGCAGAAGTGAGATTAAGTGGCTTGTTCTCTGCTGATCATCATGCACAAGTTGATGAATGGTTTCGGAATTTTCGGCGGGTTGAGCTTGTTTAATGTCTTCCCGATCTCTCGTCATCTTTCAGTGACGTTCTTCTGCTCTCAAAGCAGCGGTGCCACTCGAAACACCTCCAACGAGTCATTGGAACATGGCCGTATGTCAAACGTATGTCATGTCAAACGTCTCTGTGGCAAATTTGTCCTGTTTCATACAGATTTTTACGTTTGCTCTTTGTTCCAACTTGCTATCCATGATGAAATCGCAGGTATGATAAAGCACATGGTTAGAACAGCACCAGGTACCACAATAAGTCTTAAATCTTTTGATAGCACCTCGTATCTTCAGGTAGCTGGCTTTGTACACAGAGGCATTTTCATGCTGGAACAGGTTTTCCTATTTGAAGTGAAGGGAAAATTTCATGTAACCAAATCGAAAGACATTCAATGAAATCGTTCACCTCTGATTTTGTGATAACAGTTTGGGAAAGAACCACATATGGCTGGAAAAATCAGGTGGCCATATAGAGTATATAAAGCCATCTGAAGAAGAGCCCAGAACATTGAGCCATATTCATAATGGTGATATGTAAGTGGAATAAATAAATAAAAAATTCATTGGACTCAGAACTGAACAAAAAATTTATCTAATCATTGTTATCAATATTTATTCCCAACTAATATTTGAATTTCTGGGTAGATTATTATTTTTTGCCTTTTTTATTTTTACCCCTCCTCACTCTGTCTGCCTCCTCTGGGAATAAAACACAGACTGTGTGTCGCTAAAGCTGTAGCAGATCAATCTTTGAATTCTTGTCCTGGTTTCAATGACACACACCATACCGGCAGAATTTTTTCTTTTTTTTTTTACTTAACCCACCTCTGAATTTCGGGAAAGCATATCCATCACTTTTACAGAAAGACAGAGAAAGAGAGAGAATACCCATTATTGCAAAGAGGCACAGCTGGAGGAAGATAGACTGAGAGGTGGCAAACTGATTCTTCTATAAAGAAACTCTCTGTTTGCTTTAGTCTTGCTTTGTTTTTTTTGTTGTTGTTTTTTTTTTTATCTCTTTCTGGTGGTCCTGAAAGCTTTTATCTCACAGATGGAGCAAGGCCGCAGTTTCCTGCTTCGCCTCTCTATCAGGAAATGAAGATCACATTTCTCTGGATGTGAATATGGACTTCTTACTGGAACTCACTGACAACTAGCCGTCTTCTATAACCTCAGGTGTGGCATTTAATTCTCAGAAAGAACCAGACGGAGAGAGACGGCGGCGTTTGAAATAATCCCTCCCTGGGTCTAGGCTGCGCTCGTGTAATGACATTATCCGGTGAATAATTCAGAGGCGCTCACAGGAGAAGAGTGTATACTTTATTTTGGAAAAAAAACAATCAGAAATATATATATATATATATATATATATATATATATATATATATATATATATATATATATATATATATATATATAAATATATATCTTCTTTCTCATTCATGAAAGAAAAAAAATAAATCATGACTAATTATCTCCATGGCAATCCCTGGACTTGGCGGAGCGTCCCGAGCTTATTACCGACACCTTCCGAGCCGATACCGTTAGGGCTCGCCGTTTCGGCTGACAATGAGACTTCCAATTTCTTCCCTTTACATTTCAATTTTGCACAGAGTAGCACATGCAGATAAAGTGCGATCGGGGCTGGACAAGAATCAGTAATGGATTAGCGAAGTAATGGGGTATTTTGTGGAACCTTTCGAGGTTGGGTCTTTCAATATTTGTCTGGCCATGTGGGAAATGACTTAAAATATAACTTCATATAGGTTTTTACTCTTGAGTCTCTGGTGCTCAATTGTGCTTGCTCAGACCACCTCATGATAGCAAGATTGAGTCCGAGCAGAGTCAGGTTAAGGGAAGCCTTTCAGCCCTTAACACACAACACACATAAGACACTATCTTTTTAGACAAAATACACCAGAAATTGACGATGTGCAAAGGACAGTGAATCGATTGGGCTGCCAATTGTTGCCTTAAATATATGCAAATGACAAGCAAAGCAGGTTGCTGATGTGGGATAATAGTAGAATCTCTTTATCCTGTAGTTGCAGCCCCTACACAATGGGGGGATACTCATAGTTCTGCCTCTATGCTTGATAGGAGCACCTTTTCAGCTCATTCTGCCACTAGTTGACAGAGATGTACTACAAATCTGCCATTTATATACAAGCTAAATTCCATATTTTACTGTTAATAGGAATGCATCCTACTTGTGGTCAAAATGGACTACGTAATTCAATGCGAGTATGACGCATTTATTATGCACTAATAGTAAAAGCATTGCAACTGGAGGTACCCTAAGACTGGAATACCTAATAGGAACATTTGTTTGTCTGTGTCATGTTTGTCTGAGCAGGAAGGAGGAGGAGGCTTATGCATTTATGTAAACAGAACATGGTGCACTGTCTCTGCCACTGTTTCTTCTCACTGCTCTGCTGATCTGGAATACCTGATCATTAATTGCAGACCCTTTTATTTACCACGTGAGTTCACATGTGCTGTGGTGATGGCAGTGTATGCCCCCCTGGATGCTAAAGCTAGTATAGCCATGAAAGAACTCTAAGCTCTGCTATTAACAAACTGCAGACAGTTCATCCTGATGGAGCCTTTCTCGTCGCTGGGGATTTTAAATCACTGCAATTTCCAAGATTACAACACAAAACAGAGGACACAAAACACTGTATCATGTATATACAAGTATGGCCGATGCTTACAGAGTCACACCTCTCCCCCACCACGGACAATCGGACCATCTCTCACCGTTCCTGGTGCCCAAGTACTTGCCAGTCATCAAAAGTGTAAAACCCACAGTCAGGACTGTTAAAATCTGGCTGGATGGGGCTGACGCTTCTCTCCAGCAACAGTTCTCACACACAGACTGAAGTTAATTTGCTGCACAGGCCACCACTGACTCAGTCACCGACATCAACATCTACACCAACTCTGTCCTTGACAGAGGACCTTGATCGGGTAACCACACAATAGAGCATCATAGTGTTCCCCGATCAGAAGCTCTGAATGAACCGGGAGGTCCATCTTCTACTCAACGCATGCAACACAGCCTTTAGGTATGGAAAGCGGGAGGTCTACAGCGTCACCAGAGTCAATCTGAGGAGGGGAGTCTGAGGAGCACTTTAACACTGCTGAACCCCCAGTGTCAAAATGGTGACTTTTGAGCTGGATTTTCATCTTCTGGAAAAGGGAGAAGTCCACAGGGGCCAAATCTGGCAAGTAGGGTGTGTGCGGAAGTGAGATCATGTGGATTGTGCCCCGATGATCATTATGCACAAGCTGCCAAATGGTTTTGGCATTTTTAGGGGTTGAGCTTGTTAAAGATCTTCCTGATCTCTTGTTGTCTTCCAGTGATGTTCTTTTACTCCTGAAGAGCACTTGCTGCTCAAAACACGTCGTTGCAGCATCGAGGATGTCATGTAAAATGTCTATGTGGCAGATTTGCCCTGTTTGCCAAAATTTCAGGTTTACTCCTTGTTCTAACTTGTTGTCTATGATGAAATCGCAAACAGGGTAATGCATGTGGTCAGAATAGCACCAGTTAGCACCATTATTCTCTAAACCTCTTAAGACCATCTTGTATCTCAGGGGGTATAACATGACCCCTGGGTGCCAACATCAAAGATACTGGTTCGAGAGTGAGGGATAATGCACCAATCCAATCCCCGTTCTGTGAGTTACACCGCTACAGACCAAGCCTGCATATTCTCTTTTTTTTGTCCAACCTCGAGTCCATTTGGTTAACCTTATACCATTATAATCCCGAAGAAGAGGATTTAAGGATTGACTCTACAATGAACTTATTGACAAAACAGAATTCTACTGATCTATTCCCCCTTACCGGAACCTGTAGAAAATGTAACCTTGCTGGAGGCACTATTACTCAAGTTGAAAATATCCATGAGGCAAGTGCTTTAAGGGATTATTAAGGGATAATTCTGGCGTTCTGAAACCCCTTATGTTCCTCAGACCGCTTAATCTGATAGCTTTAGTCTTCCACTGCAATTGTCCCTCTGGGATGCCTCCCATAGACATGTTTTCACCTCTTTACTGCCTACTGGTTGCTTTGAGTCATAGTTCAGAAGGTCCCACTGGACCAGCAAGGTCATCCAGGAGCTGATTAACAAGAATGAGGTTCAGCCCTGAGACAAATAGTGGTGTATGAGCCAAGCCAAATTCTGTAGCCTTTTTGCCGAATTTAAACCACAGTCACATTGATGAACTTGGGGCATCTGTGTTTACTCGAGCTCTTGACTAAATTAGGCTGTTCTGGGACTTCCAGGTATCTGGGATTTTGGGTCCAAAAATGCTAACTCTCAAGGTCTACCATTACTACCAAAAATTCTAATGCCTGGTTTCTCCGTGTCAAAAAGCTTTGCATCACGTTGTCACTTTTATGGACTTTTTTCTTTTGTATTTAGTGTTCCAGTCCTCAGACAAAGCTCAATAAAAAAAATCATCTCCATTTTCCATTTCCTCTGTTCCTTCATCTCCGCAGTTATCCTTGCTCAAACTGGTTCCTAATGACAATCTGAATGCCGAGCGCAGACACGCATCACAGCGGGATACATTCCTTAAAAAAATCAAGGTTACTGTGAAATTCTAAAAATAAAAACAATACAATACAAATCCACAGCTGAACCAGGATTAGCTCCAGAGGAACGTTCTAGCGAGTCATACTCTCAAAAGGTTACCGAGCTATTTATAAAGTACACAGCGTAAATTCACTGCTCGCAATACGTTTGTCGTTTATTCGGTATTGGAAATGAAACCGTCTGAACTTTTTTTTTAATGGGAAACGAACACCAGCTACGTGTATAACCCCAGCGATCTGTCACGTTCTGTTTTTTACGCTAAGCATTTGTGAAAAGGTTCAGCATTAGCGTTCCTCTCACTGCACTCTCTCTCTACAACAGGAGAAAGAAAGGGTTTTATTACTGTCAGAATGGATCAGGAACAGCAGTCTCAAGACTTTATTTGCAGGCAGCTGCAGTAGCAAAGCAGAAAATTAAATAAAATAAAATAAAATGAAATAAAATTTTATTAAATGAAATGAAATGAAATTAATTTAATTTAATTTAATTTAAATGTAATAAAATTTAATAAAAAATTAACAATTGATAAACAAGCGTTTGTAGACACCTGACCATTAGATTCGTATGTGCTTCTTGAACATCCTATTTCACATTGAGTCCCTATTTTGCTGCTATTATAAGCTCCACTCATGTTCTGGGAACTAGATTTTGTGGAGATTTGTGCAGAGAGACAAAGGTGTTAGCAAAATCAGGTACTGTTGTAAGTATGGTGAGTAGTATGGTGAGATCTTCATGGAGATGGAGTTTTGTGCACAGGGTCATTTTCCTGCTGGAACAGGTTTGGGTCTCCTAGTTCAAGTGAAGCAACAGTTTCACACCACAGCATCCAAAGACGTCCTAGACAACGTGTGTCTCCAAATGTTTATGGATGAACAGTATATTCCGGGGAAATTCAGATGCTTCAATATTTTTGACAAGACAATGCAAGTGATAACAGGTTGGTTATAAATAAACATTGCCTGATATAAAATAAATCTATAAATATACACAATATTCATTGCTGTATCCACCGGCAAACATTTACTGTCAAATCAGCACAGATGACAACACACACTCACCTTTGATGTAACCTACAAAAAGAAGAAGGTTGATTATAATATTATTACTTAAGGTCGATGACGGCAACATGAGAGCGTTTTTGTTTTCGGGGGTTTCGAAAAGCGAGGTCGTACAATCGTCTGGGCGGCTTTACATCTTTTATTCATGCTTTACTTTTTTTTCAAGAACTCCATCCTCCATTGCAGGCAGTGAAGCAGAAGTTGTTTTTCGAGTTAGAAAAGAGAATTCGTAACGGCAGAGGCTCCAGACACTCGCCTTATAAATACAGCAAATGCCTTTAATTAGTGCGGGGAGGATTTTAGAGAGGGGGTGAGGGGGTGAGGGTCTGGGTTTATAAAGATGAGGACCTTTTAGGAAATATCTTGTCGACATGTTTCCCCAAAAGTCAGAAAATTGCTTATTTATTTACTTATTTATTTATTTATTTACAACCCCAATTCCAAACAAATTGGAGGCACTATGTAAAATGTAAATAAAAACAGAATGCAATGATTTCCAAATCTCATACATTTATATTCTATTCACTATAAAACAAAAAATCTAATTCTCAAACTGAAAATATATATTATTTTGATAAAGAAATAAGATCATGTTGAATTTGATGACTGCAACAGGTCAAGTTGGGACAGGGGCATGTTTACAACTGTGTAGCACCATGTCTTCTTTCCGCAAACATCTGGGAACTGAGGAGAATGGTTGCTGTGGTTTTGGGAATGTCACCTATGTGTTTGATACAGGATTCTAGCTATTTAACAGTTCTGGGTTTTCTTTGTTGTGTTTTTCCAAATGGTGAAAGGTCCACACTGCAGGCAGGCCAGTTCAGCACCTACAAAGCCATGCTATTTTTATATGTGCAGTATTTAGTTAGCATTGTCTTGGTCAAATATGTAAGGTTTTCCCTGAAAAACAGGATTTCTGGATGAAAGCATTTGTGGCTCTAAAACTGAGCATTAATACAAAGTGAGATGGTCCATCTCCTCTTTAGTCCGGAGGACCTGTTGTCCATAGATTCCCAAAATAAATCAATATTTTGATTTGATTGACCACAGAACTGTGTTCCAATTTGTTCTGAAATTTTCGGAAAAAGCTCTGTGCATCTATAATTCTGACCTCTTTATGATACACTATTCATACCCAATCATCTTACTGACCTATAGTCAATTAATCTATTCACTAATCAATTCATATGTTTCTCCAACAGATTCAGTTTTGTAACAAAACTTCAGAAATCCATGATAAAATTTAATTGCATGATTCAGCTGGTAGAAAAAAGTGACTTTACAGAATGTGCCTGTTTAATGGAATCAAACTCTGAGTGTGTGATTAAGTGGAATTTACTATTTTGCAACTCAAGGGATTATATATAATCCATAATATATTAATATACTGATATTAGTATATTAATTAATATACTAATATACTGTTAATGCTTTAAAAAATGTGTCCATTGCTGTGGTAACCAGGGAAAGCTTGGATAATTGGATTGAAAATAAATAAAGGATACACTATATGGACTTAAGTTAGTGGACACCTGACCTTTCTGGGCATCCCGAAGGTGTTTAGTAGAGTTCTATAGCATGAGGTCGTCCATGCCAAACTCATGTAAAGCATCTGTTCATGGAGCTGGCTTTGTGCACATGGGTCTTGAGATGCTGGAACAGTTTTGGGTCTCCCATTTCAAGTGTATAGAAAATGTCATGCTCCCACACCCAAGATGTTCTATACAATTGTGTGAACCAACTTTGTGGTAACAGTTTGAGGAGGAACCAGGTATGGCTGGAAAAATCAGCTCTTTTGGCATAAAGTATTTAGTCCAGCGATTTCAGACAGACAGATAAACTGACGGACGTGCCTCCTCGGAATCGTCTACGGCTACATGCTTTGACGCAATCCGTATCATGCAATCGAAACGCCTCACGTTTTTCTCTTCTTTATTTGACTTGATAAGCATCAAAGACTTACATTGATAGTCTTAGATAGTCTTAGTTGTAGGCAAAAGAGGAGGAGAAACAATTGCGGAAATGAAAAAAAAAGAAGCAAAAATCCAACCGTCAGGTGCTCAAGGTATTTTTTTTTTTTTTTTTTTATTATGGCACTTAACTGGACTCACTGCTCGCTTCACTGACGCTTTGAATACTCATCCAGCTCTTGATTTGATTGAAGTGCCCCTGGTGACAAGGGAAGAATGATATCATTCTCCCTCCCCACACATACACTTCCTCATCCATTCACCTGTCCCGACCTCGTCCGAACGAGTTCTAATACGTTAGCGTTTCTATAGTAACCGGACCTCTACATCAGAAGCTTGGGATCGTTTAAAACTAGCAATAAATGACTAGCACTTATCACCAACAGCAATCAGTGTGGAGTATATGCTTAGTTTGATACCATATCTGACATCACAAAGCCTTCTATTTCTGTTTTTAGCTTTTTTGGTCTGTTTTTATTTGATTTGTTTAGCTACTTTTGTTTATTGCTTGGTTGATGAGATTTGCTGTAGCATTGGTTACACATAAGCCTGTTTTTGACCTTGACCTCAAGGTCTTTATCTTGGTTTTTGGATTTCACTTACTGTCATTCATCTCAGCCACCTATCTTATACTACAGTATACTGACAAAAGTATTGGGATACCTGCCTTTTTTTTTTCAGCTGTATAATCATTCATCCATAAACTGTAGACACAGTTGTATAGAATGTCTTTGGAAGCAAATGCATACATTTTTTCTTGAACTACTTGAACTAGGAGACCCAAACATGTTCTAGCTTTCTAGCTTTGGAAATTGTAAGCATCATATATATTTAGTATTATTATATTTTTATTGTCCTACAAAAAACAAGAGATGGCTTATCATCCAAGAAAACACAATATTCCCATGATAAAGCATGGTGGTGGTAGTATTGTGCCATGGGGTTTGGATTAGGGCTCTGGTTAGGGTCCATATTAACAAAGCGATGGCTTCAGGAGAACAAGATGGAATGCACTCAGGATAGGATCGAAAGCTTGTGGAGTGACCCTGGAGATCCAGATCTACCTCATGTTCTAGCTTTCCATTGGTTGGAGCTCCAACTCTATTGAAAAATTAATGACTGCACCCCAGGCCTCCTCACCGCACCTACCTGACTTCACCAAGACAGTTGAGTCTAAATGAGCACAAATTTCCACAAAATCTAGATCGAACATCTTCCCAGAAGAGTGTAGGTTTTTATAACAGCAAAGACGACTCTGTGTTAAAAAGGATGTTCAAAAAGACGCACATTCTGATTTTATGATCAGGACATATAATGTACTAGAATAACGCTTTACATGTCTATAGTGAATTTTCTGTGTAAGGCCGGTGGCTCGACTGAAGGCGTCTGTACAGGAGATTAAAGGTAAAGTTTGCGACCCTGCACTGTGTAATAGAGGTGACTGCGGCTCTGAGACGCTCGTCCTTGAAGTGTTCGATGGAACACAACAGAAAGAAAGAAAACATTCACCTTCAGCAGCTAAAAAATCCTGCCACAATGTAGCAGGCAAACAAAATAATAAGTAAAAAAAAAATAAGGATGAATGTAAAAAATAAGGAAGGAATAAACTTTTAACTACTTAAACTATTTGAACTTAAAGCCAAAATATTTCTTGTTTTTGAAAAGCAAGGACATCTTTAAAACGAATTAAATAAATCCTTTAAAGAAGGAAACTGAAGGATCAGATTATTATTATTAAAAACATGTAAAACGTATGGTTTGATATGCAGTTATGTTTAATTATGTATTTATGTATTTGATTGTTTAAAGGTCTTGCCATTTAGACTTGTATATAAAAAAAAAAAATTTAGTTTATATAAATATAGATATAATTGATTATTTTTTTTATTGTTTTTCCACATCTTTTTATTATTATTTTTTACTGTACATTTACTCAACTTTTAATGTATTAATTTATTTATTTTCATATATAAAGTATTAACTTTATAATAGGAATATGGCCCTCGACTATAATTCCCATCAGCCACTGCACCATCACAGGATTGTCACCTGTCAGTAATCACTCACACCTCATCATCCTTGACTGGCACATGCATATAAGCCTCGACCTTTCACAGCATTTTTTGCAAATTTTCCATGGTTGATGGATGATGGATATTCTTGATCACATTTTTTTTTTCAGCTCTATTTTTGCTTGCATTCTGAGCATGCATTAGTTCTTCTCATTATTACATCTCCATGCATACATTATCATCCATCTCCATACCACTCTGTTATCTGTTTCAAACCAACAAACTGCAGGCCTCCCTTTGCTTCCTCTTTTCCTCCATCCCCAGCATTCCACTACTGCTTTACACCTTCACAACCATCTCAATTTCACCTTGCCTACAAAAAATCCTGTCCATCATGTATATCTCAGCATCTTCAACGCTGCCACCTCGAGCTCCGCCTCCTGCCTTGGGTTGGGGTTTGGGATTCTAGCGAAGTTTAAACTAATACAAAAAAATAAACTACTCAATTAAGTAAAGCGAGTAAATGTAATTCATTATTTTCCATCTCTGACAATTGTATAGGACGTCTTTGGATGCAGGAGCATGAAATTTGCCCTTTTATTTGAACAACAAGACCGAAACCTATTCAAGCATGAGGTTGCTTCTGTGCACAAAGATAGCTCGGTGAAGATATCTCCTGCTATAGACCTCGAATTCTATTAAACAACTTGGGATGAATTAAAACGGCACCCCAGGCCACTGCACCAGTACTTGACTTTACTAATCTTTACTTTACTCAAACCTTATCTCAGTAGACTGAAATATATGCAAAAATGTCTGCCATACAATGTATCTGAAGCCATTTGCCAGTTTTTTTTTTCTTCACAAAAATTTTTCATAAGTCACTGCACCTCCTTGTCACATACCCTATGATTGTTTGCACCTGGTTCACACTGATGAACGATTAGCACTCGTATTTAATCTGCACCACACTCGTTTGTCGTTCTTGCTTGTCACTGTTTCTTGGGTTTTGCAGATAAAGAGAAGGGCATGGAAGAATTTCCAGAGCATTGGATATCCCATAGAAATGCTGCAAAAGCGATTTATCAACAAGTAAAAAATAAAAATCAAATAAGTGCGCCACAGTGCCCAGGATGTCCATTAGACAAAGAAAAAAAACCTTATCAGGGAGGATGATAAGGAAAAAACCTCCAGCAACATCAGGCTACGAGAAAACTCCTGCTCTCTCCCTACATGTTACAACAATCTCCTTGTAGTGGGAGACTTCACCTCCTAGAAGCCAGAAAAACAAACCGCTAAACAAGCCAAACATATCCATGTTGACTAAAATTGCCCCCTTCCGAGTATGTTCTGGTCTGATTAGAGCACAGAAGGAACTTGTAGGCATCATATATATTTAGTATTATCATATTTTTTTGGCCCACAAAAAACAAGAGATGGCTTATTATCCAAAAAACATGATATTCCCATGATAAAGCATGGTGGTGGTAGTATTGTGCCATGGGGTTTGGATTAGGGCTTTGGTTAAGGTCCATATATTCAGAAGAACAAGATGGAATGGTGCACTCAGGATAGGATCGAAAGCTTGTGGAGTGACCCTGGAGATCTATGCCTTAGATAGGTCTGGAGCAGGTTTACATTGAAGATGGGAATAAAATAAATACTAAGAAACTAATACTCTATAATAAAAAAGAGCTCTTTGTATTACAAACAAATCAAGAGGTGTGCAAATTGATGCCCTTTTTTTTCTTCAATTGATTTTCTGTAGACTTTTCCGAAACCAGTCTGATCGATTTATTCTTTTTGTCTTTTTCTTTTTTTACTTTTACTAACACATTTATACCACCTGACGAGCTCAAATGTTCAAAGTTAAATAAAGAATTTCTCTACATCCCAACCTTGACTTCTCCCCTCGTGTTAGTCTAATCTCTGCCTTTCTTTTATTTTTCCTCTTTCAATGTGTGTGTGTGTGTGTTTACCTTATTCACAAGCTACATAAATGGGTTGAACCTGAGCAAATCAAGTGGGTGGACTTTGGAACAACATTAACATCTCTAACCTTCCTGAAAGCCTCTGTGGTGCTAAAGTCAAGCCAGAAATCCCACCAATTTAATCAGTGTGTTAGAGATAAAAAAAAGATCATATTAGTATTCCAATACTAATTTAAACTCTTTAACCTTCTTAATACATTAAATATGCACTATATGGAGAAAACGTTTGTGGACAGCTGTCCAGAAGTCTGTTCGGCCTTTTTAACTTTCCGCATTGAACTGGCGTTTGCTGTTTTAATAACTTTTACTTTTCTTGGAAGATGTTCCACTTGATTTGTGGAGATTTGTGGAGATTCATTCAGCCACAAGGGGGTTAGTATAGTCATGTAGTGATGTAGGTGAGGTTAATTGTCAATATATTGTTAATGCAGTGTTGAGATGTACAATTTGACTTGATCACAAAAGTGTCTTGGGGCATCTTTGAGCCTACGTTCAATACTAGCCAAATACTTAAATACTGGAATTCGAACTCACAACTCACCTTCCTATAAGACGCCTGTCATTTTATTTATTGTGGGAGTGAATTAGTAATGGAATGGTTAGCAGTTCGAATAGCATTCAGTGTGATGACAATCCTAACCATGAATTTGGCAGACCTGGAATATGGCACTGAAATGGTTGTTTGTTTTTGTAAAAAAAAAATCCCAAATGAAAAAAAAGCACCCACATATAAAAAAGAACATTTTTAAATCTTGTATACAATCCAAAATCTAGCATACAGCTGCAGTGTATAAAGTTCACAAGCTGGCATATGCACTACAGAGGCGCTAAAACAATATAAACACCTCAAGTGTGCAGGATATTTAGGGAATACCTAAACCCAGTGATGGTTGACGTATGTTGATCCATCAAAATTGTTCCACCATATGCCATAGTTTGACAGTTTTCCAAAATGCTATGATGTTATCCCAGATCTGCCACTCCTCTATGTTGTATCTGATTCTCCTCTGGGAAACCGTAAAGAGTGCCACTGTGTCTACTACGCCCAAAAGTACTCATGGGAATAAGAAAAATGCAGTGCCGACCAGCGACTCGTCTGAATGAGCACAGAATCGGTGGCTAAATGGATCCTTCTGTTTCCGAAGTTTGTTTAATAGATCAACGACAAAGGCTCTTTTATATTATTTCTTCCATTCTCGCTACCATCAAAAGCATTCTCAGATCCTGCTTTGAATAGACCAACCTGTCATCTTTGGACTGCCTGATTACACTCTCTATATTGAGAAAAATGAACCAGGTAAAAGTAAAAGAAAGAAGCCGTGCTTTGTTTCTGCTGCTATCGAGTTTCCCTTTCATGGCTAATCAACTCTCATGGGAATAGGTTTTGGGTAATTGGCTTGCAGGTGGAACAGTTCGACAGTTCGCCGGCCCAAACTTTCTGGAGACGCCGCAGTCGTTTGCCGTGAATCC
The DNA here is from genome assembly GCF_946808225.1 of Silurus aristotelis. Classification (NCBI taxonomy): domain Eukaryota; kingdom Metazoa; phylum Chordata; class Actinopteri; order Siluriformes; family Siluridae; genus Silurus; species Silurus aristotelis. The sequence continues at coordinate 20,139,573 of NC_139593.1, forward strand.
CGTTGGGAAATGAGCACGCTCTATTTCCTCGGCCAAGCCAATGCCCTTGATGTATAACCTCGTATTGAGATTTGGAGCTCGTCTGGTGGCGAGATCTCTTTTAGTAACAGATGGACACAAGCTCGGAGTGTTAATTAACAGTCCGAGCGAAATGCACATGAGGGTCAGGCAGTCCAATGGGCGCAAGCCGCCGCGTTACCTTATCACACTCGGGGGTTCAAAGATCACAGCTGGAGGCTGGAGATTTATAGCTGAGAACTTGATGTACCTTATGCGCTCCTACCGGGACTTTTATTCCAAAATCGCCTCAAATTGTAGATGTTGGTTTGAAAAAAGAATTGTCCTAAAGAGGCCCCCATTTTCATTACAGCTAATACAATAACCAAAGACAATATTTAAGAAGAAGGATGATTGGTTCTTGAGTTGTTCCTCTTGTTGTCTCTTACACAGGCTGATCAAAAGGGCTCAAGCTGAAATCTGATTGCTGCAAGAAAATCTCGACAAAAGTTTGTCGACACCTGAAAAAAAGATTTAGGTGTACCTAAAGTACAAAAGATCCAGCATCTCAACCTGCATTTAGACGGATGTTCTGTAACCACTAGTTCAACGGTAAAAGACCTGGGAGTTATTTTAGACAGCAGCTTGTCTTTCAAATATCATATCAACCAAGTTACAAAAACAGCCTTAGTTAAGAAACATGTTATCTATATCCGATGCAGAGAAGCTCGTCCATGCGTTTATGACCTCCAGAATAGACTACTGTAATGCGTTACTAGGTGGATGTCCTGTGTCATTAATAAACAAGCTTCAGTTAGTCCAGAATGCAGCAGCCAGAGTTCTCACAAGGTCAAGAAAATATGATCACATAACCCCAATCCTATCGTCCCTACATTGGCTTCCTGTTAAGTTTCGAATAGACTACAAACTATTACTTCTCACTTATAAAGCACTAAATGGTTTGGCTCCCATGTATCTATCCAGTCTTTTAAAACGCTACAATCCTCCATGCTCCCTGAGATCTCAAAACTCTGGGCTTCTAGTAGTTCCTAGAATAGCAAAGTCCACTTAAGGTGGTAGAGCATTTTCACATTTAGCTCCTAAACTCTGGAATAGTCTTCCTGACAGTGCTCGGGGCTCAGACACACTCACCCAGTTTAAGTGTAGATTAAAAACATATCTTTTTAGCAAAGCCTACACATAACACACATCACATATCATAACCTTGTGCTCCAGAACATCTGATCACATGCACATTATCAACTTGTGCTGTTACTATCATGAACCGCAGCTGCGCTAGTTCCTCTCCACTGCTTCTCTTTCTCTCCCCATCCCAAGACACCCTGAGGTTTGGCCAGCTCCAGTCACCTCCCACCTCGTGATGATTACGGACCTTTGAAGAAGTAGATGCCGAACTCGCAAACATCCCGAACCATCTAGAGACGTACCAGTGCCATTTGGATCCCGCTACATGTGTGGAGTTTTGACATTGGACCTCCTGGAGTGTTTAAAGGCTCTGGCGTGGAGAAGCTGATGCTGGATCTGTGATGATCACAAATGCTGAGCTTATAAAACTAGGAGCTACTAACCATATAGACTGTATAAGACTGCAAAAAGAACATCACTTATAATCTTATACTTCAGTAATCATGTTAGTTCTCACTCTCTAGTGTTCTGTATTGTTAAAAGATTTATGATCAAACTCATGATGTCACCCAAATGAGGATGGGTTCCCCTTTTGAGTCTGGTTCCTCTCAAAGTTTCTTCCTCATAAGGGAGTTTTTCCTTGCCACAGTCGCCACGGCTTGCTCATCAGGGACAAATTCACACCATTCACCTTATCTGTTGATTTGTGTAAAGCTGCTTTGAGACAATATCTGTTGTGAAAAGCGCTATACAAATAAACTTGACTTGACTTGACTAAAGGACACCCCATTCCACATTTGGTACCCATTTGCTATTTATAATACCCTTCACTCTTGGGAAGATGTTCCACTAGATTTTGAGGAGATTTCACAAGGTTTTAGTAGGGTTTTAAGTACTGATGGTGGTGAGGTGAGGAGCCCTGGGGTGTTCCAAAACATCCCAAAGATGTTCAACAGGGTTGGAACGCTATAGCAGATCTTCCACTACAACCTATGTATCTTCATGAATCTGGCTTTGTGCACAGCAGCATTGTCATGCTGGAACAGGTTCAGGACTCCTTGTTCAACTGAAAGGAAAAATTCATGCCAGTAAAATGTAAGCCAAAGACATCCAGGACAATTATGTAGCCTTCTTTGTGTTAACAGTTTGAAAAAGAACCACAATATGGCTTAAAGTCAGGTGCTCCTATACTTTTAACCAAATAGTGTAGCACCTCATCACCAATTTGCTGCTCACATACTTGCCGTGTTTACGACTTATTAGCAATGCTAATGACTTCTTCGTAATTGCCACTGGATTTCTTGGAAGGTTCATCTTGCTTTCTTTTGCGCACTGTGAAGTAGCGCGTGTCAGGAAATGTGACTCCTCAGTCCATCAGGAGAGAATGTAATGAGGGCTGAAGGTCATCTCTCTATTTCTTGCTCTCTCTTTTTCTCTCAAACACACACTTATATATATATATATATATATATATATATATATATATATATATATATATATATATATATATATATATATATATAAACACAGGCAGGCTTTAATTAACGCTGTTTAACGAAGCCGTGTCCATTTTGTCTGATCAATGCTCAAGCCACCGCTACTGACCCTCCGACACCATTTAGAACCTCGCCCACTCGCACCTTTTCACGCGCTCACCAGCTAAAAAACGTTCAACAAGAAAGTACAATTTTAGGCAATAAGGCTTGATTTCAAAGGGAAAAGATTGTTACAGAGTTGGTTCTGTTCCTTGCAAAGCACTAATCACATCAAACAAGACACAAACATGGTAGAACATGTCAAATGTCTATGTGTCATACCTTGTATTGTGACAACCAGCCATACAGCGCTCCCAGCATTCCTGCCACTTGTGGAATGTGTCCTGAAAGTCACCTTCTGCGATTTGCGCTGGGTCTCTGCTATGGTGTCAAATCGCTGACCTTTGAGCTGGAACTACATCTTCAGGAAGAGGGCGAAGTCTTTAGAAGCCAAAATCTGGCGAGGAGGGTGGGTGCACGAGTGAGAGCATGCGCATAATGATCGTCGGAGAACAATCCACAAGTTGCCTAATGGTTTTGACATTTTCGGGGGTTGAGTTTATAAAAGGTCTTCCTGACCTCGTCAATGTTCTTTTCCTTGTGAAGCACACGTGCGATTTAAAACACCTCGAACTACTCGTTGCAGCATCACCGTATATCAATCGTATGTCATGTCAAACATCTCTGTGGCAGATTTACCCGGTTTCACGCAGAATTTCACGTTTGCTCTCTGTTCTAACGCTGTCGGTGGTGAAATCATAGACGTGGTCAAAATAGCACCAGCTACCACCATTAGTTTAAAAAACTAAAAAACTGTCTGGTACCACCTTGTATGTGGTTCTTTCTCAAACTGTTACAATGTCGGAGACACGCAATTGTATAAGACATGGTGACATAGCATAACATTTTCCCTACACTCAAACTAGAAGACCCAAACCTGTCCAGTATTTGTGCAGCTCCATGCAGATATGCTTTGCATGAGTTGATCTACAGTTGAAGATCTTTACTGGCCTGCTCTAGAACTCTGACCTCAACCCTACTAAACACCTTTGGGATGAATGGGAATGCTGACTGCACATAAGGCCTCCTTGCCACCCAAGCCCGGATAAACGGGGAGGGTTGCGTTAGGAAGTGCATCCAGCGTAAAAACATGTGCCAAATCAAACATGATCCACTGTGGCGACCCCTGATGGGAGAAGCCGAAAAAAAGTTTTTTTTATAAAAAAAAAAATGTAATAATGAATAATAAAAATAATGAATTTAATCAGATTGTTCAAGTGAGCGATCGACCTTTTTCTTGATTTCTGACGTTGCAAATTGAACCTTTGTCAATCAGTGATCAGCACGCACAGGCAGGCAGCACAGTGTAAAAAGAGTCGCTTTTATTTTCACTAAGGAAGACGTTCAGTGTTAGTCAGAAAGGCACTAATTAGTTTCCCGCAATGCTAACGTCTGAGAACGCTGTCAAAACACAACGTTCCTGATGTGCTGTTAAAGCCTAATGGGAAGCATTTTTGTTTTGTAGTAGGGCTTTTTTTTGTTCAATTTTTTCTTTTTTTTTTTTCTTTTCTTTTCTTTTCTTCCTTTTTTTTTTTGGATATGTATTGCTAAAGAAAGAAGTCTTTATTACCGCACCTGTAATTATCTGGCCGAGGAATTGCTGGGACCAAAAAAAAGTGCGTATATGTGACAAGGAGAGACCTGAGGAGTGAAGAACGGTTTCAACTCCATTTACATTCGCAAAGGGCAATGGGGCGTGAAACGTCTTACCTGCCTGATCCGTTGCTTAGAGCTCATTAATAATGTATTTTCATCAGAGTGAATCATCAGTGGGAAGTTTTATTGCTTTAAGTATGACCTAAACTATATTAATAAAAAGTTGTGGACACATGAATAGAAGCTTCGTATCTGAACTTTTAGTCGATGTTTGATCTTATAATAAGTGCCACTAATCTAGACCTTGAACTAGAAGACCCAAACATGTACCAGCATCACAATAGAGTGGAAGATCTTGAGTGTCCTGCTACAGAGATCGCACCTCAACCGTCTTGACCACCTCCAGACCTCCTCACCTAAGCAGGATCAGTACCTGACTTTACTAACAGCCTTCGTGGAGGTTATTATTACGAGCAAATGCGGACTACCACATTGCATAAACTCCAAATTGTTTATAGCTTTTGCTTTAACCAATCAGATTGCTATTTGGACACTCCAAGGCCTCGCTAGCAGGCTTCCATTCACATCAGCATTTTCAAGTCCTTTAATTTAAAGGTCATAGAGCATACTAGTCAGAGCTTGCAAGCCACATGTGTAGCAAACTTCACAAGCTCAAATATGTACGTGTGGATTTAATACCTTTTTTTTTTCATTCCACTGTGATTGACAGGGAGAAATTGATTTGGTTGCACAAACAAGGCTTTTCAAGAAAAGAACAACCATCTCTGCAGCACTCCAACAATCAGGCCTGAAGCCACTCCTCAGTAAAAGTTTGGAGTTTTCCAAAAGGCACCTGAACGACTCTCAGAGCACAAGAAACAAAGATGAAACCTAATGGCCTGAATGCTGTGTCATGTCTGGAGGAAACCAGGCACCGCTCATCCCCTGGCCAATACCATCCCTACAGTAAATCATGGTGGTGGCAGCCTAATGCTGTGGGGATGTTTTTCAGAGGCAGGAACTTGGAGACTAGTCAGGATTGAGTAAAAAATGAACGCAGCAATGTACAGAGACATTCTTGATAGTCCTGCTCCCTTCTAGTCCTGCTCCAGAGAGCTCTGGACCTTGGACTGGGGTGATGGTTCATCTTCCAATGGGACAACAACCTGAAGAACACTCAGACAATGCTTTAAAATGGCTGACACATTATATAGCGCATTATATAGGAGACAGTAAGAGCTTTTGGACACAGAATGGGTCTGAATAATCTGATAGAAATCTGGTAGTCAACGAGTGAGCTAAATCACTTCAGGAATTGAGGTCACTAGTGATGGGTCATTCATGATTATGAGCGATTTGTTTATTTTATATAAATGTGACTCAGAAGAACGAGTTGTCTCAATGAGTGATTTATTTATTATAGTTTACCTCTCAACTCTTCCAGTCCGAGTCGTTCATTCTTTTATCACGTGACTCCCGTAGATGCTATGCAATTATATATGCATATATCAATTTTTGGAATTATAGTTAAAGTTGGTGTATGTATTTTATTTCTTATCAAATAAACTAAATGACTCAAAATAAGGTCACAGAGCAGGAACCAACTCCAGGGTGGGTACAGAAGCTCCGCCCATCATCCCTGACACCGAGGTGAACCCTTGAAGAAATTAATTACCCTGATCCCTAAATTCAACATTCTAGCATTACTTTAAGAGCATTTCTGAATTTAGTATTCCACACACACACACACACACACACACACACACACACACACACACACACACACACACACACACACACACACACTGTCATTAAGCCCATCTGCTCATTGTCAATGTGATTGTGCAGCTTAATAGCGTTTCATTAGAATACTGACACGCCTCAGCTCAGACCATTTGTGTGTCGTGTGTGTAGTGTGTGTGTGTGTGTGTGTGTGTGTGTGTGTGTGTGGTGTGAAGCAGACACGGTTCAGCTTTGTGTAATCTTGCAAGAAGATTACATGACTGAAGGGTGTCTGCCTTGTGAAAACGAAAAGGAGTGTGTGTGTGTGTGTGTGTGTGTGTGTGTGTGTGTGTGTGTGTGTGTGTGTGTGTGTGTGTGTGTGTGTGTGTGTGTGTGTGTGTGTGTGCTCTATAAAGCAGACACAGTTCATCTTTGTGTGATCCTGCAAGGAGGTTACACGACAAAAGTGTGTTTTTCTGCCCTCTGAAAAAAAGACAGAGTGAGCAGAGACAGAGTTGGAGAGAAAGATGTGATTTGAGTTATTTATTAAAGTCAGTCACAATAACACACTGAAGGTCATCTTTAGTCAAAACATCAGTGGTTGCTTTACAAACGTTCACTCTGCTTTTAATCAGCGTCTTAATGCAGAACACCCACACACACACACACACACACACACACACACACACACACACACACACACACACACACACACACACACATACACACACACAAACACAAATCAGTGTATATAAAATAACAGAGCTAGTGCATAACCCACCCCCATAAATGTATGGGTTAAAAGTATTGGGACACCCATCTTTTCCACCCACATGTGGTTCTTCTCCAAACTGTTTCCACTGTCTTCAGTAGCATGTAGGTATAACTTCAGTTGAACTTTGAGAAATCCTAGTGGAAGATCTTCTGTTCTAGAGCTCCAGCCCTATTGGACACCTTTGGGATGGATGTGAAAGCCACCCCCATGCCTTCTCACCTCACTTACATCATTAGCTGTTTTTACTAATGGTCTTGTCTCTGAATGAGCACAAATCTCCATAATATCTAGTGGAATATCTTCTCTGGAATGGGATTTATAAAAAGGAGCCTGAAGGTGTTCATAAACCTTGGGCTATATGGTGTGTATATATAAATAAACAGTTCCACTGAACTTGATCATCACTCCAGTGCAGATCTCTTTTCATCTTCAGTGAGGACGTTTGATTCGCGTCTCTTCTTTGACTCTATTTGCGCTCGACGAAAGAGACTCTTTGTTCCAGGATGCTCGTTGTGTCGTTCGTGCTGCTCTTTGTTCGTTATTTTGTGGTTTTGATGCCGGGGTGTTTCAGAGAGGTGGTCTCGTGGCCGTGATGATGCCGTGGACTGGGAGAAGGTTTGCTCGGTGCAGCTCAGTCAGAGAATGGCAGCTTTTGAAAGCAACCCGTCTGCTGTTTGTTTTCTATTCTTTCTGGGTAACATGTTAATTTATTTTATTTCTTTTCAATTGTGAAGTGAATTGAACTGAAGAGATGTGCTAAATAAAAAAAGCACATCATATTTATACTAATTCCTTATTATTATATTATTATTCTTTATCTATTCTCAGTTTTATGATCATTTGAGTCGTCATTATTAACTGGATCATGGCTCTTGAGCAGTATTGTGATATTCAGGTTATAATCTTCATAATAATTTTCATCATCATCATCATCATCATCATCATCTGTATCATGGCTCCCTATTACATACCTTTGTTGCAATCTTATTGGCTCAGAGCAATGGGAACTTTTGAAAACTCCCAGTGTGCTGAGCATCAACCTAAATGTCACCATGAGTGTGTGTGTTTGTGAAAATGTGTATATGTGCCAGATGGTCTCTGTGTGTGTGTGTGTGTGTGTATGTGTGTGTGTGTGTGTGTGTGTGTGTGTGTGTGTGTGTGTGTGTGTGTGTGTGTGTGTGTGTGTGTGTGTGTGTGTCTTGGCTTTGCTGTCTGACTCACACCATCTGGAAGGTGCCACTGCAGCAGAAGAAACACACAGTGTGCCATTAACCTCTGTATCACTCACACTTACACACACACACACACACACACACACACACACACACACACACACACACACACACACACACAATTTTGATCATGGGTTAAAAAAATGTATTACAATTTCTACTACAACAAATAATAATGAACACATTCATTTGGAATCAAAATTATTTTAAAGACCATTTCAAAGGTCACAGAGGTCATAAATGTCATTATTGGAGGTCACTGAGGTCATCATGGAGGTCGTTCACCATTGAGTCATTACTGAGGTGATTATAAAGGTCATTTGGGTGATTACGAGTCATCGTGACGATCATGGGTCATGATGGTATGTTTGAAGGTCATTGTGAGTTAATATAATGCTCATAAAGGTCCCTCTGGAAGTCACCGTGATGTTGTTATGGAGATCATTAGAGATGATTAGAGTGGTCACTTACTGTCACTGAAGCCAGCAAAAGTCGAGTTAGTTATGGTCATGAAAAGGTCATGAAGGTCATCTGGGTCATTAAAGCTGATTACAGACGTCACTGAGGTGATTAGGGAGGTGACTACAGAGGTCACCATGTGGTCATTATGGTGTTGAGTCTAAACATAATAGAAGGGGCATCTTGAAGGTCAATGAGGTCCTTCTGGAGGTGATTATGTCCATAGAAGTCCATAGAGGTCACAGTGAAGGACACTGTGAGGTTATTAAGGAAGTGATCATGAAAACATGGTGAAGGTCACTTTGAGGTCAGTATAAAGATAAAATGCACAATGATTGCCAGGGTGATTGGAAGGTCATTATGTAAACATTTCATAGAGGTCATTGTGAAGGTCACTGGCATTTAGTAACTTGCAATTGAAGCTTAACCTGTGTGTGTGTGTGTGTGTGTGTGTGTGTGTGTGTGTGTGTGTGTGTGTGTGTGTGTGTGTGTGTGTGTGTGTTATAGCTTTGTGTGACCTTTAAATGTTTTGCATAAACCATATATTAGAGATATGATCAAGTATGATTACAGTGTGCTCTCTTGGGTGCCAAAACTTTAGCATCATGTTAAAACAAATATCTAGTGCACCTTTAGTTTTGAATATTGTAGGATTTATCATTTTAAACCATAAATTAGTTTAGAAATGAAAAACATAGCGTGAGAACTCTTGGACAGGATACAGGCGCAAACAATTAGCAAGGAACCCAATTATCAAAAAGAGGACAGGAAGCATTGACCATATAAGGACAGTCAAGGGCAAAAAAAAAATCCATGGCTTTATCTATATATACACTAGTCATTTTCTTTGTCTTTGTTGTAAAAATTAGATTGACAGTCATTTGTAAAATGTTGGATTAAAGAGGACGTGGATTGTCTCTGTCTCTTAACCATTTTCTAGCATGTGTGTGTGTGTGTGTGTGTGTGTGTGTGTGTGTGTGTGTGTGTGTGTGTGTGTGTGTGTGTAAGAGACGGATGGGTGAAATCTCTTCAGGAAACGAGTGGACGGACAGATAAAGCAAATTTAATTTATATGCAAATCCAAAGGGCAGCCAATCAATTATTCTTATTTTAAATCGAGATTGAAACTCTCGACTCTGATTGGCCGCTTCATTTCACTCATAATTTTGATCACCCTGACCTCTTTAACCTGAAGCATGAGGAGTGACATCATCGCTCGGGCGTGTCCGGTACCCGCCGTCTAATTTTCCACATCCTGCTCACTGGCGCCACCCATTCTTTTAACAGACAGGCAGAAAAAAAAAAAACGGTAATCACTTATGTATTTTTTAACATGATTTATTTTCCTGCACATGATTAATGGAATTTTTTCAACATGATTTTTAAATTTTTATATCAGTTTAAATGTATAATTTCTTCACAAAAATTGATGCTGTTCAACAATTTGTTTATTTCCATGTTTTTTTTCCCACACTATTATTGATTTTCTTTTTTAGGATTTCTTTATTTTCACTTGCAAATTTATTGTCTAGTGACTCATTTCTGACATGATTTCACACGATTATTTCACATACTTATTTCTTAATTAATTTTCAACATTTAAAATTTTTTTGCTTCCACACGCTTTTCCCTAACTAACCCGATAATTTACATGTTTTCCTGCGTGGTTTATATATTTATTTATTTTCATTTTCATGTGTGTTTTTTCTCCTCTGCTATTTTTTTACTACGTTGAGCCTTGAACCATCGTAAAAATGATGTGGAATGTGAAATGGAACAGCATCAGTGTCAGGCCGTGGATTTTACCCCTAGGCTTTTAGTGGGGGTCCTACCTGAACAAATCCACCCCTTAATACCCTTATTATGATGCCACGGTTATAGAAACCATTAATATTACAGGGAAACAGTTTTACAGACAGGAATCTCATACAGTAAGAATAAATGTCGTTACTAAAGCAGAAACACAATGAACACAATACAACAAGTCTCCTTTCACTGTAGCCACAACTGCACTGCCCACATGCATCATCTCTGGCAGAAGCCTCAATATTCACCTTATAACATTTTTATTCATTTTTGTACATTTTTCTCAATGCTTTATGGTTTTCCTAGGGATTAGAAATTATGGAAAATTGCGCAAATTCTACAGGAAAGAAAACGCAAAAGTGTTTTGGTGTCCGGCTTTTCATGCAAAGTCCATCTTGTAAATGTATCTGCGACCATTTCTTCTCCTCTGTTATTAATTGTGGAATGGAAGACAGCTATTAAAACCACAGAAAAATATTTGAGCGAGTGCAGTTTGCTACAATTTGATTTGTGAACTCTGACTAGTGGGCTCTCTGAACAGCCAATCAAAGGGTGTAAAAATCCTGACCTGACTGGACGCCTGCTAGAGGGCTTTTGAGTGACCAAATCGCAGTCTGATTGTCTGAATCTGATCTAATATTTGCACAATGTTAAAAATATATAGCCTTAGCGCATGTTCACGTGTTTTTCACACTAATACACGTGATTTTATTCGACCGGTTTTGTCCCAGTTATTTTCCCCAGGTGCAAAGTGCTCAGAAAAAAGGTAACATTACATCTAATTTGCTGCAGATTCATTCTCACGTGCTGTTTTACTCAAATATTCAACACGCGATCAACCGCAGAACTCTGGCGCCCCACAGATCCTGCGTCCGTCTGAAAACTTGCAAATCTGATAAGAATATCTCTGCATTATCCTGCTGTTTCAATGCTCAGAACTAAAGAACACCTCGAACCAGATTATTCCGGCTTGTGATTTCCATCAGGAGGAACAAATGATGGCGCTGTCAAAAATTCAACAGAATGAATGCGACCAAAAAAAAAACCCCAACAAAATCAAAACAAGAATAAGGAATACATGAAAATGAGGCGGAAAGTGCAAACGCAGACACCCACGATCGCGCTCTGAGTTTGTACGATCAGAGCTCTGATCGCATTTCCTCATCTGCATCTTATCCTCAGTAATCTTGACGCAGCTGAACTAATTTACTCTCACCGTTGACGGTAATGATCGCCGGTGTGCCGGCTTATTTTCCGTACGCGGTGTTATAGGAAGTCATCAAAACGATGCACTTCTTTTATTACCTTTTCATCTCTTCTTGTGTAGGATTGAAATACTCACTCGACGAAACGCTTTTTCACATCACATGCACCTCCTTAAAATTCAGTACTTATATAATTGTATTCATTTTTTTTTATTATTATTATTAATTTTAAAAGTTTTTCCACAGCCATCATTTTTGTATATGTTTTTTTTTAAAGTTGTTATTATGTGTGAATAATAATAATAATTATTATTATTTTTTAATACAGGTTTTTATTGTTTAGTTTTTAGACACAATACAATTTTTTACAGGCTATTTGTTTTCCCTTTTTTTTTTTTTACAAGAAAGTAAGAGAACAAAAATAAATCAAATAAACCAAAAGAAGAAAAAAAATTAAACAGTGCTTGTAAAAAGTGTGGAAAAACTAGAGTTTAAAGGTTTTTGAGAGACACATGGATGTTCCTTTTATTTGTATTCAACAAACCTGGCCACGGTATATATATATATATATATATATATATATATATATATATATATATATATATATATATATATATATATATATATATATATATATATATATATATATATAAAACGGTATAAAGATTTGACAGAACAAATAAATAAATGTTTAGATGTTCCACTTTATTGGCATTAAAAAAAAAATTCCCTTAGCATAAAGAAGAGCTTCTCACACTCTTGACATCCAGACACTTTGTTTCTCGAAAACGTTTAGCTGAAATACTTTGTTGTGCCTCTTGGTAAATGTCTCCAAGTTACGTATGTAACCATGGTTGATGCAGCTAGAGTTCCTGAAGAGGAACGTATGGTTCGTATGTAACCATGTTTCCCCGAGGTAACGAGATGCTGAGTCAACAACGCTTTGTGAACGCTTTCGTGTTGTCCATGCTCTGAATCGTGTGTAATCAGTCCAATGAAAAGCCGGCATCACCAGCGACATGATGTCACGACCATGAATCTTCAAAACGCACAGTGAAACCGGCGCTATCTTCTGAAAAGGAAAGGAAGCACTGCAGGGATGTCAGCAGTGTGGCATGGAGATGCAGCTTCTCGTTCCCTCTGGGGAAACCCTGGTTACATACGAACCATATGTTCCTCTTCAGGAACTCTAGCTGCATCAACAAGGCTTTGGGAATGCAAGTTCAATAATGGCAGACTGACCAATCTCTGCCTAGTGTGCATGGGCACAGGGCCATAGGGCCAGGTGTGGCACTAAGGTCAAGGCTATAAAAACTGAAAAGGTCAGTGGGGTGGACCAGCTCGCAGCATTGCAGGATGGGTTCCCCCTTTGAGTTTGGTTCCTCTCAAGGTTCCTTCCTGATAACATCTAAGGGAGTTTTTCCTGGCCACATTCGCCATCAGGGATAAATGCACACCATTCACCTTAACGCTTAAAATTCTGTAAAGCTGATTTGAGACAATGTCTGTTGTGAAAAGCACTATAGAAATACATTTGACTTGACTTGACATTGCAGATGTCTTGGATCCGTCTGCTGAGTGTCTGCTTGTCCACAGGGAGAACTGTCCTTGGAGAGCAATAGCAGACAAACAGCTGCTTCAACTTCCCCCACAGTTCCGTTCTGTGGACATATATGTCCAGTGCTCGCACTGGGTGCAGTCGGTTAAGCTTCTTCTGGTCTAGGGCCTGAAAAGTAGGAGGGTAGTAAAGTCCATGTAGAAGGGGCCACAGAGAGGGCCTGAAAATTCCCCACTCTCTTGAGAAAGGAGATGGCTAGAAATGCACCTTGGTTAATGGCTCAAAGGGAGGCTCCAACAGGGCCTCCAAGAAAATGACCAAGTCCCATGCAGACACTCTAGATTGTACCAGAGGCCTCAGTGGAGAAAACGTGTCATCAACAGGTCCTTACCCAGTAACTGCCCCGCAAGCGGGCATGACAGGCAGCAATGGCGGACACGTAAACTTTCAGCATGAAAGAAGCCAACACTTCGGCTAACTGTTTTTGAAAGAATTCCAGCACTAGACCGGGCAGTTAACTGGATCCAAATGGTGCCGATCACACAATGCTATGAACAGGTGCATCTTGCGGCATACAACCTTGTCCTGGAGGGAGCTCTGTATTGGAGAATGGTCTCTACCACCTCAGTGGAGAGACCGGAGACAAGGAGCTGTGGCCCCTGATTTTCCACAGCTCTGGGCAGGGGTGAACTATTTCGCCCCCTACCGAGAAGAGAAGTTCCCTCCTGAGAGGAACCTCCCAGAGAAGGTGTTCGAGATGGGCTACCAGATCCACTAACCATGATCTGCCTGGCCAACATGGGGCCACCAGGAGGAGATGGGCTCTGTCCTGGCAAACTCTCTCCAGAACAGTGTGAGAGGGGGGAAGGCATAGATGGCATCCAACCCTAGAAGGGCTGGGGGTGTAAGGGAGAACCAGAGGGGACAGTGCGATGTCCTTTGAGTAGCAAGCAGGTTCACCTGAGCTCAGTAAAGTCTCTCCCAAATTTGCTCCACCTTATTCGGGTGACAATGCCACTCCACTTGCCTCGAGAGGGCGTCTGCTCCCTCGTTTAAGTGGCCTGAGATATACGCAGCCCTCAAGAAGAGCAGCTTCCCCTGAGCACACGAGAGGATCTGATGCACCAGCTTTTACAGGAGCCGAGATTGCAGACCCCCCCCCCCGTGAGAACCTTAAGGTCTGGAAGGAAATTCTTTATAGCTAAAAGCTGCAACCTTAGATAATCCGTTCCCCAGAGACCACTTATGACCGCCAACCGATATGAGGGACGTGTCTGTTGTAAGCATTATGCAACAAACCAGGAACTCCCAGCATGGGGCCCTGAGACAGGAACCTGGGAAGAACCTAGGCAGTTTCAAAGGGAAGAAACTGCCTAAAGGCATACTTCTGAAGCTTGCTGGAGCCGAGCATTTCGCAAAGACATGCAAGTGCAATCTGGCAGTCAGCTCCCTCGAGAACCGACCTAGCATACTTCACTCCCAAGCTAGCAACACACATAGTGGGGGCAAAAAGGATTATTATTAATTTTTTTTTTATACTTTTCAGGCATTTACCACTTACCATAGACCAATACACACAGAGCGCTTCATAAACAAACAGAAGCTAGTGCCGGTTTTACTCCATGTCTGTTTTATAGCTTCCTGGTCGTGACGTCACCCCACCGGTGACGCTGTGTTTTTCATTGGACTGATTACACACGTAATTCAGAGCATGGACAATGCAGAAGCTTTCCTAAAGCATTGCTGATGCAGCTCGAGTTCCTCAAGGGGAACTAAACAAAAGAAAAATGCATATATCTTAAAAACCTTAAAATACTTTCCTTTCTATTGTCTTTCAGAGGCAAACAAATGCTAAAGCTAAACAGCCAATTTTTTTTCCTTTTCTATAAGGGTGTTGGAAAAGTCATTGAGAACACAAGCTGAGTTTAATAGAGGCGAGTACTTTAACACTGAGTGGATTAAAAGATGTTAACTACTCTTTCTTTTTCTCTGTCTCTGCCTTTCCTTTAAAGCTGCCACAGATAATAGGGTAAGTGAAGAAAAAAACCTTGAATCTTTCTTTTTTTTTCCTCTCCCCGTTCTAATTACATCAATTCAGTTAGAAAAGAAATTCATAAAATCATTACTAGAGCTCGAGGAGATCTGGGAGGTCAGTGCTCGACTGATTCTGAGTCGATTTTTTCAGATACAGTATTAAACAGGAACCTGTTTAAAGGCAGGAGGGCGATAATTAAAGAGTAACAGCCAAAGGTTGGCAGCTCAATCAGGGGCAGACAAAAGAGCTGCTCGCCTGGGGAAACCAGCGAGAAACAAGACGAATGTGTTACTTTCATCTGCAGCCCAGCACCGACGAGTGTTTATCTCTCTGCAGCATGCCGAAGAACACTGAGGACAACGAGGACACCTGCCCTCCAGTTCACACCAGGCTTATCCGGCTTCATATTTTTAAAACATTTTATATTATAAATAGGGAAAGTTCCTTGTATTCAGAATCAAATTACACACATACCTGTTGATTGAAATCTCTGGGGTTGTCTCAGAGTCTCAGTTTTATAAGAAAGATGGTTAAGATGTTTGACTTGAAAAGGTTGTAATGAAATCTCCATTAGGTCTCCAGGATTCATCATGCAAGATCAATAATATCTCAGGAGCAAACAGAGAGAAAAAATGCATGAGATGGGGTTAGTGCAATTAGAACGGGGTTTGGTTAGATTAGAATAGGTGGGGCTAGTGAGATTAGATTGGGTGGGGTTTAGATTCGAATAGGTGGGGTTAATTAGATTAGAATGGGTGGGGATAGTGAGATTCGAATGGAATGGCAGTCCATGTGAAGTGGTCTTGAGAAGGAACAAGTGGTTGTTCAATTGATGGCAGGATCAATTGTATCTCAGGAGAGATAGACAGACTGAGAGAGAGAAGAGGAAATAAACGAATGAATGAAATGAAGGAATGAATGAAGGAATGAACGAAGAAATAGCATTTCATCCAACATTCCACAGTGTTTAAATGTGAGGTAAAAATGCTAACTACTGTCCAGACAGTAACACTTGTCTCTGCGTTTTTTGCTAAGACTAGCATTGTGCTAATTGTCTCTCGCACAAATCTCTTCATATTATCACTTAGTTTGAATAAACTCATCATGGAGCAAGCTCAATAGTTCACGCTGCGAGGCAGACCAGCGGCTGAGAAACACACATTTCAATATCAAAAAAGATATTTCAGTCTTTGTGTGTAAGATCTTTTTTTCCCCACACCCATGGAGAGAAGCTCCTCTGAGAACTAGTATGCAGCCCAAATCTTTAATCTGATTTATTTGACTTTTTTTTACTTTTAAACTGGATATAGTGTGCATTATCAAGATCTCCTAATACTGTCTGTGGTGTAGTGTGAGTTTGTAGATGTGTGCGTGTGGGATTGTATGTGTGTCTGGCCTCTGATTGGTCGGTCTGTACAGTTGTGGCTTTATGTAAGACAAGCTGTAAAGGTTACACTAATATTTCATAATGTACGGAAAAAAAAAAACATACCCACCCACCCACCCAGACACATACACACACAGAAACGCACATCTATATACACGGCACTGCAAGAAAAAGAGGCAGATGATGAAAAACCCTAACACACAGAGCCATTAATCACAGCACTGAAGCCTAATGGAGAACACACACACACACACACACACAGCTGTCTCTGAATCATAATGAGAAAGAAGAAAAAAGATCAGAGAGAAATAGCGAGGAAAAACTGTTGCTGCTTCAACATGTGTGTGTGTGTGTGTGTGTGTGTGTGTGTGTGTGTGTGTGTGTGTGTGTGTGTGTGTGTGTGTGTGTGTGAAGTTTGCAGTGGTAAAGAGATCAGAATGGGGTGAGGTTAAAAAGATTAGAATGGAATTTAGGTTAGTGAGATTAAAATGGGGTTTAGTGATATTAGAATAGGGTTAGTGAGATTAGAATCGGGTTAGTGAGATTAGAATAGGGTGGGGTTAGTGAGATTAGAATAGGGTTAGTGAGATTAGAATAGGGTGGGGTTAGTGAGATTAGAATGGGGTTAGTGAGATTAAAATAGGGTTAGTGAGATTAGAATAGGGTGGGGTTAGTGAGATTAGAATAGGGTTAGTGAGATTAGAATGGGGTTAGTGAGATTAGAATAGGGTTAGTAAGATTAGAATAGGGTGGGGTTAGTGAGATTAAAATAGGGTTAGTGAGATTAGAATAGGGTGGGGTTAGTGAGATTAGAATAGGGTTAGTGAGATTAGAATGGGGTTAGTGAGATTAAAATAGGATTAGTGAGATTAGAATAGGGTGGGGTTAGTGAGATTAGAATAGGGTTAGTGAGATTAGAATGGGGTTAGTGAGATTAGAATAGGGTTAGTAAGATTAGAATAGGGTGGGGTTAGTGAGATTAAAATAGGGTTAGTGAGATTAGAATAGGGTTGGTGAGATTACAATGGGGTTTGTAAGATTACAATGGAATGGGGTTAGTGAGATTAGAATGAGGTGGGGTTAGTGAAATTACAATGGGGGTTTGTGAGATTACAATGGAATGGGGTTAGTGAGATTAGAATGAGGTGGGGTTAGTGAGATTACAATGGAGTGGGGTTAGTGAGATTACAATGTAATGGGGTGAGGTAAGATTAGAATGGAATGGGTGTATTTAAATTAGAATGTGGTGAGGTTATTAAAATTAGATTGGTGCGATTGTTGATATTAGAATGAGGTGGGGTTAGTGGAATTACAATGGGGGTTTGTGAGATTACAATGGAATGGGGTTAGTGAGATTAGAATGAGGTTCGGTTCGTGAGATTACAATGGAGTGGGGTTATTAAGATTAGATTGGTGCGATTGTTGAGATTAGAATGAGGTGGGGTTAGTGGAATTACAATGGGGGTTTGTGAGATTACAATGGAATGGGGTTAGTGAGATTAGAATGAGGTTCGGTTAGTGAGATTACAATGGAGTGGGGTTAGTGAGATTAGAATTGGGGTTAGTGAGATTACAATGTAATGGGGTGAGGTAAGATTAGAATGGAATGGGTGTATTTAAATTAAAATGTGGTGGGGTTAGTAAGATTAGATTGGTGCGATTGTTGAGATTGTGGCAGGTGATTGGCGCAGTTAACAAAAATCCTGAGGTGATTAGAAAAAATGAGGATTGTGGTGAAAGGAAGTGAGGAAAGGGGTGGGGTGTCGAGCAAGTAGTTTCAAATACAAGTGTACTTTATTGAAGTGTTAATCAAAGAATCTAAGACTCTCAGACTATGTGTGTGAGTGTGTGTAATGTATACAGCTGGTTATTTCCATGTGAGCAGAGCATATGAGATTCGGCATTTCTGCACTGACAGAGTGTAATGATGAAACTAAACACCACTGACACGAGAGAAAATACACACATCTGCTCGCACATCACTTGCTGTCAAACTTGTCGCCAAGGAAACAACAGCGGTGTGTGTGTATTGAAATAGCAGTTGTGTGTGTTTGAGAGAGCAGACCGCGGCTTGTGGATTAAACAGCGACTGTTTTCTGTACAACTGTGTGTGTGTGTGTGTGTGTGTGTGTGTGTGTGTGTGTGTGTGTGTGTGTGTGTGTGTGTGTGTGTGCGTGCTGAAACAGAAACACATAAAAATCATAGCACTCTGTTTATACCTTTAGACTATGACAGACATGATACCCTGTTCATACTTGGTAAAGATAAGTCATGTAGAGAAGATACACACACACACACACACACACACACACACACACTTTCAGTTTGGTTCTGTGCACTTCTGTGCAAGTTCTAGAGTAATGTTGAAATGGGGCAAATAATGGGCACCTTTTTTATGGGCACCATACATGCCCTTGAACTTTGTGGCATCCAATACCGCTCCAAAAGATATCCAGAGCAAAAAGACTGGGATATTTGCATAAATAGTTTAGGAAGGCAAGCTGGTCAGTGACTGCTACCCCAAATTATCCTCCCAAGCTCCCATTACTGAAACAATAGTACCAAAAGTACCTTTCCTTGTACAAGTGGTACATTAATCTTTTGCACATTTCGAATGTATCTCTCACCTCAGGATCCACCAATGTGCCTGTTAAGACTGTATCCTGAAAGGTACACCACATGCCAAAGTATACATACTCTTGTTGAAGCCATTAACAATCGACTTGTAACCCTTGTCATGTGATGTACAAGGAGTACAAGCATTGTTATTACTTTTAGTATGTATCTCTCCCCTTAAGATCCAACAATGTACCTGGTAAAGCTGTATTCTGAAATGCACACCATATGCAAGAATATACATATTATTGTTAGGGGCCACCCAAACAACAATTACAAACATCTTTATTTTTGGAATGTATTGCTCACTGTTCCACTGATGTATTGGATCCACTGATGTACTTGTTAAAGCTGAAGGTACACCACATGCAAAAGAAGGCATACCCTGGTTGGGCCACTCGAGCGACAAGTAAACTTTTACCACTTGTCAAGCGGTGTAAAAGGGGTACAAACATCTTTTGTTTACTGTTAGAATGTATCTCAGACCTTAGGATCCACTGATATACCTATTAAGGTGTTTTTAAAATGATGCACCACATGCAAGAATATACCTACCTTTGTGGGGGCCACCCGAGCAATTAAACTTGTACCCAATTACTGTTGTATCATTACTAAGTCTGAAAAGGTAATAACATATGCAGGGCCTAGCTTGACATTGATGCTATATTGAAATGCAGGACATGCCAGTTTGAAGAGAAACTCTAGCAAAGGTGGAAATGTTACATCCAGTCTAAGATAAGCAGGGAATAATGCTAGAGCACCCTTTTGACAGGTTGAATTATTGGTATAACAGTGATGGACGGAGACCTGTGCGACTTGATGACTTGTCACCGGATATGTCGTCTTTGCAGAGCTGTAACAGAATACGAGTGCAATATTAAGACAGACATGGCAGATACAGAAATACAAACAAAAAAAGAAGAAAAACACCTGGTGTGCATATCCAGTTAAGACTGGAGTGATGAGGATCTGTCAGGGTTCTACACACTTTCTAGGATCAAGACTTAAACCTGAAAAAGATAGGTTGCATGTGATGTCAAGATCGGAAAGTATTTCAAGAAATGTCTGCCTGGTTCACTGTATCAAAAGCCGATAATCCGGCAGGGTCTTGATTGAGTTGCCAATCTTTATACCAGACTTGCTGGGGCAATGCTTGTGTTTTTGAGCTAATAACTATATTGATTTAACTGTCACTTTTATCCGAAGAATGGCAGTGTGGGAACATTGAGATAAAATTCAAGCTTCTGATTAGTAGTCCAAACCTCAAGCCACAATTCCAACAGTGACCCCTTTGAGTCCTATTATTGATTGTATTTTATTTAAAGGACTTGTTTTAAAGGCATTATCAACACAGAGGTGTACATTTCAGGATGGCTGGTCTCCCCCTTCTTGCCTGGTTCAGTATGGTGTAACTGTCATTTTTATCTAAAGAAGTCGAAGCTTAACATACTTGCTCAGTGGCAGATTGGGAACATTGGGATGAAAATTCAACCTTCTGACTAGTAGCCCAAAACTCAAGCCACTATTCTAACACTGACCCCTTTGAGTCCTATTGTTGATTGTATGATATTTTAAGGACTTGCTGCAGCTAACAACACAGAGGTGTGAATTTCAGAATAGTTGGTCTCCCCTTCTTGCCTGGCTCGGTACGGTGTAAAAAAGGAGTAAAGAAAATTACCATAAGTCAGAGCAGCCAGAGTTGCCGCGTTTTATTTTTGGATCCATGTTTTGTGACTGCAAGGACTTGAAGTAAAGTCTGGGTGGTGAAGATGTGGAATACGTACTATTTCTTTACAGCCTACTGGTACTCTCAGAGTCTGGAGAACATAGGAGTGATGCAAGCTGTGTCGAGTGGCATAGCTGTGTACCCGTAAACAAAACAAGGTTTGCAAAGGCTTCAAATGATGAGGAGTGATGTGCTAAATGCTTCAGGGGAAAATTGTGGTTACTTAGATAAGACGTGTTTGTGTAAGGTGAGGGAGGTTAAGTGGACTTGCAAAGGTAAACTTACAGCATGAAAATCAGGACTACACTTTCACTGCCACGTTGCTGGTTTTGTATTTGTACTGCTGTGTGCACCTAGCTAATTAGCAAGATGGGTTTTAAAAAACAGTTGCCATGCAAACTTGCTGCTAATTGATTCCTTAATTCTTGAGTAGGAAAAGTAAATACGATGTTCAGGTGTTAAATCAGACAGCAGCAGCGTGTTGAAATATTGCTTCAGGCTGAGCAGACAAATGTCACAGAACCTTTCTTCACTTTTATTGACGAGTAATAAAAGGCTTAGTGGCTGATGAACATTTTATTGCCCTGTCATTAAACAAAGAAATTTCCATATAATGCATAAACATTCGCATTTGTACCCCACACAGGGAAGAGTGAGACACAAAAACAGTAAAGTCAGTGAGATAAGATTGGGATTAGGATAATTTTTTGGGTCAGGTTTGGGTTTTACGTTTACATTTATTGCATTTGGGAGACACTCTTATCTGGAGGAAATCTGATTTATACAACTAAGCAGCTAAGGGCCTTGAACAAGGGCCCAGCAGTGTTGCTAGGATGGGTAAAATTCAAATCAAAAGCTATCACTTCCCTAGGATTATAATTATAGATTAAGCGTTAGGAATTGGGCCCATGATTCTGGGGTATTGGGAATTAGGATATTAGGACATCTGGGAGTGCATTTAGGAGTTTGCAAGTGGGGGACAAGAGTAGGAATAAGGGTTTATTGGTCAGGATTAGGTAAATAGTACAGTATTAGGATCAAGGTTAGGGATTAGATTTTAGAGGTCAAGTTTAGAATGCAATTGCACTGGTTTACCAAAAGAGGTCCACGTATAAAATACGTTTATTTTAAGTTAATTAAATGACCCACATCAAATTATAGGTTATATGGTTTCACAACCATCATATTCCAGTAACTTTAAATGATCCCATTCCTGCATCACATGATCTTCTGTGTCCAAAAAAAAAGATCTAATGGAAATTGGTCATTTTAGTCTACTTTGGAGCTTTGTCATCAAGCGAAATTAGGCGAAATTATCATCTTATTCAAACTTTAGTTATTCAATATTATTTTGGCTGAAGCAATAACATTTTATTTTTAGCTTTATAGAGACAGAAAATATGCATTTAGCATTTTTTATGATTCAGAAAGACGTGGAGGTTAGGTGAGGATTGAGGTTTAGGCATATGATTAACATTTTAATAAGAAATTTTAATAAGAAATTATGGTTGAAAAGTGAGGGTTTAGGGAAAAGGATTAAGGTTAATGGAACAGGGTTTTAAGATTAGGATTGGGATTCGAGTTGTGGTTTAATTGTTGGGATTGGAATTGTGGATCAGAGGTTATGGGTGATATAGAAGCGAGAGTCTGGATTGAGATTTTAATTATGTTTAAAGTCTTCGGGTTAGAAATGCAATTAGGGGTCAGGATTATGTGATTGGCAATAACGGATTAGGATTGGAGTAGGATTAGGGCAAGGGGCCCAAACTGGGTTCTTAATATCTGTGAATGTTTGTAGATAGTCTTGTTCCTTTGGCTTTACAATGACTGGAATTGACATTGACCAGCATAAAAGCCACAATTATGATTTATATTTCAGAAAGCTGGAGAAACCTGGGTGGGCCAGTTAACAGAAGGGCTCAGTAGGTTGTGATGTGTGGCGAATAGAGGCCTAAACAGCTGAAGAGTGATTACAGACGTATTGTGGTATTCAATCTTCAGTCTCATGGCAGCGTGCTGCTTTCTGCCGTATTGATTTCTAATTGAAAAGTGTTTTGTTTTGTTTCGCTGTTTTTTTGTTTCGGTATTATAGCAAAAGATAAATGCACCCACAGTGCCTGGTAAAAATCACATCCATCTCCCATAACAACGTGAAATCATTTAGTCGGCCATCCATCGTTGCCGTCCGCCATCGTTCACTCGTTGTTCATCACCTCTTTGTAGCAGATTTATTAGCGCGTGACACTGTCAAAGCGCTGCGTTTCGCTTGGTCGTGTCAGGCAAACGAATCGGGGCACCGATGAAAGGGATTTTGAATGCATGGTTATGTTTCGCTAATACATCCTTTTTTTGCTCAGGCACCCGTAAATAAGAACACGTCAATTCGTACCATCTCTAGTATTAAGCTGAAGCTAGTCATGAACCGAGGAGTCGTCGAAAATGTTTTTTGAATGAGAATCGATTACCAGGGACCTCCGACGGTCCTGAATGCAAAATTTCGTGCGCCAGCTGCACGATTTACGCGCCGTCACACCCTCGCGAGCCGGCACAGCTGCAGGGGGAGACACGAAGCACAGAGGTGTGTGCTTTCTGGTGTTTATTAAGGTTAAAGCAGTTTTAAGCACAGCGCTGCGTCTAATGTTACAGCTAAAATGTCATTGATGCTGCTTAGCCGTAGGTGCGTGCGTGGGCAGAGATTGATTGTAAGTGAAATGTGTGTATTTTGGGCTGGAAACAGTACATCTGGATACGTCTCACTGTGAGCGCATCGATTTTTCTCTGGGTTTTTTCGTTGGCTACGTGATGTGAACCAGTAAACACCTTTTTCTTATCGTTCTTCGACACATTGATTACAGCCAAGTTTATCTCATATATTGTCTGATGCAAGGCAAAACTTTTGTTGATAACTTGAGAGAAGCAGCTCTCCCTGTATTGAAAAAATAATGGTTTATATGTAGGTTTGAATGTAGGTTTGAATGTAGGTTCCCTGGTGGTCTAGTGGTTAGGATTCGGCTCTGACGCGGCCCGGGTTCGATTCCCGGTCAGGGAGCCAAACCCAGCCATTAGCCTGCCCAAACCAGGATAAATGGCGAGGGTTGCATTAGGAAAGGCATCCAGCGTAAAACGTGCCAAATTGAACATGCGGCTCACGAATACAGACGATCCGCTGTGGTGACCCCTAATGGGAGAAGCCGAAAGAAATTTCATTCAAATGTACCATTTATAGGAAGGAGTCTCAATTGCAAGTTCTTTTTTTTTCTTACAATATCAATACCGTTACAGACTCCTCAGTCTCAGTCTATTTCTGGACACATATATGATTTGCATATGCTTTTTTTAACGTCGCTCTGAATGTCATTTTGGGGTGTAGCTGTGGGGATTTGTGATCAGTCAGCCCCAAGACAATTAGTTCTTAATGTTTCGGCTCATCTCAAAGGCTAATTTCAAAGGCATGGACCATGGGGTTGAGAAGGTCAGGGCTTTGTGCACGACCATAAAATTGGTATGTGCTTCTTTTTCAACATTCCATTTAACATTAAATCCCAATTGGCTGTTATAATAACCTCAACTATTCCAAGATGTTTTATTAGATTTTGTCAAGAGTTGTGCTTGTTCAGGCACAATACTTAGTCTGATACTGATGCAGGTGAGGTGAGGAGGCCTGCTCCCAAAGATGTTAAATATGGTTGGAGATCTATGGCAGGCGCTCTGCCACACATTCCCAACCCACGTACAGCATATCTTCAGGGACCTGGGTTTGTGCACAGGGCATTGTCATGTTGGAACATGTTGGGGTGTCCTAGTTTAAGTCAAGGGACAATTTCCTGCTATCCAAAGAAATTTTATACAATTGTGTGAACGGTTTGGAGAAGAAATGCATATGGAAAAGTCAAAAATTTAGATTTTGCTTTATTAAATCATGACGTTATAAATAAGTGTTTTACTGTAAAAAAAAAAAAAGGGAATAAAAATATATATATTGTATAAAGCTGTGATTCGCAGCTGTATTGCAATCAGAATCAAACTACAGACTCTTGCATCAGCATCTCAGAAAGGTGTTTATAGGTTTAAAGGCATTCTATCGCACTCCAGTCGCAAGTGCAGCAAACAATTACACTTGTATGTAAGTGAGAAATGTGATTTTCGATGTACCACATTAAACGTATTCAAACTGTCTGGAAACACAGAAGTTTCTCACCCGCAGTGAGAGGTTGAGGAATTTGTCGTGGTGTTAACAAAGAACTCGAGCATGTAGAGGATTTTTAAGTGAGACCCCAACCCACCCCCACCACCCCTTACACACATATCCAGGAAATTATATAGAATATTATATTCTCTACCAATCCTCCAGGACTATGATGCAATATGTGCTATTTCCGAGTATCATTACGCTCATCGTCGGTCACACCGGTTCTTCACTAGACCATGGAATAGATCTTCTTCTTTTTCTTCTTCTTCTTCTCTTTTTTTTCCCTCTTCATACGAGATGTTGCAACAGTTACCCAAGACGTATGTTCGTAATGCATTTTTTATCACATTCACACATCCGGAGCAGTCTTCCTTTTGTCCCATGGAGCTTTTGTTTCACCAACAGAAGGTCCACAGAGATCACTTCTCTGTCCACGTTCATTCTGTCCTGCGTTCAGATCACAAGACTCAGCATCCCACCACTGCTCCCCCCTCTCCCCACCACCGCCAGCACCACTTCTACATCCCCGAGCGCAAAAGATTTCATACTGTCGCTCTGTCATATTTCTTTTCTAACAAAAATCCATCAAAAACTCCAAATGCTCACCTCTGTTGAAGAAATTTCGGTGCGATTCCAGACGACAAGCTCTGCTTCTTCACTCACATCAGATCAGAACTAACCGACTTCATCTTTACATTGATCATATGAATCTGACTTTTCTGACTACAGAGTTGGTGTCAATTCTTAGACAAGCTCCAATTTTTTTTGTCCGTCCAAGTCCGGATGAGTCACACGGACTAAACCATGATTCGTGTATCAACATCAGACTTTAAAATTTTATTTGTGAATTTTCTCAACCTTATATTATTTTTCTGGCTTGATTGGGAACTGATTCCTCGTCCCAATCCTGTGCCACATTTGTGCATTAGTTTCCCATTCATAGCTTTCATTTCTACATTATTTTCCATTTACTGGCTGCTTTTTTTTTTAAAAGCAAATATGCATTTGTAACAAATTATTTAGACCGTAGCAGATCTTCAAGGCCAGCAAGGCTTTCTCTGCTGGCCTACACTCTATCAGAATCTTACATTTTATATCTTATCTGTGAATATGTATAGGATTATTTCCAATAGTCAATTCTCCAGCATAAATTCTTTGATTTTATGGTCAAAAACCCAAGTCAGACAGATGGTAGGGTTTTTATACTTTTGCATTTTCTTTCCTGTAGAATTTGTACTATAACACACCATTTGCCCTCATTTCAAATCCCCAACAAAACTGTAATGCATGGAATAAATGTGCAAAACTCCACCGGGTCATTTTATGAGGTTTATATCATTGTCTCTGTTAGAGATAATGTATGTGGGCAGTGCAGTTGTGGCTACAGTGGAAGGAGCATGTTGAATTTTCTTCATTAAGTTTCTTGCTTTAGTAATGCCATTCATTCTCACTATATGAGATTCCTGTGTGTGATGCAGCGCTCTGTTATACTCTATATAAAAGTAATGATTTTTATAGCTGTGCTGTCATAATATTAGTATTAAGAGGTGGATTGATTCAGGGAGGGCACCACTGAAGGCCACATGCGAAATCACTGCGTTCATATAAACACTCTATAAGCCGGTCCTAAAAACAAATCCGTGTAAATTAGTTGTATCATAAAGTGATGCCTCCTAATACACATACGTTT
>NC_139593.1:20168806-20228806 GCF_946808225.1 Silurus aristotelis
AGAACTTAACTACCACCACCACCTACTTCTGATCAGATTTCCAATATCTATAAGCGGCCAATAGAGGCAGGGAGTCAAACTTGAGTCCTCAGACCCGTGGACCATACTGAGGAATAGTTTAATGTGTCCCTTGAGCATATTGGGCAGCTGCACCTCTGGTAGACTGAGTCCCCCTCAGTCTTTGGCCTGCATTGCCCCAAGTTCTTAAAGTATTGCTCTTTCTTGGCTTGCAGAAGGGCATATAGATTTTATCTTCTTTTCTATAGTTGGCCCCTCAAATTCGCCCAAGTTTCGGCACCACTGTACCACCTCGCTCGGTGTGAGGACAAACAAGGACGCGGCGGGGGCAGATGTTTGAAAGAACCATGCTGTGTTTATTTTGGGTTTTCTTCTCTTTCGGGTTTCTCCTTACCAGTTTCAGCACAGTGGTTGTCTCAACAAAAGTAACTTCAATAAAAAAAAATACACTTCCCACACAAAAGCTCAGCAGGTTGCTGTCATATTGGGTTGTATGTTGTTATCTCGGCAACGTTGGCCGGCTCACTCGTCTTCAAACGCCGCAGTTTACAGAATGCATAGCGACACGTCACAAACACGGCACATTAGTTCACCACCCCTCGCATTTGCCCTCCCGGACTCCTCCCACTATTCGCTCCCTGCCATCCGTAAATGACTAATTAATCCCTACATGCCATCACTTGTTGTTCGCAACACCTCATAACATATTAAACGTGTCGTCAAGTGCAGATTAAACATGCGATTCGTATTCATTATTCACATCCACGTGAAGTGCACGTCACTTTTTTGTAAGGTCTACAAGCCATGGTTATGATGAATTCCCTGCTGTTCGGCTCATATCCCCAGTGCTAGTGAGAAGGATCAAGTGACTCAACAGGATGAAAAACAATTCCCACTGTGCTCTGCGTTGGAGACGAGAACCCCCGGCTTGTATTAGGGAGACTGAGGAAGGAGAATCTGACAGTTAAGGTGAAGTCTGACAATGACAACAACAACAACCAAAGCAAGTCAATGCTCAGGAAATAAAAGAAGACAAAAGTTGGTGATGAGCTTTCTTGTTAGAATGCAAATGAGCTTATTAGATTCAATGTATTATTGTGATGTAATATCAAGAGTTTTATGTCAGTTTCTTGTTCTATACTACAGGAATGCTTAGACACCTGGCTTTTTTCAGCCATAGGTGGTTCTTCCTCAAACTGTTACCACAACGTTGTATAGGACATGAAATTTCCACTTCAGTTGAACTAGGAGACCGAAACCTGTTTCAGCATGACAATGCTGACAAAGCCAGTCATGAGTTGCAAATGTATGGAAGATCTGATCCAAACCTATTGAACACCTTCAGACAAATTGAAACGCCATCCCAGGCCTCCTCACCTCACCTCACCTCACCTCACACATCTAAATATCAGAACGCTTGACTCTGAATGAATCTCACACAAATCTCCACAAAATCTAGTGAAACAGCTTCCCAGAAGAATAGAGGCAACAGCAAATGGGGACTCAATGTGGAATGAGATGTTCAAAAAAAGCACAGACCAATCCTATAGCGCACAAAAAAGGTACAGTGTGTGTGTGTGTTTGTGTGTGTGTGTGTGTGTGTGTGTGTGTGTGTGTGTGTGTGTGTGTGTGTGTGTGTGTGCACGTGTGTGTTGTTTCTTGTGTTTTAATCTGAATTTTACAACCGTTTACTTGCTTTGTGTTGTTTCCTTGTCAGTTTTCTCAGCTCACACAACGTTTTAACACCCTGCTTATGTGACTCACATGAGAGAGAACATTTTTGACAAACCATATTCGAACATTTCTACACGCACACGGGCGCTACTCCTTTCTCTGTACATTTCGAGACGTGTTGACTTTAAATGTTGTCTGCATTTCGCGCAGTAACCGTTTATGTCTCGAGGTGTTCCCATCCGCAGCGGTGTGCTTTTCAAATGTCTACAAATGCCTCATTGCTCCCCGCCTTTAATTTATTACACCTCTGTTTGTGTTTTTCACACGCCGTTAATTTTACAGCGTTAATTTTAGTCCCAGAGTCGTTCCAGAGCGGCCTTCAGTGTTCAAGGACGAACAACTCTGCTGTGTGTGTATGCGCATGAGTGTGTTTGTGTGGGAACGTGTATGTGCATGCTTCATGTGGAGGCTTTGATTTATATTTTTTATGATCACAATTACAAAATAAGGACACAGTAAAGAACTGTTTAAAAAGACACACACTCACACACACACACACACACACACACACAGATATGCATATATATATATATATATATATATATATATATATATATATATATATATATATATATATATATATATATATATATATATTGTCAGGGAGCTCCCTGCTTCCTCGCCTGTGCGCGCCCCGCCCGTCCGGAGCTCATCACCGGCCTACTAATGCGGCACACCTGGCTCTCATTTATCGCCCGCTTATTTAAACCCTTCACTCCCAACTTACAGGCGTCCGTTATTGTTTCCTGTTGGACCCTATGAGTGTGTTCTCTACGTGTCTAAGCTTCATTAAATCCTGCTTTTTTTGTTCATTTTGGCTCTCGCTTCCTTGCTCGCGCCTGACAGATATATATATATATAGTCTGTGTAATTGTGGTAAAGACTATACTAATGAACGATTATGAGTGTAAAATCTGGCTAATTAACATCACACTTTTTTAGTCATCTTGCACTTAATAGCAAAGCTCTCATCTGTTATACAGTTCACATCTTTCCTCTATAGTGAACTTAACACCCTCTTTGGCCCCCAGTTAACACTTTAACCTCTACTTGACACCTAACACTCTCACTAAACACATAACACTCTCACCTGCACCCCTTAAACAACACTTAAATCTCTCCTTGACACTTAAGGCCATGTCCATGCTAATACATTTTCTTTTGAAAAATTTTTTTATTTTTTTTTGCATTTTAGCCTTCTGTCCACATTGAGATGCCGTTTTCTTTCAACGAAAACAGCTTTTTGAAGATGCTCTGAGTCAAAGTGGATAAATT
The DNA here is from genome assembly GCF_946808225.1 of Silurus aristotelis. Lineage (NCBI taxonomy): Eukaryota > Metazoa > Chordata > Actinopteri > Siluriformes > Siluridae > Silurus > Silurus aristotelis. The sequence continues at coordinate 20,171,834 of NC_139593.1, forward strand.
TGAAAGCCTCGTGTTCGCAGTGTGGACCGTGAAAAAAATTAATTAGGATAAGAAATGGCAGACAGAATGATGCAGGTCAAATCGTCGTTTGCGAATTTATCCGGCTTGGTGTAGACGTAGCCTAACACTCACACCTAACAACCTCAATCAAAACCTAATCATATAACTTAATGCCTAACCCTCTTACCTGCACACTTAATCAATATCCAACCCTCTTACCTGCACCCTTAACTTACACCTAACCCCTTCACTTAATACCCAACCTTCTCATCGCAATAAACAAATAACACCCTCAATCAATACCCCACCTTCTCATCTGCCCCTTAATCAACATCTAACATTCACAATCAACAGCTAACCCTCTCCTCTGCACTTCCACTTAACACCCAACACTTTCACCTGCCCCACACTCAACTCTTTTCCGTCCCCCACACTCTCTAAATAATGTCTCATACTTGACACCTCCTCCTCCTCCCCACCACCACCAACACTGCAGCACTATTGGTTGAAAATGATTGCCACGTCTGCTTGTCTCTGTATAAAGTTTGCAATACGGCCGCTCACATCCGAATTCTCGCCAGTCCAAGAACGAGTGACATTTAAATCGAAAAGCGAGAACATAAATCTGTGCCAGAGGTTCTGCGTATCCCATCATGCACTTCGTGTTTGATAAGTGGAACTGGGGAACCCCCTCGAGGCTCCACATTCTCTTTACTTAATGAAAACTAAAAACGATATTTTAATGAAAATGAAAATAGCTGGCGGCTTGTATGGTGTAAAAAAAAAAAAAAAAAACCTCTCTCTCTCTTTCTCTCTCTCATTGACACACACACACACACACACACGGAAGCAGCAGTTCATCATGTAATCACCGTAAATCAGTTCATTGTTGTGACATCAGCACGACGTGCAGATGTTTTGCGTTTAACCGGTTGTATTGTGATCACACACCTTTGCCCATGTCTCAGCGCTCCTGTTTTCTCCCTTCAATCTCGCTCTCACGCTCTGTTGTCTCTGACTGAGTGAATGATGATCGATGTGACAGGTGAGTCTGACAAATCAAGTCGGCGTATGTCTGATATCTCGGGCGAACTTTGACGTCTGACCTTCGGAATATCGGGCCGTCTCTAATCGGCTGCGGAAACAAAAAGAGAGCCGTCTGTGAGAAACTTATGTGAGGACAAGCGTAAGGATGAGCACTTCCTGAGAATCCATGGATCCATGAAACGTATCTCACCGAAGAAGAACAAAGAACGAGTGAGGGGCAGGGATAAAATAGCGAGGATACAATGAGCGAGGATATGAAGAAGGGAGGAGTAGGGCAAAAAAATTCTAATAGCAGAAACAGCAAAAGAAAAATGGCAGACGAAAGAGTAGAGCGAACGAGAAATGCAAGAAAGACCAGAGAGAAGGAGTGAAGAGATTAAGCGAATAGTGAAGAGCAAGAAGTGAGAGGAGGCCGAGTTGAAAAAGTGAAGGATGACAGGCAGATAGTGTGAAAAGCAAGGAGAATGAGAGGAGGCAATTAGAGTCAGGAGAAGAACAAAAAGAGGGAGAACCTGAAGAACATGATGAGCAGGGAAACAATGAATAAAGTAGGACTAGTGGAAAGGTTGAGAGAAATGAGGAAAGCTGAGAAAATGATAGTGAAGGAGGAATGTAGAAATAGTAACGGTAAGACATTTTCTGATCTAAAGTGTTCTGAAGTGTTCCTGATCTGAGATGTATAGACTCCTCATCTGAGATGTTCAGACTTATCTAAAATGTTTAGATTCCTGCTTTGAAAATACAGTGTTTAGAATCCTTCTCCTATCCTTCAAATGGTCAGACTCCCGATCTAAAATGTTTAGACTTCTAAAACACAATGTTCACATTCTTGATTTGAGATGTTCATGGGTCTCCTGATTTAAGCTGTTTAGACTTTTTTCTGAGGTCAGTTGCAGTGCTCAGATTTCCTTATTTGACCTAAAGTGTTCAGATTTTTAAGATGCAATGTTCAGACTCATGATTTGACATACTCAGACACCTGATCTCTAAATGTCCAGACTATTTCTGATCTGACATGTTCAGATCTCAGTTCATGAGATGAATTCAGACTCATGGTCTGATCTGAAGAGTTCCTAAGTTTCAATATTTCAACTTAGTCTGAGTTCTAGTTGTCGGATTCAAAGTCATTTTGCTCCACGATCTGGAGAAGTTCCGACTCCTGACTATGTTTCTTTCTATCTCAGTCTGTCTTTGTGGCAGAGGGAGCTGTCTATGGTGCTGAACTGGAAACAGCATGTTTCTTGCATCGGTGTGTTTAACATCTTTTTTTTTCTTTTCTTTCAAAATAAAATCTAAATTATTTCAGCAAAGCTGATAATGTAGAACGACAATCTTGCTGTGGGGGGGATTTATTTTTACACAGTCAAATGTGTTTCATTTGGAGAACAGAGGCGCCCTACTGTGTAGTGTAAGCTAGAAAGGGGATGATGGAGAGTCCTGCTGTTTCCAGTCACAGCCCACAGCCTCTCGCTAAACAGGATGTGTGTGTCTGTTTGCCCTTGTTATGTGCGCTATTCTCACTTTAAGCTTTTTTCTGGGTTTTTTAACCACTCCACACAGAAATCTTGTCTTGCAGTGATTCTTCCATCAGTTCCGTGATGCCGTTGTTGTTAGTAAGTGGATGATGCTTTGTTTTCTTTAATGCCATCTATTGGGCTGATTGTTGAAAATTGCTGATGGTTGGCTCCCTTTCTCTGCTGACTTTCTTGTTGGAGAGCAATCTGTTTGCACACATAGATGCCTGTCTTTTAAATAAACTCCATAATATATACAATATTCACAAGATAGATAGATAGATAGATAGATAGATAGATAGATAGATAGATAGATAGATAGATAGATAGATAGATAGATAGATAGATAGATAGATAGATAGATAGATAGATAGATAGATAGATAGATAGATAGATAGATAAAGTTATAATATCCTTTACTAGATTTTGTGGACATTTGTGCTCAAGCCAGGTCCTGATAGATGTGTCATGAGGAAAAGCATATCTTCAAGGTTTAAAAGGTTTGAGTCTCCTACTTCAAGTGAAAGGGCTCTTAATTCCTGCAACATTATTCAAAGACTCAAAAAACAATTGTGTCCATCCAACACTGTGCTAACAATTTGGGAAAGAACCTTGTATGTCTGGAAAAGTCAGGTGTCCCAATACATTTGCTCTTACAGTGTATGTTAGTTGATTTCTTCCTCAAATGTAACCACAGTTCCAGTGAGACTATTGGAGAAAATCATCCAAGACTAAATGGCTAAAATATATGAAAGGTTATGTGTGTGTGATGATTGTGTGCAGGATTGTAGCTACAAAAACACCTGAAGATATATATATATGTATAAACACACACACACACACAACAATCTGTCTGTTATTAGCCATAGAGGAGTTTGTCCCTTGTAAGCCAGTGTGTGAGCTGTTCCTTGTGTTGAGGTACTTGAGACGGGGGTGATCTTCAGCCTGATCTTGAGGTGACAAATCAGTGCTCTCTTGTTATGAACTCAGGTGAAGCTTTATTTGAAGTAGAAAGCTTTTTGTAAAGCCAACTGAGACCACATTTAGCATGATTATATATTTGCTTTACAGGGGAAAAATGGTGTGGATTTAAACATTTCAAATAACTATATATATTGACAATAGTATTGGGACACCTGGTTTCTCTAGCCATATGATAGAGTTCCAACCCTATTGAACACCTCTAAGATGATTTTTTTTTTCTGCCAAATGCACCCTAGGCCTTCTCCATTATCTCTGAATGAGCATAAACCTCTGTAGAATCTAGTGGAACATCTTCCCAGAAGAGTGATTGTTATTTCTAACAGGAAATAGGCACTCAATGTGGACTGAGATGTTCACAAGCATATTAAAGCAAATACCTTGAATACCTGCATTACCTGAAATACACAATGGGGAAAGACTATCATACAGAAAATCATATCAGATCTGTCGGTTTCTTGTTGTCTGTCAGTGTGTGACGCACAAACGTACCCTGAACCCTGGATGGCTTAACAACAGCTTGTGTGTTTCCGTGTGTGTGTGATCAAGAAACAGCTGTGTGTGACTGTAATTAATTCTTTCTTTGAAGTGAATCTGCACTGCTGATCTAATTTAGTCCTTTCCACTGCTGCTTATGGTGTGTGTGTGTGTGTATGTGTGTTTGTGTGTATGTGTGTGTGTAAGGCAGGTACAAAAACACCAGACGAAACGGTTCAGTGTTCCAGAAACTTCTGTATGTTTCGCTGCTCTAAATAAAGAATAAAGCTAATTACATCAGCGATGCCCTTTACTGCCTCTATTTTAAGTGCGCCAAAGCGACACATCGGCCCTTTTTTTAGAATTTCTTTCACTGTAAGGTTATCTTTCTTTCTTTCTCACTCTTTTTCTCTCTATTTCTCTTTCTCCCACTCATTGGCATACACCCGATGTAGGATTTTCATTAATGAGAACGTACATTCAATAATTTTTCATCAGGATTTCACGTTCGCCAAGTTATTCATACTAGGTGTGTTCTGAAAAATTTTCAAAGGACTATAAACTTCAGTGCCCCAAGTAAAAAAGTGAACGTCTTTTCAGTGACTTTTTAAGTCATTACAGCCTTAAAACATCAAAATATCAATTTTGATATTGATAACAAACACAATTTTTTTGTTTGTTTTGTGTTTTTTTTTTCTTTTTTACATTTAAAATGTATTTGGTTTTAAAAAAAGTTTTTTAAAAGGTTTTTCAAACTGGAAATTGTTAAAATAATCTTAAACAAATAACAGCTTTTTTTGTTGCTATACAGGTTTGTGTTTATATGTTTATATTTTTTAACAATGCTTAAAAAAAATCTAATAAAAAAAAAATTATTTGGTTTAAAAACATTTCAAATATTTTGAAAAAAAATTCATTTTTGCCCAGACTGCAGATTGTATCTATATTTGTCTATAATCTATTATTTTGTTTTTTTTATAAATTAATTCATTAATTCATTAATAAATTGTATTCCTAACTGAAAATGAATCTACAATTATGAAAAATCAAATGAATTATTTAAAAAAAAAAAAAAAACATTTACAAGAATGGGAATAATTTTAATGTTTGTGCCAGAGGGAAAAATATATTTACAATTATTTTTACCTAAAAAAAAAAAAAAAGATTTTAAATATTTCAATAATTTAAAATGATCTATAATAAGTAATAATTGTATGTGCCCATGTAAGATGAGTTTTTGTAAATTTGCACAAAAAACTACAAAAAAACAACGTGGGAAACAAAATCTTTTTAATTTAAAACTGAAAGTTGAACTGTTAACTGTTCCTCAGCACACACCAAAAATAGAAAACGACTTATTTATTCATTTTCTCTCTTTAATTTATCACACAAAGTGTAGTAATCATTAAAATCTCACAATAACAAATATGATCACAGCCCAAAAGTGCATAGTATTTCTAATCTAACATCCAATTTAATATCCAATCCTAACCTGGAAGATAAATGAAATTTAATTGGTGCTCTTTTCTTTTTTATTTCAACTAATTCTACCATTTATTTCTCTGTGGACATGTCATCCTCCTTTGATCAGATAATTTACATTCTGGTTCTTGAAGAATCTCGCAAACACAAATAACAGACCAATAAAACAATACGATAGGAAGAAAGTAAAGCGTAATTTATATATGTAACATTTTGAGCAAGAAATTGTTTTTAAATATAATGATTTTATCTTTTTTTTTTTTTTTTTTCAAAACAAAAAATGAATGAACGCAATGAATACGGAACTATTTGGTTTTCAAATAGGGGGGAAAATATATATAGGTTTTGCTCCTGGTAGAATATGCATCTCAAATAAAATAGAATAAATTAGATTAAGCATATACAATATAAATATGACCAAAACAACACCTTTATTAGGATAATCCTGGTCTGACCCCATTCCTATTTATTTGCACACTAATTCCAGAACACCAACGTGAACCGAGCGCCATTCGTATGAACAGACGAGATAAAAAGGCAGCCATCTGGATGGATTTCACGATTAATGATGGCAGTCAAAGCAAAGAAAATACCAACTGAGCGCAGTACAGTGAATGACAAGAGCTGAGAAGTGAAGTGACCTATGACAACTTTATGATGAATAATAATGAGAAGATTTAGGTCACTTTTTATATCAGTTTTCATAATAATAATGAAAGTAAAAAAATTATATGCGAATTTAATTTGACATCAAATATTAACTATTTCGATAAAGTGTATTGGAACACCTGGTTTTCCTATTTATATGTGCTTCTTCCCCAAACTGTTCCCACCAAGCTGGAGGGACATAAGTGGATAATATCTGTATACAAAGCCAGATCATTGAAGATATGCTTCACATGGTTTGGAGTGGAAGATCATCTATTAGTCAAGTCAAGTCAAGTCAAGTTTATTTGTATAGCGCTTTTCACAACAGACATTGTCTCAAAGCAGCTTTACAGAAAACAACAGTGAAGGTGAATGGTGTGCGTTTGTCCCTGATGAGCAAGCCGTGGCGACAGTGGCAAGGAAAAACTCCCTTAGATGATATGAGGAAGAAACCTTGAGAGGAACCAGACTCAAAGGGGAACCCATCCTCATATGGGTGACATCAAAAGTTTGGTCATAAATCTTTCAACAAATCTATTAAACACCTATTGAACACCTTTAGGATGAATCTTATGGTCCACACACTTTTCTTAGATTATATACGGCAGAAAAGGTCACGCACTCAAAAATCTGCAGGACTGAAAGACTTCATGTGTTTCACCTAAGATTTTTTAACCCAGAGGAGTAAAAAGTCATACACACACACACACACACACACACACACACACACACACACACACACACACACACACACACGGTGTTAAACAGTTTAAAATCCGTAAGGCTTCGTTTTTTTTTTTCAAGAATGGATGTCGTTTGTTCATTTCAGGAAGAGAACACACCTGACCTTTCGGATACAAAATCAACATCATTAAATCGACTTTATCCCGTCTTCACTGGATGATCAGTGTCCTTTAAAAGCCTGTTTCCACTGAACATTTGCGTTTCCACCATATCACTAATTAAACTTATTCTCAGTCGAGTTCCAATATTACCTTTCTCATATTTAATTTTCCCATCTTCAATTCAATATAATTATTTTCTATTTGTATAGCCCTTTTAACAATGGACATTGTTCAGGAGCAGCTTTCCAGATGTATAAATTAGTCCCTATATGTTTAATCCTAATAAGCGAGCCAGTGGTGACATTGCAAAGGACAAACTTCCTGAGAAAGCATGTGGAAGGAACCTTAAGAGGAACCAGAGTCAAAAAGGAATTTGGATCTATGGTACTCCTTTACCAAAGAAAGAGCTGTTCCAGGTCAAATATGGCTTTATAAACCAATAACCTCAATTCTGAATGATTATAAACAAGAAATTCGTAGTTTCTTTTATTTGTTAGTCTTTAACAGATTTTACATGATGCTCAAGCAAATGTAAGAGTAAAATACTTAGAGAAGCGCCACTTAACACTATACTACCACCACCATGTTTCTCGGAGTGTAGTGTAAAGTGTAGTTTATGGTTTTATCTGAGATGAGAGGATGAAGGGTCAGATTAGTTGATATGTGGGCAAAAGAGTGAATAAATGGACAGATATGTGGATGGAGGGGCAGATGAATGGATGAAGAGTCAGATAAGGAGATTGGTAAATAAATGAATGGATAGCTGGTGCGTGGATATACGGGCAGATGAGTGGATAAATAGGGACATGAGTGGATGGAGAAGCAAATGAGTGGATATATGGGCAGATGTGTGGATAAATGGGCAGAAAAGGAGTAGAGGGAGGGGTAGATATATGTGTAGATGAAGAGATGGTGGGACAGATGAAGAGCCAGATGAGTGGAGAGAAGGGCAGATAATTGTAAGGAAAGACAGATGAGTGGATATATGTGCAGATGAGTGGATAGAGGAGTAGATGAGAGAATGGAGGAGCATATGACTGGATAGAGGGGTAAATAAATGGAAGGATGGGGGAGTCAAATTTATAGATGGATTGGTGGATATTTTTAAAATATGGATGGGTTGCTTAAAACAATAATAGACTGATGGATGATTATAGCATGGATTATTGAATAATACATGGATATGATAGATAGATGGATGATATCTAGGATTTTGTTAAGCTCTGTGCAAATCCACAGGTAGTATTATAGTGCTGCTGACTTCATTTTCTCCTCCTTTCTGTCGTGTAAAAGGTGTTTTTCCGCTCTGCACTGCCCGGCCTTTTCCCTGCATGTATTAATTTCATGCTCTGAAATCAACACGCTTGTATTATTTTCAATTTTAATTTAATTTGCGAGCCTATACAAGTCCACTGTTGTTCGGATTCCTGTTAATAATGATGTCATCAGCATAAATCGACCGTCTAATTCCCGCAGTGCTGCCGAGGCCCCGTATTTATTGCTTTCACTTAGGGAAAGTCACATTTTAATTAATAACTGGGTTTTATGAGTGAGCAGTCAGTTTCATTTCTCTTCTCTCTCTCTTTTTTTCTACACACACACACACACACACACACACACACACACACACACACACACACACACACACGGTTACTGTACAAATTAGTATTTGCTCATATAACTGCTATATTGCAGGCTTTAGCAGCCTCTAGTGGTTAGAAGAAGAATTAAATCCTGAAGGTACTCTATGCAATGTACTCATCTATATCTGTTTGGATATTCATAAAAATTCAGGAAAATCTCTCAGAATTACGAATCAAATGTGTGTGTACCGACTAATCAGATACCGAGCTTAATTATTGTCTCAATTAATCCCTTTCTTAAATTTAATTTAATTTTTTTTATACGTCAATCAATCCGATGATCACTAGATTGATCCCTGTCATGTAGATTGAGAAAACTCTGAGCTGGATCAGGCTCTTAGTTCATGCATGAAAATGTCATGCTACCGCATCCAAAGACTTACTTTAACATTGCATGCCTCCAAATTTGTGCCAATAGTTTGAAGAAAACCTGCATATGGCTGGAAAAGTCAGGTGTCCCAATTCTTTTGTTTCTTATAGAGAATATCTGGGTATTGAAAGACTTTTCTCAATGATGAATTCTCGATATAAATGTATGCCTCTCAAGTGAAATAAGCTTTTTCAGAATCACAGGGGATTTCCGAGGATCTGGCAGTGTTTACATGTAAAAGAAGCGAAAGTGAAATCAATAAAAAAAAATCAAATAAAAAAAATATCTCTTTACATGAGGCAAATATCTCAAGTGGAAATATTTAAGTGCATTTTTGACTTGATTTTATTTAAATGAATTTTGAAGGACTGTTTGTTCAGAATAATGAATAATGCTAGTGTCTATTAAGTCTAGGTTGTAATTACATTGTAAAAAAAAGGGAGGCTTTGTTATGGAATATACTTCTTATTACTTTAACTGAGGTTCATTGTTGCCTTTAAAGGTGAAAGAAAATTTAATGATAAAGCAAAGACTGGAAAAAGGGGATTAGCAAAACAAAAAAGTGTAGACGAGCAAGAGGCAGTAGGATTTGTAGTTTAAAAAAAAAAAAAAAAAAAACACCTGACTGATGTAATAGAACCTCAGGTACACTATATAGATAAAAGTATTGGGACACTTGATATCAAGCCATATCAAGTCCACAGTTGTTTCAGCATTACAATGTCACTGTGCACAAAACCAGCTCTATGAAGTTATGCTTTACATGGGCTGGAGCACAAGATAATGATTGTCCTTCTATATACCTTGTCCTTCTATTTAACACCTTTGGGATGAACTAGAACACATGAATGGCCTGCACCCCAGGCCTCCTCACTTCACCTTTACCTGACTTCCTGACTTTCATAACGCTATTGTTACAGCAAATATGGAATTGGAAGTCAAAAAGTAAATTTCATGCTCTAGTGTCCACAAACTTTTACATAGTATATAAATAAAATTGTAGAATAGTCTTTATTTGTCACATATACATTACAGCACAGTGTAATTCTTTCTCCGCATATCCCATCTTCTTTGGAAGCTAAGGTCAGAGCAAAGGCTCTGCCATGATACGGTGCCCCTGGAGCACAGAGGGATAAGGACCTTGCTCAAGGGCCCAAGAATGACAGCTTGGCGATAGGGGGGCTTGAACCCCTGACCATCTGAACAGCAACCCAACACCTTTACCACTGACCTTTTTTTTCCATGCATGCATTAATTAAGCATGCATGACTAATATTTGAACCATAATAAAGCAGAAATTAAACTTCTGGCACTTCTGCTGTCATTAAATGTACAAAATGCAAGCACAAAGGTCAATGAGTCAAACAATATCTGGAACTGTCATCAACTGACAGATCTAAAGATGAGTAACAAGTAATAATGATCCCAGACCCTGGATTTGGGTGAACATAATTGCCAAAAATTTGCATATCCAGAATCTATGATTTAGCCGAGGGGACAAATATTTTTGCATACAACTGTACCTTATGCTCATGTTTTTGTTGTTTTTTTGCCTGCAATTAACTTCACACTTATAGTCAGAAGTTTTGACCTGATACTAAGACCTAAATAAAGGGTTTTGTGGAACTTCCGTTGTATCAGCATCAATATTACTGCTAATCCAGGGACTTCTTGAAAATATTCTAATAAGAGGAGCAGAGTCGAGTGGCATATGGTGAGTATTTTATCCTTAAGCATCACACTTAATGAGTCCAGACGCTATCATCTGTTCATCATCTGTGCATTATTTATTTACTGGTTAATTGAAGTCCTGCTGTAATTCAGGATGACTCCATCGCCATAAAACAAAGCTTTTCTGCTGATTTCTTAATATGTTGACTCAGAGATTGAATTTCTGTCTTTTTGACTGAATGAATTGTTGTTTTTGATTATTTCAGAAAAGGAAAATGAAGTTTATCAAGTCCATAATCAGACCCATTACCATCTCAAGAGATGTTCAGACACAAAAGTTACTGTGAGTTGCTGTACTTCAGTTTCCACCATGTGACATTTTTTCCCATTATTTGAGCTTCGACTCATGATGAGAAGTGGTATCTCAGTGGCCTTCTGATTAGAAGATTAAAAATTCAAGATGTCTCTGGTGGGCCACTGATTGAGGCCCATTTTGCAAGCCACTCTGAATAAGGGCAAATGCTGTAGAGTTGTCCTGTCTGAGCTTTAGCAGCTGTCATAACACACCCTGAAAGGAATTGTGGTGTTGTAAACATCAAGGCAAGTGTCTAACATGACTTCTACAGTCAGGAAGAACTGAGCCTGTTGGTAACTTGGAATTCTGAGAGCACCTGAATACAGTAGTACTTGCTAAAATATAGAAAAGAAATATCAACTCTCCAGTTTTTAGATTTGTGAAATAACCTTAGGCGGGACCTCTATGTTTGGTGGGTTGATAAAAGGCACTCAGCTGGTCACCAAGGCATCCAGTTTTCAGACCCTTTTCTAAGGTCTTTGCTAATAAAATTGTATCTTATATAATCCCCATTGAAGATCAATATCTTGTATGGATTTATATGAAGAGGTTTTAAGGGGCTCTTTGGGGAACTATGCAAATCAAAAAACATGCCTAGCTCCTTTGAGAAATGCTGTTTCAGTCTCTGTGAGCCCACCGCAAGGTGCCACCACAAACACCTTCAGCATATCGATACTGTTTTTTCAGCTCCTGCATGAAGTTTACTTTAGGCTTTAGACAGTGTACCAGGATTAAATTATGGGGTACACAACATCAAAACAGTTCCACCTATATAAAAGCTTTCAGGACCATCAGTCTAAGGCACCAGAATTTGCAGACAGTCCGGGGGAGCTCCCAGACTTATCGTGACTGCTGTTTGACTCTGCTAGAGAGAGCAACGTTTGACACTGAGTTGATGTACCAGCTGGCTCACACTTGCTAATAAGCACTGTGAAGCCTACCACACACTGTGAATCAATGGTGGCTATGTAATGTAATGTATGCATAGCACTGATTTACCAGGCTTGTGGCAGATTGAGAAATTTGATTGAATTGAGCAGCCATCCAAATGCTATATGAATGTGTGAGATGTGAGGTGATATCATATGCTTTCATCAATTTGTTAGTATTCTGCAAGTACTGGGGCACTGTCCCCTGAGTTGTAATGTTTCACTTGGAAAAAACAGGCAATGGGGGGATTTATTCTTTGGAATACTCTCCAAGGATCATACAAGGGGGTCTTGGCATGTAACTGATGGCCACTGATTTATTGCAATAAACCAAAGGCCACGTCAAACCTCATTCTCCTTATTCAGAGCCAACCTTTACACTGGCTAAAACACTAAATCTCTCAATTCTGCATGATATTCTCAGGCTGATTCAACCAAGTACAGATTCTTCCCTGCCTATGCAACAGCGACTCAGAAGTGACACTGCTCTCTCTCATCCTACTCTCTTCGGTGGATCCCAGTACTCTCCACTAAGGTGGGTTATAATCTTTCACTAGATCTTTGACTGATAGGTTTGATAGAGATTGTTTCCATCCAACCTTGTTAAGTTCCACCAAGCATTATTCTTTTATTTTATCAGCTTAAAATACTTTTATTAGTCTACAGCTCTGCAGTTTATTAGTCAGCAGCTTTATTAGCCTACGGTTCCAGTCCTGAAGTTTATCTGCCCCATAATTATGAGGTTCCCACACACTTCTGAGTTTCATTACTATTCAGTTTTAAAGAGTATTTGCTAGTAGTTATGATGCTTATATTTTAGTGACGTTCATATATATTTTACTAAATTTTCTTGTATGTAATGATGACTAAAAAAGGATGGTTTCAGATTTGAGAAATTGATCCCAGCACCTCCACTGGCCATGCATCTGAAATTCAAAAGCCATTTGCCCTCTACTTTGTCAGGCGGAGTCAGACCTTGGAGGACACGGTAAGTTATTTCCCTTCAGCGTGTTATTAATGACTAGTGAAGCTAAACATTATGGGCATATGTGAGACTTTTGGTAAGGAAGCTTGAGCAATTTGTGCAAGGATTTTAATGTTGAAGAGAGCCTGTAAAGCTATCACAGGGGGAGGCTACGTATATGCTGCCAAGGTTTAATGAGAGTGCGCATCCTGGGAGAGTTTAAATTTATTACCTAGTTGGAGATTAGTCAGTGATAGAGGGATGAGGATTTGATATGTACGGAAAGAAAATAGCAGACGTGATAACAAATTTAATGTGTAGCTGTACAGAGTTGACTCCAATATGACATTCAACTTTTTAACTTCTGAGGCCAGCCATCAATGAAGAGTACAATTCAATCCAGTTTTATTCCTATAGTGCTTCTAGCAATGGACATTGTCCCAAAGAAGCTTTGCTAATTTAAATGCATTGTGAATGTACATGTTAGCATCATAAATGAGTCCCTATAAGTTTATACCAAAGTTAAATATCAACAGTTAAAATTTCTTAGGACCACAATTTGCCTGAACAGTTTAACCACCCATCACTTAACAGTATAAGGGAACTCTAATGAATGGATATTCGGTGCCAACCAGATAATGACGAGTTTTCTTTTGAGTCTGGTTTCTCTCAGGGTTTCTTCCTTATGAAGTTTTTCCTTGCCACAGTCGCCACTGGCTCGCCAATTTAGCGCTTATACAGTAAGCACTAAACTTATAAATTCTCACATTTATAACCTCTTATTATTATTGTAAAGCTGCTTTGGGAAATTTCCATTGTTAAAAGTGCTCTACAAATAAAATTTATATGAATGTTTTGAATTGCACTTCGATGCAAAACTGGTAATCGCAGCTTTAAGGCATTGTAACAAACTGCTTATTTTGATAACACCATCTGAACATCCCAATTCACCAAAACTCTCTAAACATGATTACTCCTGACCTTTTCCTTTCCCTTTGAAAAACCTATTCACAAAAGGCTTAACCAAACAAATACATTTTCACATCATCAACTATCGAATAAAATATTGAGTAGTGAGCTTTATAGATCCAGCCTTTCTTGTGATGGAGAAAAGAAGTGTGGTTGAAAAATGGAAAGAAAGCCAATGATGAGAAAGTGTGAGAGTGAATCCAAGTGTCATCAACATACAAGTGAAAATGAAGGAGAAGAAAAGTGTCTGTTGAGGAAGTGGCACTAGCATTACAGTAGAAATAGGCTAAACCAAGATCTAGCCTTATAGCCAAACATAATAATCCCGAAAGTAGCATTAAATTAGACTCCATATAAGTACTTTTTGTAGAGCTTCTTAGATAGTATATATTCTCTGAGGCTAAAATAATGTTGTAATACATGTAGAACTTGGGCTCACAAATAAAACGGACAAGTGTAAGGAAATGCAAATCAGACTTCTATAATAGATATCCATCTGTTCATGTGTATATGATGCTTGTAGATCACCTAGCATGAGGTCTACCCCCTCAGAATCCTGGTATTTGGAGCATCCTCATGTACATAATTTCAGAAATTGTGACAGTTGAAGCGGAGCAATTTTTCACAAAGTAAGTGATTTTTACCTTCAGTGTGAAAGTAATGGTTATTTAAATATTTATTTATTTTGTTTCCATGACTGGTAGATCAATATAATCAACTACACCTTTTCACTATGTTAACAATAACAACTCTGTATAGTCCTACATTATAAGAACAAAAGTACTGGGACACCTGATTATTCCAGCCATATTTTGTTCTTCTCCAAACTATTACCTTCATGCTGATCTGACGTTTCAGCGAGAAAACAGTAACTTCATTAGAAAGAATTTTATTCCTTTTTCTCTTTTTTTTCTCCTCATTTGGCAACAGCTAAGATCAGCTTTCATATTAATGGGTTGGAAATCAATTTAGAAACCAAACAACCTCCAGAACTCGTTTCTCTGTAGCTCTGTAACTCCTATTTCTCAAAACAAGTATGCAGTATACAGTGGGTACGGAAAGTATTCAGACCTCCTTAAATTTTTCACTTTTTGTTATATTGCAGCCATTTGCTAAAATCATTTAAGTTCATTTCTTTTCCTCATGAATGTACACATAGCACCCCATACTGACAGAAAAACACAGAATTGTTGACCTTTTTGCAGATTTATTAAAAAAGAAAAACTGAACTATCACATGGTCCTAAGTATTCAGACCCTTTGCTGTGACACTCATATATTTAACTCAGGTGCTCTCCATTTCTTCTGATCATCCTTGAGATGGTTCTACACCTTCATTTGAGTCCAGAAATTTTTGATTATACTGATTGGACTTGATTAGGAAAGCCACACACCTGTTTATATTAGACCTTACAGATCACAATGCATGTCAGAGCAAATGAGAATCATTAAGGTCAAAGGAACTGCCTGAAGAGCTCAGAGACAGAATTGTGGCAAGGCACAGATCTGGCCAAGGTTCCAAAAAAATTTCTGCTGCACTTAAGGTTCCTAAGAGCACAGTGGCCTCCATAATCCTCAAATGGAAGACGTTTGGGACGACCAGAACCATTCCTATAGCTGGCCGACCGGCCAAACTGAGCTATCGGGGGTTAGAAGAGCCTTAGTGAGAGAGGTAAAGAAGAACCCAAAGATCACTGTGGCTGAGCTCCAGATATGCAGTCGGGAGATGGGAGAAAGTTGTAGAAAGTCAACCATCACTGCAGCCCTTCACCAGTGGGGCTTTATAGCAGAGTGGCCTGATGGAAGCCTCTCCTCAGTGCAGGACACATGAAAACCCGCATGAAGTTCTCCAAGATGGTGAGAAATAAGATTCTCTGGTCTGATGAGACCAAGATAGAACTTTTTGGCCTTAATTCTAGGCGGTATGTGTGGAGAAAACCAGGCACTGCTCATCACCTGTCCAGTACAGTCTCAACAATGAAGCATGGTGGTGGCAGCATCATGCTGTGGGGGTGTTTTTCAGCTGCAGGGACAGGACGACTGGTTGCAATCAAGGGAAAGATGAATGCGGCCAAGCACAGGGATATCCTGGACGAAAACCTTCTCCAGAGTGCTTTGGACCTCAGACTGGGCTGAAGGTTTACCTTTCAACAAGACAATGACCCTAAGCACACAGCTAAAATAACGATGGAGTGGCTTCACAACAACTCTGTGACTGTTCTTGAATGGCCCAGCCAGAGCAATGACTTAAACCCAATTGAGCATCTCTGGAGAGACCTAAAAATAGCTGTCCACCAACGTTTACCGTCCAACCTGACAGAACTGGAGAGGACCTGCAAGGAGGAATGGCAGAGGATCCCTGAATCCAGGTGTGAAAAACTTGTTGCATCCTTCCCAAAAAGACTCATGGCTGTATTAGATCAAAAGGGGGCTTCTACTAAATACTGAGCAAAGGGTCTGAATACTTAGGACCATGTGATATTTCAGTTTTTCTTTTTTAATAAATCTGCAACAGTGTCAACAATTCTGTGTTTTTCTGTCAATATAGGATGCTATGTGTACATTAATGAGGAAAAGAAATGAACTTAAATGATTTTAGCAAATGGCTGCAAAATAAAAAAGAGTGAAAAATTTAAGGGGGTCTGAATACTTTCCGTACCCACTGTATATTGCACTTTATACATAGATCCATAATCTATCATTTTTAATATATATATTAATACGTGCACTATTGTTTTGGATGCCTTTTTACTGTACATAATTAAACACATTATTGTATAAATATATCATTTTTAATGCTGTTTTTTCTTTCTCATTATGTTTTTTCTTTTCACCAAACATGTTAACTTTGTGCTATTGTTATGATCTTTAACAGGTACGAAAGAACAGCTCTATAATAAAAAAGCAAACTGTTTATTTGATTCTAATCTTCATTCATATCATTTTATTTAAAATCTAAAGAAAAAGCCATTAATTACTGTGGGCCGTGTTACATTATTTACTAAACTGCTTCCTTATAAAATCAATAGTCAACTATAGAAGAATCTGGCAACCTCGTGATTGTGAGCAACCTCACACAGATAACCTAAAATTTTCCCCATTTTACTTTACAAATACATAATATAGCCAAAGGTCTGACCTGACCATAACATTTGTATGTACATTTTGAACACCCTACTCTGTGTTTAATCCCCATTTTCTGTTATAGTAACCTTCAATCTTCTGGCAAGATGTCCACTAGATTTTGTTGAGATTTTTGAGATTTCATTCAGCCACTTGGAGGTGTTATTAGGTGAGGTGAGGAGTCCTAATAACAGTCAGGGGTGCAGTCAGCGTGATAAATTCATCCCAAAGTTGTGCAATAGGTTCAGAGCTTTATAGGAGGCCACTCTAGATTTAATTAAATTTAATTTAGCTTTATGTGTAGAGCACGTTCAACAACGGAAATTGTCCCAAAGCAGCTTTACAGGGATAAATAGGTTATAAAATTTTTATTAATATGTTAATATCTTTAAGTTTATCTCTAATAATTAAGGAAAAATTCCAGAGATGCAATAAGGAAGAAACTTTGAGAGGAACCAGAATCAAATAAAGAATCCGTTCATGATGGGTCCTTAAACACAGGACTTAGGTGGAGGGGTAATTTTTTGGTTAAGGTGTGGGTTACTGTTTAGAAGGTCAGGGGTTCAAGCCCCCATGTCGCCAAGCTGCTGCTCTTATGCCCTTGAGCAAGGACCTTAACTCGAGGGATGCTGTAACATGGCTGAACCTGGGGTCTGACCCCAGCTTTTAAGTAAGTTGGGATATGCGAAGAAAGAACTTCACTGTGCTGTAATGTATATAATATATAAAAATAAAGGCTATTCTTTCTTTTCTGTTCATACAAACTGCAGTCCTGAGCCTTTGTAGCAGACTGTTCATATGTATTATATAGTCCAAATCCATCCTCAAAGTTAATTTCCTTACAATTCTGTTTTATTTGTATCGTGATTTTAACAGTGTACATCGTCTCAGAACAGTTTACAGAAATTCAAGTGCTCAGTAATAAAGAATGTATACGTTTGTTCCTTATAATTGTAAGTTTGTCCCTAATGACCGAATGTCCATTTATTACAGTTCATTATTGTTGAGGTGTGAAATGAGGCGTGATGAAATGCAACTTGTGGTCCTGAGCCATTGGTGCAGAACATTGACATTAAGTACAGTCCAAGTTGATCTTTAACTTGATTAAGATCTTCCACTCCAACCTATGTAAACCAGATATTCATGCAACTGGCTTTGTGCAACTAATTTGGGTTTCCTAAATCAAGTGAAGGGAAATTTACATACTTCAGCGTCTAAAACATTTCTATACAATCGTGTGCCTGAAACTTTGGGGTAGCAGTTTGGGAAGGAACCCCATATGACACAAATTCTGTCCATATAGTAGACCTTTATAATTGTTTAGATTTAATAATAGTCAATTAATAAGTTTTTATCTTCTAACAGCTGTAACTGTCAGACTGTGAATAAACAAATCAGTCATAAAAAAAATCATTAAACGGGAGCATTTCATGGCTGTTGACTAATTTCTCCTAATCATCCTGACACAATAACAAATGAGTGTCAGGTCTCTGGTGGTCTCCTTCTTATCAAGTGTGTAGGTGTGGATTATTTCTGTCACTGAGATCATTGGGGTGGAAAAAGCTCTGGGACGAGTGTTTATTAGTAAATGTTGTGACAGGATTTGTGTTTACACTCCACACATTAATCTTAGTGTGTGGCTGAATTTACACTATCATGAAAATATCCTTCACAGAACGAATCCTCTTCAGACTGCATACATACTACAGAGAAATCATGCATACTGTATACACACACACACACACACACACACACACACACACACACACGCACACACACACACATCACATTTCCTGTCATAGCATTTAATAGTGACACGTGTTGGTTATTTTAGATTATAGCAATTCAGTACGAATGTCTATGTTGAGGAAAATTAAGAATAAATCTTTAATATTAGCAAAAACTTCTGGCTGACTTATGAAACCTAATTAATGAAATGTAATTAAATATTCAACACTGTGATAAGTTTGAAGTAAAAATTTTGTTTCTGCCTTGAGAAGTAAATCAATTCTGATAAAAATGGTCTGCTTTCCTTTCCTGTCTGAATGAAATTATGAGTGGATTATAAAATAGATGGATTTATAGGAGATCTGGACTGATTTATTGAAGGATGGATGGATGGATGGATAGATGGATGGATGGATGGATAAATGACTATGCAGATGGGTGGGTGGATTTATGGATGATGAATTTTTGGATGGCTATGTAGATGGATGGATGGATGGATGGATTAATGACTATGCAGGTGGGTGGATGGATGGATGGATGGATGGATGGATGGATGGATGGATGGATGGATGGATGGATGGATTGAAGGAAGGATGGACTGATAGATAAATGACTGCAGATGGATGTATAGATGGATGTATAGATAGATTTATAGATAGATAGATGGATGGATGGATTGATTAATGGATGAAAGGATGGATTAATGTCTATGGATGGATGGATGGATGGATGGAAGGATGGATGGATTAATGACTATGTAGATGGATGGATAAATAAATAAATAGTGAAATGGAGAAATACATTTTCTTTTAACAGTGTATTCTTTCAATTTCACAGCATTTTAAATAGGATTCCTTTTTCATTATTGTTCAATTGCATTCAGTTTTTATTAAAGAACATTTATCATTGTAAATGTACTGCTATTTTTAATAACATTAAATGTGCAATTTCAATAAAACAAGAAAGAGTGAAAGACTGAGGACCTTATAAATGACTGGTTACAGACAATTGCTCTATTTCTTTCAATTTATAAATAGTTTTTAACCCTTTGTATTTATCTAGCCTGAACACTACCATTTCAGACCACTAGAGGGCTCTCAACCCACCCAAAACAAATTTCTCAAATTTTTTTGCTATTACCTTGCCTTGCCTTTCTTTGTTTTTGTCTTCATAGTCCTTTAATGTTTATAGAAGATCCAATCACTGATATTTTGATCTTACTCTGTATTTTGACTATAGTCTGGATTATGTTTATCATTTCTCAGTGTTTCTGGTCCTGTTCCTGGATTGTTTTGACTCTAGTCTGCCTGTTAGAAGATCCACTTGCAAATGTACCTTGTTGGGTTTTTTAGTATCGTTTTTAGGGACATTTTCATGCTACTGCAGACAAAGTCATTCATACAATTGTGTACATCCAGTTTTGTGGAAACAATAGAATCTTTTCAAGTTATTCAGTGTTTAATTTCTTTTAGTTACTCACTACAAAATTTTACTGTCTCCATTTAAAGCAGTGTTTTCACTTTTCACCAGTTTTGTCATTTTTGCTTTAATTCTTTGCATTGTTACAGGTACCTGACACCTGAACACAGCCTAGATCATGTATGCCAACTTGTTAAACTGGTTTCATCCATTACTGTGTGTGGATTTGGAACTGAACTAAAATACAGAGCTTTTAGTGCGAGTCGAATGTCGAACTGAGAAATCCAATGAATCGCAATGAATCTTTTTTTTTTTTCACAATTTATTTTCCCAAGTCATTCATTTTTAATGGACATTTCATTCCCTTTTACAGAAAACATTTATATTTCTAATTCAAGTTCACATGTACTTAATTTCCGAACAATTCATTCATTTTTTCTTTTCAAAAACCATTTATGTATACTGAAGCATGTTTAATTTTTAGGATAATCATTTATTTTTCATCTGGTAGATTAATTAAGTTTCATACGTGATTTATTTATGTTCACATCTGATTAATTTTCAAAGGATTCATTTATTTTACAGATACAATTAATTTCTTTTTATTATGACAGACAATCCATCTATTTTTCACACCCAGTTCATTCACTTTGACTCACAGATCCATAGGGAAGTTGTAAATCAATGGTTAAGATGTTGTACTTCTTATTAAAAGGTTGTAAGTTCAAATCCCAGGCCTTCTAAGCTTTTTTTCCTGGGCTTTTACTCAAGACTCTCAACTGCTCACTTGTATAAATGATATGAGTGGCTGCTAAACACCAAAACTGTCAAATAAAAACTCTTTAAACATGTTCCAGTACTGAGTAGAGTTAGTCTCAATCTGGCAACCTCCATATAATTTGCATTCTTATATTGTACAGTTTGTACAATGGCAGTCAACAAAACAGTAGAAGTGAACAGTGACAGTGATCGATTAAACGTAAATCCAAGATTTATATGCTCTAAGTGGAAATGTTTGTACTTTACATTTAATTTTACATTTATGCCTTTTTTTGTTGTTGCACCAAATAGCAGTCAGGTTTGATTTGAAAGACTTCATTTGGAAATACAAAATGTATAAAAAGAATGCAGAATAAGTTTAATAGTAACTCCTAAGCAGAATCTTTATATTTAAACAGAAACATGTCTATAATTTACAAAAGCTAGTTAAATTTCTAGAAAAAATAAATCATTGTAAATGAAGGAATTGAAAAAAACGAAAGAATTCTCCAGGTTGTGAACTGTTTCATGTAACTGGGTTCAGTGAGATTAGTAATTAGTATTCATGACCACAAATGTGGGACTTCTTCATAGTCTAAATGCCAATAAAAAGGTGTGCATGCATGTGCCTGTTGATGTGAGACTGATTTGACAGAAGTCTCATGCAGGTTGTTGCTACACAAACTGGATTCTCAGGTTTTTTACTTATTCATGGCGAATGTGTGACAATATATAAAAATGACTCTGCTGTCATAGCAATCTCAGCTCACATCAACGGGCTCACGCACCTATGCTTCCATACATTACATTACATTTCCTTTTCTGTGACTACTTTCATGCATGATTTCTTCATATTTGATGTGATTCATCAAATATGTTTTCATAGGCAGGACGTTTGTATTTATTCAGCACCTAATAGTCACACATAATTTGCCATTTTCATGGTATATCCAATGCACATTCCACATACAGTAACTCTCATAAAGTACACACACACACACACACACATGTGTGTATATATATATATAAGACTTTCTTCAACATTTGTTGATTGACAATGAATTCGTTTGATTTATGAAAGAACATTCATCATGAATGAAGGAGTAAAGAACATCATGCTGAGTCATGATCATGCAATACCAATCACATGACTAAAGAATGTAACCAGGAAGAGATTCTCAGTTACTTCACTTCATGTTTGTTGTTAAGACACAAAGTTTTAATCTTCTGGGAAAACAAAGAGAGAAAATCTGGAAAAAAAAAGAGCTGCGAATCACTCGGTAAGTGCATAAATACACCTCTTTCTGCCTTCCTTTTGACGATGGAGGATCGGGGACATACAGGCCCTGTCTGCGGCCCCGGTCTCTCCTGGAGTTTACCCCTGGCATGGCCAGGAGCTGGACCCTCTACCTTAGAGCTGGGTATGTACCTAAGATCCCACACAACAGGTCGTGTGGAAGCCTACTCCCTTCCTAGTTCCAGACCAGGAGAAGCAGAATCGACTGATTTTACACGTGATTCGGATCATGGCCAACGCGGGGCATTCCCAAAGCGTTTCAATGCAGCGTCTCGTTCACTCAGGGAACATGAGTTACATCCGTAACCTAGATACGAAGTTTCAGAACATTAGACAGGCTCTCAATACAGAAGATCGTGTCTGAAGACATTAAAAAAGATTGAAATAATTGTATTATATTAGTGTGTCTTTACTAGTGTCTGCCTCTATTTTTTAGAAACTACGTACCCCTCCAGCCGTGACTGTGTGACGAATGAGAGCTGCATGATGGGGAAGCAGATGTCAGTGCACGAGAAGGGAATGCCCACCTTAATGTGAGTTACTTTGCATGAAGACACCACAGTTATTATAAGTGTAATGAAGGTTGTGATATAAATGTGTATAAACTTCACACAGGTCAGAGGCAGGAATTTTTGAGGCGTTCAATGGAACTGACCTGAACATGGGTCATCCTGCTTCTGCTCATCCTCCACACTGCGACTTCACCATCTTCACTAATAAAAGGTAACTCATGCATCATCCCAATACAAATCCTACCAGATTTTTGACTTGAATTAAATTACTTACTTTTACCCAATTTTTCTTATTGTTTTCAGATTGCTGGCCTTGTTTACAGACTATCAAGATCCCCACTTTAACCAGTGTAGTATTCAAAGATTTGAGGATTTTTAAGTCTTCTGTCCTTGTATTTTTACAAGAATGTCAGGATTTTGGTGCCCTGTCAGGACTTGTGTTATATTGTCTGTTGTCTACCACATGTCCCCATTGTTCCTTCCCTGTTTAATAGCTAGTTGTCATCACCTAGTTTTTTTTTTTACTTGTCACATGTACATAAGAGCACAGTGAAATTCTTCGCATAGCCCAGTGGGTCAGAAGCTGGGGTCAAAGTGCCGGATACAGCACCTTTGGAGCGTAGAGGGTTAAGGCCTCTGTGAACCCCTGACCTTCTGAGCAGTAACTCAACCCACTGTGTCTCAGTTCTGTCATTTGGTTTTTCATACTTATCTAAAGTCAATCCTTTTCTGTCTTGGCTCTTGGGTTCCCCCATTCTCCTGTAACTTGTTCCAAGGGGGTCTGGCATTAATGCTGTTGACCTTAGTTCAAGTCTTAGTCCTGACATTGAGTTGAGTAGTCATTTCAGAAGCATGAATGTTATGACTTTTTTCTTTCAAAATATGTTTTGTTCTCTTATCCAGAGTGACTTACAAATAGGCCTTAAAAGTCTATAAACAGTAAATACAGCCTAATGCTGGTTCATTATGATACAATCTAGAAATGCTATGTATTTTTTTGAAGATGTGCTCAATTTTAAACCTCTCAAAGAGGTAGGTCGTTACATGTTCTTTAAAGAATGACTGTTCAGACATCAGGTGAAAGTTCGTTCCACCAATTTGTTGCCAGAACAGAGAAGATTCTCGAAGCTTGTCTTTCTTGTATGCTGACAGATGGTGGGACCAGTTGGGTTGATGATTAGAGGAAGCATGGTGCATTGTGGGGTGAGAGAAAAGCTGAGAAGTAGAGGATTTGCTGGTCCATCTTTGGTTTTGCAGGCAAGTGTCAGTATTTTATCCGGGCGGTATATTATATTGGGTGAAAGGTTGAAATCAAGTCACATGGGTGCATTCTGGATCAGTTGTAGAGGTCAAATGTCTTTCATAGGCAGAGCTGCCAGGAGCAAGTTACAGTAATCCAGTTTTGGCATAACAAGGGAAACAGAAATGTTCTGTGGACAAAAATAGATGATTTTTCCTGATGTTGTAAAGGAGAAATAGGTATGAGCTTGTTTGAAAACATTTGATTGTCAATGGATACCGCAAGGTTGCATGCAGTGACCGAGGGTGAGACCAGAAGCATTAATACACATTAAAATGCAGTCAGACTGTGTTTTTTATTGTGTCCAGCTGTCACACATCTTTAGCTGTATACTCAACTCAAACCCAAACTATTCATTTTTATTAAAAAAACCCTCTGCATATGTGATTTCTCCACAGCTGCCCACAGGAACAAAGAAAATACTGCACCATCACTTTAATTCTTTTGATGTTTACTTTTGATGTTTTCTATAATTGTATTTAATTTCTTTATATTAATCAAGTACATATAACTGATGACTCTGCACTTTGCATGAAACAGAGTTTCTGTGATCTCTGTAATCGTCTTAGAAAATCGATCAATGAAATAATTTAACATTGTTGATATTTAATTTTTTAAGGTAATTATTGTCATTTTATGCATCTTCACTGTTTATTAAAGGTCCACTGTAGGTTTCCAAAAAAGGAAGGTTACCAGACATTAACACCAAAACTTAAAAATGAATCAACTATCCTTCAATGCCAAGACAGATAAAATCCTGATTGACGTCCACAAGCATCCCTTTGCTCTTTAATCAGTTGACAATCAGCACCTCAGCTGTGTTCAAGGATGAGATTTTTGGATTTTTTTGTAACCCAGGAAGGTGGTGATCTTATTGAAACAGGCCAAAAACACAATACGCCATCGTAAAGAAAGTACAGCAAAGGCTTTTTTCTAAAAAATAAATCTCACAGAGATCAGTAGATGGTATTTAAGAAAGCAGTCAAGAAAGGATTTCAGTTCTTTTTATTGATTTATTATCTTAAATAATGTACAATCCCATTCATGTTTAATGTTTTCTTTAAGGATCAAGGTTTTCAGTGAAATGGCTCTGAATCTGCTGGTTCTAGTGTGAATGTTCCTGTATGTTCTCCTTGATGGAAGGACATACAGAGTTTTGGTAGAGTTTGTGACTGGGATGTGAGGAGTTCCTGATGATGCTGGAAGACGTGGTAGCTATATGTTGAAGTTAGGAAGGTCATAAGATCATGGGGTTCATGCCCAAATTAAAATGTTAATAAATATTTTGCTTGGATTAGAGGTGTGAAACAAAAGCAGTCTTCAGGTTGTAAGTATTTCATGTAACAGGGTTTCCTGAGGTTAGTAATTAGTAATCATTTGATTCTCAATTTCATGGTATTATTATTTCTATTGTTGTAAAGTACGGTTGTGGGCTTTTTCATAATTTAAATAACATGTTAAGTAACATCAACAACAAGATGTCCCACAGGAAACTGGTGTCTAACTAGATAATAAGCGTCAGTTTCCTGTTCCTGAATTAATCTTTACTCATTCTTTCACTAAAGAAAGATTGTTGCAACAGCAGACTATGTAGTCACATGACCCAGGAACAACAAATTAGCTCAAATCCTTAGGCTTGCCCATTTGTCCTGCATTTAACACTAACTTTTAGAAAAAATGCCTGATTAGTGTATAGCATTTATTTTTTTGGCTGGACTCTCGTCACATTCGAAAATGGGTAAAGGGTCCGTACTTTATGTGGTTGCCAGATTGTATAGTTTTCTATGATTTTTATAAAGGGCTGCTTAATAAATTCCATTCCTTAACAGATACAGGTTACCATCATGGCCTCCATGCATGTTCAACACAAAAGATCCATTATTGGAAAAAAAAAAAAAGGCTGTTCAAGCTCATGTTAAGCTTTTTACATAAGATCGGAGCCTTCTATAGTCTTTAATTAATATTATTTTTAATAACACAATGCTTGTTTTATTCGTTTCCCAATCTGGCAACATTCATATGATTCTGCTGGTCAGACTGTGCTATTGCACCAAAACACAATACAGTCCCAAAATTTGCTGAATGTGCTATAAAAGAACAAATCAAGGCTGTAACTTCAGTTGCACAGATGAGGAAGGGCTTCAGAAAACTTCACATTTTTTCCTCTAAGGGTAAATGGTTTTTTTTGTTTTTTTGTTTTTAATTATCCTTAATTTTCCCACTCACATTTGTGGCATGATGAACATTGTAGCCTAGTTATGAACTATAAAAAAATCAAATGACATAATTATAGTAATAACGGAAAATTGCCAGTATATGATTTTATAGTATATAGCAATATGTACCTAAAAAAGTTGTCTTTGTAATAAAAATACTTTTTATTGTTTTTATATGAATTTTGAACTCTCGCTCTCTCTCTCTCTCTCTCTCTCTCTCTCTCTCTCTCTCTCTCTTTTTCTCTCTCTTCCTCTCTCTCTCTCTCTCTTTCTCTCTCTCTCTCTCTCTCTCTTTTTCTCTGCCTCTATCCCTCCCCCTTCCCGTATCTACACACAGAACCAGGAAGTCATAGTCTTTGTTTTCAGGGAAAAAATCGAAACGAAATCACAAGTGCCCCTATCTCTCTCTCTCTCTCTCTCTCTCTCTCTCTTTCTCTCTCTCTCTCTCTCTCTCTCTCTCTCTCTCTCTCTCTCTCTCTCTCTCTCTTTCTCTCTCTTTTTTTTTCTTTCTATTGCTCAGTGTGTGAGTGCATGAAAATGGCTAAGGCTTTTATTTCAGTAGCTCAGGATCAGTTCACCTGTCTAGTGTGTCTGGATCTCCTAAAGGATCCGGTGACTATCCACTGTGGCCACAGTTACTGTCAGGTGTGTATTAATGGCTGCTGGGATCAAGAGGACAAAATGGGTGTCTACAGCTGTCCTCAGTGCAGAGACACTTTCAGTCCGAGGCCTGTTCTGCGCAGAAACAACATGCTGGCTGAAGTGGTTGAGGAACTGAAGAAGACTGAGCCCCGAGCTGCTTCTCCTGCTCGCCGTTACGCCGGACCCGGAGACGTGGAGTGTGATTTCTGCACTGGGAGAAAACACAAAGCCGTCAAGTCCTGTCTGGTGTGTCTGACGTCCTTTTGTAAAATGCATCTGGAACCTCATCTTGAACTTCCTGCTTTGAAGAAGCACATTTTAATCGAAGCCTCCTCGAAACTCCAAGAAAAGATCTGCACTCAGCATGACAAAGTGTTTGAGATCTACTGCCATACTGACCAAAGGTGCATTTGTTCTTTGTGCATGTTGGAGGATCACAAACAGCACGATGCTGCATCACTTTCAACAGCGAGAGCCGAGAAACAGGTAAGAAACTAGATATCTTCTGACCATTTAGACGCCAATAATATTCACTCACACATCATGTGTAACCAGCAGAATATAAATGCTTTGTGCTCAGAGTAAACTGAAGGAGGAGAAGCTGAAATTCCTGCAGAGAATCCAGGAGAAGAAGAAGAAGGTCCATGAGCTAAAACAGGTTGTGAACATAACTAAGGTGAGCAGTGAGCACACAACATCAACAACTATTCATCCAGAGTCACAGTACGAGAGTGTGTGTGTGTGTGTGTGTGTGTGTGTGTGTGTGTGTGTGTGTGTGTGTGTGTGTGTGTGTGTGTGTTTGTTTTAACAGACCCGTGCTCAGACAGCATTGGAGGAAAATGAGATTATGTTTACTGAGATGATCAGCTTCATGGAGCACAAGCGATCTGAGATAAATAAGCTGATCAAAGCTCGGGAGAAGGTTCAACTAATTCAAGCTGAACAACTCCTGGCTCAACTGGAGCAGGAGATCACTGATATTCAGAGGACAGTCACTGAAATCCAGCAGCTTTCACACACAAATAATCACATCGAGTTCCTCCAGGTAACACTCGCAGCAATGATGAGTCGCCTTTACAGCTCAGCAAACAAACATATTACTCCAAACTTTCTTCAGTTTCCTCTCACGTTCCTCACCTTACCCCTTTGCTCACTAGAAATTCCAGTCTCTGAGTGTCTCTTCTGAGAGTGAGGATTCACCCAGCATCCCTGTTCATCAACAGCTCTCATTCGCAGGCGTGAGAAATTCTCTCTCAGACCTGAAAAAGCAACTGGAGGAGTTCTGCGAGGAACCAGTGGTATTCTACAAAATCCCTTCACACGGTAAGAGGAGCTGTTCCTGCTGGAGAACCACAACGATGGAAGGCTTTACTCGCTCGGGAAGATTTTCGTATATACACAAAAACGACTCACGCGTTTATCTAAAGCATGTAAGGTCAAATCCCAGCATTAACAAGCTGCAACTGCTGGGCCTTTTCGTGAGGCCCTTAACCCTGAAATGCTAAATCAAATGCTAAATAGTTGTAAGTTGCTGTGTATGAGGGAAAATTGTCGGCCAAATGTTGTTAACGTTTTCGTCTTTTTTAAAGTAGCTAATGATTCATCTTCGCTTTGTCTCCATCTCTGTTTTGTCTCCACAGTTGCAGCAGTTCAGAAGATTTCAGCCTCAGAGCCAACAAGCAGAAAAGGTTTTCTCAAATGTATGTCTAAAACCCAAACACACACACAAACACACAGCATGCGCATATTTTTCAGCGTATCTCTCTCTCTCTTTTATTAGATTTACGTTATTTTACTCTGGATCCCAACACGGTGCATCACAAACTCCATCTCTCTGAGAAGAACAGATCAGTCACCAGCAGTCTGTTGAACTGGCCAGACTCGGATCATCCGGAGAGATTTGACTCCTGTTACCAGGTGCTGTGTAAGGAGAGTGTGCGTGGACGCTGTTACTGGGAGCTGGAGTGTTGCGGTGACGTCTACATCTCAGTCTCTTACAAAGAGATCAGTAGGAAAGGACCTGGTAAAGAGTGCGAGTTTGGACGCAACAGTCAGTCCTGGAGTCTGTGGTCTACTTCGTCTCTCTCATTCGTCCACGACGACATTAAAACCGAGCTCGGAGTTCCATCGCCGTCTAGGATAGGAGTGTATGCGGATCACAGTGCAGGAATTCTGTCCTTTTACGCCGTCTCTGACACCATAAGGCTCATCCACAGAGTCCACACTACATTCACTCAGCCTCTATATGCTGGGTTTGGGGTCTATGGAGGAACTGTGAGGTTGTGTGACCCGAAATAACCAAACATTTCTGCTCTTATTGTTCCTTAATCGTTGTAGAACATTGCTCAAAACACCTAGCGACCTTTCCCAATTCCGAGTCTCAATCACAGATGTTTATTTTTTACATTTGCAATTGCATTGAGGCCTATTTTATAAATCAAAGTGGAGGGACCCATATGGGTCTCGCTTATTTTATTTTTTCACACTAAAATGCTCCAACATTCTCTTGTTTGTTATATGAGTAATAGCAACAGACCACAAGGTGGCAGTAAAGCGTTAAAAATTCTCATTTTAACTCATGTAAAAGCAATTAATCAGTTCCCAGACCTCAGATTTAAGCCTAATTTAACAAACAAATATACTTGTAACAAAGAATAAACATAAAAGTGATAAATGATAAAGAAATAAATTACTTTTTGTTGAACTAGACATGCCATATTGCAGACAAAGGTCTCGTGTGCGTACGCCATGTTCATGTTTTTCTACAATATCTTTCTGTATTTCAATGGTTATTCTTCTTACAACCTTCTTTCCAGTGCTCTCACTTCTTGGGACCCATGATGCTACATTTAAAGTGAAATACAACCAAAACAATATAAAACAGACAAAAAAGCACAATATTCGCACAAGAGAACGAAGAGAATGCACTCAGAACAATGTCTATGAAGCGACAGAGCATGAATAATGTAAAACATCTGGGCATTTATATATTTGTTTGGTCAAATTAAATCTTCCTACCGTTACATGGCTAGACGCAAAAAGAACATGCACGTGTCTCTTAAAAACCATAAAACACGAGGTGTCGCCAAACTTTTCACAGGCCCTGTACATATTTCCCATGTGTTCCTAAGGATTTGTAATGTCATTGTGTGAAAAATGAGTTCTCGTATTTTGTCTTTTGAGAAAATCTCAGGTTTCCCTGACAATAAAAAAAAAAACATTGATTATTATCTTTGTGTTCCTGCACTTCCATCGGACATTTCTTTTTGTATTCATTTTTTATATTGAAATATATTTTTTATTTTAAAAAATAAAGCTGGATTGGATCATAAAAGCATTGGATCATTGGAAGGAGAAAGTACCATACCTTCTGGAAATAATGGTGGCAGATGACGTACCTGTTGTCAAATAAAAAATGTAGGATGAGGGAACCATCAACAAATAAGAATGAGTATAAAAAGGCTGCTTGTGCTGTAACTTTGAACACTTTCATGGAACGGTTTGACTTTGTTTTCTGTGAGAATAGATCCTGAAACCTTGACATCACTACACTGTAGTCTTCTGTTTCTGGTTGAAGTCTTTGTTCTGTTACTCAATTTCCTTGTTCTTATCTCAATTAGCCATGACAATATCCATGTCTATGTTTTGACAGATGTATAGATTATCAAGGCAAATGATTTAACTTTGTAACCCTTACAAAAGAACATACGTTATTTGCACAATTACACAAAAATATCAGAGTTGCGTTTCCTCAAACATTTGCTTCATGTTGAGCTATTGTGTTGTAGCTGTAGCTTGGCTATTTAAAGTAATAGCCTGTAGCAGGGTTAGCAAAGCCTGCTATCAGAATCACTGACTTTAATTCTGGTATATTTTTCCAGTAATATATATCCAATTATTCCCAATATTCTCTTCATTTTATAGCTTTACTATTACTATACTTTACTATAAGCTGTACTATTCAAATTGTCTATTGTTGTTAGAGTTTGTATCCAATCATATTTTAGCCGACATGTCACGTGTTGCCGTGGCCAAAGGAATCAATGAAATGTGGGCACCTGGAAGCACTAATTTACCTGTTGTTTGAAGCTGTTTCTTAAACTAAGGCCATCTTGCAGGTGTACAGTAACATCTGCATTTTCACGTCCTTGGATTAGATGGTCAGAGAGTGCACTAGTTAGAGCTCGCAAACTACCTCTGTAGCAAACTGCACCCGCTTATATTCATTAGCATGGATTTATTCGCAGTTTTTTCTATTTCACGAAGACTGACAGAGGAGAAAAAACACAGATACACTTAGAGAGACATTTACAAGACGGACCGTTTATACTTTTGTGTTTTCTTTCCTGCAGAATTTGCACATAAAAGGTGAATAGCGTTGCTTCTGTTGAATATTATGTAAGCGGGAGGTCCAGCTGTGGGTACAGTGAAAGGAGACGTGTTGAATTGTGTTCATTGGGTTTCTTGCTTTAGTGATGACATTCATTCTCACTGTAGTGTGAGATTCCTGTGTGTGATGCGGGGCTCTGTTCTACTGGGTTTCTCTATAATATTGATGGTTTCCATAGATGTGGCAACCATAATGATGGTTCAGGTAGAACACCACTGAAGGTCTATGGGTGAAATGCATGCCCTGACACTGATATGATATATGATATACAGTGAGGAAAATAAGTATTTGAACACTCTGCTATTTTGCAAGTTCTCCCACTTAGAAATCATGGAGGGGTCTGAAATTGTCATCGTAGGTGCATGTCCACTGTGAGAGACATAATCTAAAAAAAAAAATCCAGAAATCACAATGTATGATTTTTAAACTATTTATTTGTATGATGCAGCTGCAAATAAGTATTTGAACACCTGAGAAAGTCAATGTTAATATTTGGTACCGGAGCCTTTGTTTGCAATTACAGAGGTCAAACGTTTCCTGTAGTTTTTCACCAGGTTTGCACACACTGCAGGAGGGATTTTGGCCCACTCCTCCACACAGATCTTCTCTAGATCAGTCAGGTTTCTGGCCTGTCGCTGAGAAACACAGAGTTTGAGCTCCCTCCAAAGATTCTCTATTGGGTTT
This sequence comes from Silurus aristotelis, assembly GCF_946808225.1. Classification (NCBI taxonomy): domain Eukaryota; kingdom Metazoa; phylum Chordata; class Actinopteri; order Siluriformes; family Siluridae; genus Silurus; species Silurus aristotelis. Next base: position 20,203,798 of record NC_139593.1, read on the forward strand.
AGGTCTGGAGACCTCCTAGGCCACGCCAGAACCTTGATATGCTTCTTACAGAGCCACTCCTTGGTTATCCTGGCTGTGTGCTTCGAGTCATTGTCATGTTGGAAGACCCAGCCTCGACCCATCTTCAATGCTCTGACTGAGGGAAGGAGGTTGTTCCCCAAAATCTCGCAATACATGGCCCCGGTCATCCTCTCCTTAATACAGTGCAGTCGCCCTGTCCCATGGGCAGAAAAACACCCCCAAAGCATGATGCTACCACCCCCATGCTTCACAGTAGGGATGGTGTTCTTGGGATGGTACTCATCATTCTTCTTCCTCCAAACACGTTTAGTGGAATTATGACCCAAAAGTTCTATTTTGGTCTCATCTGACCACATGACTTTCTCCCATGACTCCTCTGGATCATCCAAATGGTCATTGGCAAACTTAAGACGTGCCTGGACATGTGCTGGTTTAAGCAGAGGAACCTTCCGTGCCATGCATGATTTCAAACCATGACGTCTTAGTGTATTACCAACAGTAACCTTGGAAACGGTGGTCCCAGCTCTTTTCAGGTCATTGACCAGCTCCTCCCATGTAGTTCTGGGCTGATTTCTCACCTTCCTTAGGATCATTGAGACCCCACGAGGTGAGATCTTGCATGGAGCCCCAGTCCGGGGGAGATTGACAGTCATGTTTAGCTTCTTCCATTTTCTAATGATTGCTCCAACAGTGGACCTTTTTTCACCAAGCTGCTTGGCAATTTCCCCGTAGCCCTTTCCAGCCTTGTGGAGGTGTACAATTTTGTCTCTAGTGTCTTTGGACAGCTCTTTGGTCTTGGCCATGTTAGTAGTTGGATTCTTACTGATTGTATGGGGTGGACAGGTGTCTTTATGCAGCTAACGACCTCAAACAGGTGCATCTAATTTAGGATAATAAATGTAGTGGAGGTGGAGATTTTAAAGGCAGACTAACAGGTCTTTGAGGGTCAGAATTCTAGCTGATAGACAGGTGTTCAAATACTTATTTGCAGCTGTATTATACAAATAAATAGTTTAAAAATCATATATTGTGATTTCTGGATTTTTTTTATTTTAGATTATGTCTCTCACAGTGGACATGCACCTACGATGACAATTTCAGACCCTCCATGATTTCTAAGTGGGAGAACTTGCAAAATAGCAGCGTGTTCAAATACTTATTTTCCTCACTGTATATGATATCTGATATCTGATATCTTACAGCACTCATTGTCTTTCGTCCTATGTCGTCTGGTACATTCGCAATAATGAATAGACTTTCTGTACTCTCTTCTTGTTATTTTATGTTGAAAAATTATTTACATGCACTTTATATGCACCCTTTTTCCGCCCATCACAAATTATATCTGTGCTGTATTCAAACCTGGTTTCATCTGAAATGCACAAAACAATCATGAATTGGTCAGCTGATGTTCCAACTGATAACAGCACCTGACACAGAGATAAGATATGGGTCTATAACAGTATTCAAAGAGCTGTCAAGAAATACATTAGAATACAAATTTGGATGCATGAATTTCCCTTTAGAGACTGTAGTTGAGAGGAGCAATATATAAACTACAAATTTTGTCAAAATGATGATTTTGAAACTATTCCCCCTTTAAACTCCAGAGTAACATTGATTACAATGCAACCGTTTACTATCAGAAATTGGAAGGTTGGTTGAAATGAGTTGTGCAATTAGAGTGCAATATTATGGAAATCAATATCTATAGTCATTGGTAACCTTTTACCTGCCAAGTAGATTCCTGTGTATTTCCTGTTCATCAAACAGCTGACAATGATGGCAAAGATTGTTGGGAGGCGTTAAAATGAGATTGAGATATAATAAGAGGGTTTTCTGGGTGATGAATAGAAGGTGAGAAGACACCTAGAATCGGACTCATTACTGCAAGCTTTTAATGACTGCCCTGGTACAGGTATGAATATCTATATATCTATCTATCTATCTATCTATCTATCTATCTATCTATCTATCTATCTATCTATCTATCTATCTATCTATCTATCTATCTATCTATCTATCTATCTAATATATAATAATGTTGCATGTCTCAGAAGATTTTTCATGTTTCTTACAGATATGTTCGGTCTCATTTCCATCACCCTGCTCCTCTCAGGTCAGCATATATAAATTTTGTGTGTGTTTGGGTTTGGGTTCGAGTGCGGGTTCGGGTTCATAAGGGATTTATAATAATATTAGGGTCATCTTGCTAGTTTGTTTGGATCAAAGACACTACTTTTTTTCATATTTTAATAGGCATTAAAGTTTTTCTCAGTTGCTTTGGAGCGTTTTTTCAAATCATCCTTATTTTCATTGTTCAATAACAAGATCATTAGAATGTTTATTCGTGTTGTCAGTATGACGGCGCACAGTTTCAGTATTTCCTCGAATAAACTACGGTTTGGATTCAAATGATTGAAGACTGAATTTCTTCTGTATTTCATCTATGAATCTCAACAGCACAAATGTGTTTATTTGATTGCATATTTGATTTATATTGTTTGCCAGAGATTCACACTTTTATAGTGTTTCCTGGTTCATAGAGATCTAGTTGATTATTGGTTGATCTGATACTATGCAAGATTCATCTGCACAATTCATTAATTCGAGGCGCGTTTACAAAAAAAAAAAAAAAATGTAAGCTTGACATATCATAACATCAGGTTTAACCATGTTGTATTCAATGGCTTTTGCGATGAACTGATGCCGAGAGGTTTTCGGGGTTAAAACTATTCAGCTGAGAACCCGTATGATATATTTTGATCAACATGACATAAACAATTGATAATGTCAAGTGTTGAACAGCTGACAATTGCAAACAATCAATGAAATGAATGTACCAAAACATTGGCAATTTGTTTAAAGCAACAACAAAAAAAAGTGATTTTATGATATGCACAAGTGACGACATGATGTGGGGGTAGAAGTAGTTTTGAGAATTTTATTTCTGATTTGAGAAACGCTCCAGAGCAATTGAGAGAAACTGCAATACAATGTTCAAACACTAGAGAGCGTTGTATGCAAAAAAATAATTTTTATTAAAAACAGCAGTATATCAGCTAATAACTAATATTTAAAGACCCTGAGACCCTTTTTTACTATTCGGATGTGTGAGGATTGGCTAAGTGTAAACCCTCTAAACATCTCAACATATACTGATTTAAATAGTTTTTTATAATTTTTACTGGCAATAAATTGTGTTAGTCATTTTTATGGGAGATTTTTATTTTTGTCTATAGGTGTAATTATTTGGGAAAACTATATCTTACATATAAAGTGAGATTTAGTATTTCCTGACTTGACCTGTGTCTCATCGTAGTCATAACTGCATGAATAAAAAGAAAGAAGAACTTGTTCATTGGTAATAGTGCAAATGTTATTGCTGACTAATACACATCGTCTTGTGTTTGTCACAGTCTTCGGTATAGAGGCATATATCCCTCATCGCTATTTTTTTGTAAATGAGAATAAAACTTGGATTGAAGCTCAGGCGTTCTGCCAACAAACCTACACTGATCTGGCCACCATCAACACCATGAAAGAAATGAACCACCTAAAAGACATTCTGAAAAAGGAAAAAGCAGATCTAGCATGGTTCGGCTTGCAGCGTGGAGCCACTGAGAAATGGCAGTGGTCTCATTCCGACCAACCTTTTTACAAAGATGGAGATGCTTTCAGAAACTGGAATACCGGGGAACCGAACAATGGATATGGTCCATTCTGTGCTGAGATAAATACTGACCCTGGCATCTGGAATGATGACCACTGTGAGAAATTAAAACCCTTTGTGTGTTATGAAGGTAAGAACTTCCATGCAGATGACGGTAGATGCAGCTGGATCTCTGGATTCATGTTTTTTTTGTCGTTTCAATGTTCTGTTTTTCAGATTCGTGTATTGAACGATTTTTTTTTTCAATATTCTATTAAAGCAGTGAATGTATTTAAACAATCCAAGTTATGAAAACAGGGGACGATGGCTGGCACGCTGGTAAAGTTCCATCAGTGGGATTTCAAAACCCGTCTCGTAAATATCTTTGTCGAAAGAAAGCGAATTTTTGTATTAATGAAATAATTCAACTTTTCTTTTACCTTATACAGAATATTTCTATATTAAGTATCTGTTTATTCCTCACAGATTTCTTCCTCTAAGATGCATCTTGCATATTTTCAATATAAAATAGAAATACATTTCTTGATGTACTGAATTCTTAAGGTGGAAAAGAAAAGCCCAGTATTCTATACATCTATTAAGTCTATTATTTGCTGTCCTTTATTTAATTTGGCTGAAAATGCCCAAAAATTGTTACTAAAATAAATAATATGAATTTGTCTTCCAGAAAAGGAGCAGAATGTTAATGGATACATCTGGATTAATGATTCGAAGGCCTGGTATGATGCTCAAAGCTACTGCAGAGATCACTACATTGACCTTGTCAGTGTGAGGAGCCAAACTGAGAGCCAGAAGCTCTGGAATTTGACAAATTTTCATATCTGGATTGGTTTGTTTAAAGACTCTTGGACCTGTTCAGACCAGAGTAATTCCTCATTCCGATACTGGAGGTCTGCGAGTCCGACAGGAAATTTGAACTGCTCTGTTATGAAAATGAATGATCCGTGCGACTGCTGGAATGTTGCAGACTGCAACGAGAAACTTCCATTTGTCTGCCATGACAGTGAGTTAAAATATTCACTTGATTGGTTTATGAATTGTGCACTTTAGTGTTTGTAATGTTTTGTTGTATTCGTTGTATTAACGCTTGAATACTTCAACTAAAATTTACTTTCTGTTTAGACAAACTGATCCTGATCAAGCAGAATCTGACCTGGTGGGAAGCTCTGAAGTACTGCCGCAGCCATCACCATGACCTGGTCTCAGTGCGCTCTGAGGAGATGCAGCTTTGGGTGAAGAAAATGGCTCAGAAAGCCGACACTGCACACGTCTGGCTCGGGCTGCGTCACGACTGCGTCCAGCGTATCTGGTTCTGGGTTTTTGGGACAATGCTCTGCTATCAGGACTGGGTGCCAGGGAACGGGACCTGGAATGAAGACTGCAGCCAGGAGAGGAGAAGTGGAGCAGTTCAGGCTGGAGGAACGCAGCAGTGGATCGAGTTGCACGAGAGCTACAAACTCAACTTCATCTGCTCTACTTATGATGGTGAGTCATAGTGGGGGGGGGGGGGGGGTTGTTGCTTTTTTCATGCATGTTGTTTGATTCTCTTTGACCTGTATTGCATTCAAAATGGTTTTATTTGGTTTTTTTGCATCCAGATATGTTTGATTAAACTTGAAGACTGAAGACGGTCCATTATCTGTATCCAGCATCAGCAGATCTACAGTTCTGTCTCCTCTATATTCTAGATTTATCGACATTTTATATTTTATATTCATTTTTTTTTTACCATGTTACTATTTTCCTACATTTAACACAAGCAAAAAAATGTGTTTTTGTTTAGTTTTTTTTGAGAAAGAAATCATTTGTCTGAGTCTCAATATCTTTTATTGTATCGTAAAATTATAGCTGTAAATTATTATAGAAAAAAAATAAAAAATATTTTAAGAAAAAGCAATCCTTGCATGCTTCTTTCTAAAATTGTTGCACATATAAGGACATTTACAAGACGGACAAGAAAAGCTGGACATCGAAAGGAAACGTCGGCCCAAACAGTTCAAAACATCTACAAAAAATTTCCAAAAATGGCATTTAATGAGTTTAATATTGATGCTTCTGTTCGAGATGATGTATGCGAGCTGTGGCTACAGTGAAAGGAGACGTGTTGAATTGTATTCATAGGTTTTCTTGCTTCGGTAATGGCATTTATTCTCACTGTATGAGATTCCAGTCTCCTAAGCAGTGCTCTGTTCTTCTCTATATAATAGTGAGGGTTTTTATAACGCTGGCGTCATAATGATGGCATTAAGAGATGGATTGTTTCAGGTAGGACACCACTGAAGTAAATCTTTATACCATTATGACCCAGTTTGTTGCTCAGAAACTAAAGGAACATGCATGAATATCTCAAAAACCATAAACTCTAGATGTTTCCATACTTTTACAGCCACTGGATATTATAGTACTAATATGATTGTATTACACTCGTAATGTCCAACAGGTGGCGGTGTTGAGCCGCCGGAGATCACGTGTTATGCAAATAGTTCATTAGAAATGTACAGCAGGTGGAAATGTTGAGCCGCCGGACACCACGTGTTATGTATTTGACTTATGCTAGAAATGTCCAGCAGATGGCGGTGCTGAACAGAAGCCTTTAGTTTACAGTCAAACAACATGCGTGCTCGTGGGATATGCGTGGCTCACTCTCAAAAAGTCCAGCAGATGGCGGTGCTGAGCAGAAGCCTTTAGTTTACAGTCAAACAACATGCGTGCTCGTGGGATATGCGTGGCTCACTCTCAAAAAGTCCAGCAGATGGCGGTGCTGAGCAGAAGCCTTTAGTTTACAGTCAAACAACATGCATGCTCGTGGGACATGCGTGGCTCACTCTCAACATGTCCAGCAGGTGGCGGTGCTGATCCGCCATGACGATGCCGTCAGACATCACGAAGAAGAGGAAGTATAAAACGCAGTCCAGCGTGGGTTTCCGTCTCTTTATTTCTCGGTTCCTCAATATGTGGATCTTCAGCGGCCCGTCTCGATTCAGTCCCAGAACTTCATGTAAGTAAAAGAAATGCTCTTAGTTTCCTTAATAACGGTTTAATTAGGCGTCTTTCTAGTGCGCTTTTTTTATATATATTTTTATTTACCTCACTGCACGTGATGTTTATAATTTAATGTTATTGTAATGTTGATATGTTGAAAATATTTACTTCTATTTATTATAATGAAAATGTTTCCATATTTATTTCTAATTTTTCATTCATGTAGGCTCACATGGCCCGGAGCGTTGGAGTAACACGTGAGCCCGCCTACTGCGTTCTGATTGGTTCCCCCGAACATGATTCGGCGCTCTGATTGGACGTTGCGTCTGTGCAGTCCCTGGACTGTAATGAATGAAGACTGCAGGTACTTCTGATTTAAATAATATATCTTCTTCTTCTTCTTCCTGAACCACTGATGACTCCTTAATTTAATTTCTGACACCTCGTATGAGCGCTGCACAGCAGTGCCTGATTTATAAATTACACTCTGAGGTTCATTTACTTCCTTTTTATAGATGGTGTTTTCTCTTTGCTGTCCAATTCAAGTTTTCTTCTGTTTCACCAGGATGAGAAGTCACATGAGTGTCCGGTGCTTCACTTCACCCATGTTTGTTAATACTGTCCCTGGATTGCACATGTGCCCAGTGAGTGTTTACCAATAACCTGAGTATTAATCTGTGATTTGCTGAGTATTTTTTATGGTGTACCTTCATGGCTGTGGAACTCAATGATGAGAACTTGTTTATCTTACCCTAAAGGGATCTGATGATAAACTCTCTCCCTGATTGCTTTAACAGCTGATATTTTTACATAAATTACCTGTTCTGCCTTTTTTTTTTGTTTGTTTTTTTTTTGTTTTTTTTTTTTTTTGCTTTATCCTAAATGTAGTCTTCTGTTTACAGGATCGACTAGGATTGTGATGAGGCCTGTATGTGAAGGTAAGTCTCAGTTTAGGATCCCAGACGATCTTTTTTTTTTCCTCCAGCCGCTGATGACTCTCAAAACATTTTTCTGACACCTTCTATGAGGGCTGCGCTGCAGTCGTTGATTATAAATGTAACTCTGAGGCTTTTATATGCATACAAATTCTTTTTATTCTCACGTGTCTGAAATTCAACTCATGTGATTTGTTTTTATGCAGATGGAGTCCGAGCACTTCGCCATCAAGGACGTCCCTGCAACGCTTGCGAGATTATTGCAGGAATGTTTATTTCTTGAATTGATGCCTCTAATGGAATTGGAAATAAATAATTGAATGTATTCCCTTTTTTCTCCATTGGTTTTTCTTGATGTCCAGAAGTTAATTTATTGGCTGTTTTTTAAAAATAACGTGTCATTGCTTTTTTTTCTTTTATCACGTGGGTGTGGAGAAAAGCTGCATATTTAAAATGTTTATTCTTGTTAGTTTGTGTAGAAATGTTATAGCGCCCTCTAGTGCTGTTGTGACTTTAATGTAATGTAACTTTATTACAAAGTAAACACCAAGAACATGCAGTTTAGCGTCAAATGTGCAAATGGTTTTATGCGAACTGAAGTGCAAAGAAATGTATAAATATAAAGCCTCGAGTTCAAAATGTGCACAAGCTATGAAGCAGTATAGATAAATGGATAGATCGAATTAGAGCATGTGTGTAAGGCAGAATGTGTACAGATGTTGAGTTTATAAATGTATATGTACAGCTGTGAAAGTTTGCAGTGTATATGATGCAGAGAGACAATCTGTTATACTCTAACGGTGTAATTACAGGATTCCTGTTAGGTTCTTCTCTGGAAGCAGCACCCATTTTATTTCACATCATTGGGGTTATATACATGGAAATCCTTCTTTGTTTGCTTTTTAGTGTGGAAACGGTTACAGCGCCCTCTGGCGCCGTTGAGGTTGGAATGAATCTTTTTTTTTTTCTCTCATTACTTTAGTACTATTAGTCCTGTACGTCGTGGGGGTTTTGGGGGGGTTTTTTTGTTTGTTTCCCGTGTTAGCAAACTATTATGAAAAAAACGCTGTTCATTTCGTTTTTTCCCTCTACCACATCCTCTTTATCTCCACCCTACCGTTCTGTCGGTCGTGTCTCAATATGCGTCGCTCGACGCTTCAAGTGCGCTAACGTAGTGCTCGCGCTCCGTCACTTCCTGTACTACAGAGTGCGCCAGAATTCTGAGTGGACACCGGATTGAGTTGCTGCCCGTATTTCCGGCTCCTGCGTGTTTATTAATAGTGATGCTCAGGCGCTGAGCTGCGGCGGGGCGGTATATCAATCAATGTGTTTCAGAAGGCGATTAATCGAAGCTGAATTGATTTTTTTTTGCACAATATCTCATCTGGACCACAACATATACCTGTATTATATTTTGGATCTCCGTGTAACAGTGTTTAAATGAATCTTATAAGGTAAGATGATGGAGTCGCGCCCTGAGTGTGTTTTCTTCACATCTGTTCTCTATTTATCCACAAAGTCGTTAGAGACCATTTCTTTTAGTAAAGTTAGCTATAGATGCATGAGGCACTTAGTTTTTTTTTTCTCTTTCTTTTGTATAATAAAAGCTTATCTGCGAATTTACACAGATGTGGCTCGATGTGCATTGTTACCTTCTATCCACGCTGCACATCTGGATTACATAACTTGTACAAAACCAGGAATCGTCCAGACTCGCTTTTTGTCCTGTAGATTTACAAGTCAGTTCATTCATTCATTAATGTCTTCTACAAATATGTTTCTGCATCTGTGCACATCTGGATTAGTTCATCCAAATCGTTTGTGGTTTGTCTGTATATTTAGTTTAATTAAAGGTAAAATGTATGTAAGATGTGTTTCTAGATGTAGAACGTTGTAACCAAAGTCGACATGTCTGGTTTGTATGATCTGATTTATTTATCCACATGCTGTTTACATCGAACATATTCCTCACACAGCTGGTTTTCTTTGGTATATATTTGATCTGCTATAATCGTTTGTGGATCCAAACATCGCTTGCTCTTCATCTGCATTTCTTTCACTCATCTGAGTCCATGTAAGCCTTAAATTTTGCTCCGTACACATCTGGATGGAATTATTCACTCGTATTTTTAGACTCCTTTATCTAAAGCCTGCTTCTCTGGATCTCTTTATGCTTACACATCTGGATTACTTTCACCCACAAATCTCCTTATCGTTAATGTTTAGGTCTACGCATCTGGATTGGCCAGCTATTATTTTTTTTCACTGCATGAAAACAAGCAAACAAAAAGAGACTATGATTTATCCAGACACACATGGACCTCTTTAAGTGCACATCTGGATTCACATAGATCTGGACCTAGTTCATCCACCTTTCTATCTATGTGGAAACACCTGGATTTGTTAGTCTATTAAACTCATCCTTTTATCTATAACATTGTGTGAATACATGGACCTTTTTCTCTAAGCAACACCTGGATCGCACACATCTGGATTGTGTGATTTCTTCAATACTTTTGCCTGTACATGCGCATGTGTGTGTGTGTGTATTTATCTTATTTGTTTTCAGTTGTGAGTAAAGTGTGTGTCAGGTTTAGTGTAACGCCACCTTCAGGTTCGCTTTGCCAGGACATTTATTTAGGTTGTTGTATTGGGTCACTAAGAATAGAAATTAGAGCGTGGGTATGATGTCGGAGCTGCTCGGAGTCTGGAAGGGCTGAGCACTTCCTAATTACACTTTCACACTTATTACAGTTGACGGAGGTCTCGTCGTAACCGAACAAGGACCCCACAAGCGATTCTGATTCCGTATGAAATCGACTTCAAGCTGAGGTCAGAGGTCGTGGTCTTTTTGAGGATCACGTTTGAGAAGCAAAACGGTGTACAGATGTAGTGTGCTGGTGATGTATTGCGATGCCACTTGGTCTGTCTGCATCACTGCTTCACTTTAGTTTATCTCTGTTTACCTGCATGGGGTTTACCCGGAAGTAGGTGTGGCCTAAACCTGTGGTTTAAAGTTCGTTCTTATTACCTGTTATTTTCTCTGTCGCTCAAAAAAGGAAGCTCATCGTGTTAGTAAGAACCGTTGCTGAAAAACTTCCATCCATAATGTCTCATAGAAAACCCTCAACAACAATTTATTGTTTTAATTGAGCTTGCTACAATATTGCATTACATAGATACATCTTCTGACCAATCAGAATCGAGAATTCCAGCAAAACAATGGAATTTCACCTCGATTCAGATGAAGTCTGTGCTTCATGTACAGTAAAAAGGATTATGGGATACATTGTGCATTCCCCCATTTCCCTGCACACCCTTTTTCGTGCTGCCTCTGTGTCTGCACGTACGAGGTTTCCATGGCGACGCTGACATCATGCCTATATATATATAAAAAAAAAAACCAGAAATCCTCGGTCATCCTTCTCCTTGGTTACCAGCTGTTGCCAAGCAACTGTCAGGGAGCGAGGAACAGTTCAGCATAATTCAATTAGAGATCAGTCATGTGACTGACTGGGTACCGTGATCACATGCTGTGCATGAGCACACACACACACACACACACACACACACACACACCGAACGCACCATCCACACCGAGCTCCCTGACCTGCAGGACATCTACAGCACGTGGTGCAGGACCAGAGCCAGGAAGATTGTGAAGGACCTCAGCCATCCCAACAATGGACTCTTCTCTTTGTTGCGTTCAGGGAAACGCTTCCTCTCCCTGAAAGTGAACACAGAGAGATTGAGGAGGAGCTTCTTCCCGCAGGCCATTCGGTGTTTAAACCAGGAAACACCCAGGATCAAAAAGCTGGTCCACTCTCTCCATCATCACACTTCTTCTCTGTACATACCTCACCTCAAGCACCACGTCACTTTAAACTCTGGACTTGCACAGCAAAGTGCACTTTATATATATATATATTTTTTTTTTTCACACCATTCTGCACACGGACACTTTATGGTCACTCTATACCGCACACGGACACTTACGGACACTTTACACCACACCATACCGCACACGGACACTTTATGGTCACTCTATACCGCACACGGACACTTACGGACACTTTACACCACACCATACCGCACACGGACACTTTATGGTCACTCTATACCGCACACGGACACTTACGGACACTTTACACCACACCATACCGCACACGGACACTTTATGGACAACCCACCACTAAAATTGTCTATTGTTTACACTTTGGTACACATTGTTTACTGTTTCACTGTCTACTGCCATAAGGATTTTCTTTGTATATACATTTTTCTCTTTGTTTAGATACATATCTTTATATATCCTTTATACCTTATATTTTATTTTATATAGTTTGTATACTTTATTTATCTGCTTTTTTTTTTTTCTTTCCCCCCCCCCTATTCCCCTCTTGCCGGACCGTCGTATAAAGCATTTCACTGCATGTCGTACCCTGTATGTACGTGTATGTGATGAATAAAATTTTATTTGATTTCACACACACACACACACACACACACACACACACACACGAAATTCCACAGAAGAGTGAGAAAGCACTTCATTTTTATCGCATCAGACCATCATTTCATCTTCAAAACGACTTTCTACTGATGACCAGTGATGTTAATTCCTGATTTTGATCGGTCAGTGGGTTAAAACGTTGGGTCTTGTAGTTCAATTACAGGGGGAAAATTTCATGCTCCTGCATCTAAAGACCTCTGATACGATTGTGTGGACCAACTATGTGGGGAAGAATCTTATAGGGCTGGAGAAGTCAGGTGGCCCAATACTTTTGTCTATACAGCACATGTTTGAATTTGTCTGTAAACCTGCATTTCGATTTGTCTTTAAGCCAGAATAAGTGATATAAAAGGAAGAAAGCATGTTGTTGTTGAAAAGGAGTAAACCTTGAGGCACTTTTTGATGCGTTTTGGTGTGAAAGTTACCTCGCACTTGACCGTTTTTTTGGTTGTCTTTTTTTTAGATATATGAACAGCCGGGCACCAGCTAATAAAAGGTATCAGCCGACAGAATATGAGCACGCTGCTAACTGCGCTACACACGCGGTAAGATATGTGCATGTGCTCTTAATTTTCTACATACGTTTTACACATTCACATTCGTCATACATCACAACATCGAAAACGATCCACCTCTTAATGCCATCGTTATGACACTATACTATCTCATACAGTGAAGAACGAATGCCATTACTTAGAAAGAAACCCAATAAACACAATTCAACTCCTTTCACTGTAGCCACAGCTGCACCTCCCGCATACATCGTCTCTAGCAGAAGCATCCATAATCACTTGAGCTCGGGTTTTCCCTGCATTCTACAGAAATCTACAGAAACACTAAAGTATAAATGATTCATAAAAAGCTTCACGACGTCCAGCTTTTCTCGATAAGTCCATCTTGTAAATGTTCTTTGTAAGTGTATCTCCAGCCAAATCAATTTCTTCTCCACTTCCAGTCATTCTGGAATTTAAAAAAACAGGAATGCATTAGAGCTTTTGCAGTTTATTAAAGACGCGGTTTGCGAGCTCTGACTAGCACGTGACGTGATCGGATGCCTGCTAGGTGAATGTAAAAAAAAAATCTCATGCCTCATCATCTAAAGACTCGTGAACAATTGCACCTTTAGCGTTGTGGAAACAGTTTTGGGGAAGAACCACATATGGGTGGAAAAGTCATATATTATTATAGCTTGAGGTTATTACTCTTGTTTGCCCCCTAGTGGAACAACAGAGAGCTATTTCTTCAACATTTTCAACTCCGTCAACGATGTAGGACACAGATTCACAAATCCATCAACTGCATGTTTGACATTCCTGATCTATGTCCCTAACTCGCACCATATCCTTGTTTTCCCAGCTCTGGATCATTCCCAGCATTGTGGGTGGACTTCTTTTATACTTCCTTTCGGATGACCACTGGGAGGAGATCTCAGCGTGGCTCTATGGCGCCGGCTTGTCGAGCCTTTTTATCATTTCCACTGCCTTCCACACCATCACCTGGAAGAAGAGCCATATGCGGTATGTAGAAAATATTGGTCACAATACCACGGCTTGGTACTGGGTTGCATCCTCAAATTCAAACATTTTTCTTTCCAGATCGGTTGAGCAGTGTTTCCACATGTGTGACAGGATGGTGATCTACTTCTTCATTGCCGCATCCTACACACCCTGGTGAGAGTTTTATATACGATCTTGACACTGATTTTCTTTTGTGTTTTTCTACCTTCAAATCCTACTGGAGTTGATGTTTAAAAAAATAGTTGTGTATATTTGACAGGATCAAAAATAAGCCTGTGTGTGTGTGTGTTTCTAAGGCTGACTTTACGAGAACTCGGCCCATGGGCTGCTCACATGCGCTGGGTTGTCTGGGTGATGGCCTCAGGAGGAACAGCATACGTCTTCTTCTTTCATGAGAGGTGTGAGTGTGTATATGTGTGTGTGAGAGGAAGACAGTTAAAAAAAAGAAAGAGAGAGAATGTTCTTGTTCAATCATTAGGTACAGTCTGTAGTCTGGAAATTTTTGATGGTGCACGTCACATTACTGGAAATCACATCAGCGTCACTTCTTCTTGGACTGCGTTGCAGGTATAAAGTGGTCGAGTTGGTCTGTTACACAGCAATGGGAGTGTTTCCAGCGATGGTCATTCTCTCGATGGTAAGAAAGGGTACGGTCACATGACTGAAACACGTCCTAAACTTGTATTGTCTCTCACGCTGGTATTCTCTCTTTGTCTCTCTCAGGCCGACAGGTCGGGTGTGTGCGAGCTGTTGGTTGGTGGCGGGTGTTACGTGTTGGGGATGGTGTTCTTTAAAAGTGATGGAGTGGTGCCCTTTGCGCACGCCATATGGCACCTGTTGGTTGCCATGGGGGCGGGCATCCATTACTACGCCATCTGGAAGTACTTGTACACACCTGGCAATCAACAGACTAGCACCGCTCGGTGACACACAAACACACACATTTATACACACACAAATGCTGTTCCAACACTGTAATATAAAGAAATAATTTGATTGAGGGAAGGAAAAATATTTCATTCCAAATAAGTTTACATTCTGCTTATGGGAAGCACAGCTACAAATACTGTCCTTATTAATCGATCCGGGGGCTAATCCGTGGTGGCGCTATACATATATATAAAATATTATATTATAATATTATATATATTATAATTAATATTATATATATATATATATATATATATATATATATATATATATATATATATATATATATATATATATCGGACGTTTGTCTTGATAAAGTCTTTAGTAAAACCTCTATACATTTTACTATTTGCTGGGAAAGAAGCAGCAGACAGGACAGATAATACAAGGGATGCCATGGTTGGATATTTTCTTGCAAGTTGTATCTATGATGCACACAATCATGTCTGTTCTAAGATTTTTTTACTGGATGAGCCCATACATCAAAAACAGGGCAACAGCTAAAAAAAAAAAGTCCTCACATTTCAGGTCTTTTCCCTGGAAAATCTTCTTAAACCTGGCAACCCTGGTTAAAACTATTACCCCCTCTGTATGCATCTTGTTAATGACTAGAAATGACCTGCTCTATGAAAAAACCACTCGAAATGAACTACAAGCTGGATATCTCTATGTAGTTGACACTCTGCCTTTTACAGGGTTAAAAATTCACTATAGAGTAACCTCAAGTGTCACAGCCCCTTGATTTTATTTTGTCAAACTATGTTATTATGAATCTACACTGCTGAGACTGACGTACGTGCTATAAAGTGCAATCGGTGTCAAGAAAAATGACACTTGTTAGGCTAGTAACAGAAAAACTAACGTTGATTTTGGACGTTTCAGTACTGTTTTTTTGATCACGCCCTTGCTGATTTCCACTTGGCTGGAATGTACTCAGGGGAACCACAGCCAGACGGGCTGAACAATAGATTTCATGAATGTAAGCATTTGGACATTAAGATATAATGCAAGTTTCCCAGTCACGATCGGTATCTGTTTAATGCTTCAAATAGCAATAATTGGTTTTTAAATTGATTAACTATATTAATAAAAAAAGCTCAGAATTTCTGACTTGTAATCACTTCCTCGAGTTGCAGCTAATAATATCAGCTAGCTTGTTTCTAACAAAACACACGCTTTCATGGTGGCCATGTTTACAACCTCCTTCATAGCTCGATCATACTGCCCAAAACAAAAAATCACCTCATTCAGAGTGTACACTTTAAACTAGAATGAAGTGTTCACATGTGATTACATTCGTATTTTAAATATTAATGTAACTCGGGTGCTAGGCGGCGAAGAACCTCTTTAGTAATGTCTATTCAGGCGTATGGCTAATATGTTAGCGGACGATGACAAGGGCATGATCAAATTTGGTACGGAAAATATCAGCGTACACTGCATTCGGACCCCTAAGGGAACGTAAGCCTGCAGAAAAAGACACGTTTTCAGCCTTCACCAAACATGAATTTCATGTATTCGTCTTACAGTATTGCTGTATTTATCCAAATGTTTACATGATGAGGTCTTTACAGAAGGTAGACTATATGAAAACATTTTAGTTGGGTTTTTTTTTTTTTTTTTTTTTACTTGTGGCCAGTATTAGCATTAATTGCTGTCGAAAAAGTAACAATTAGTTCCTGATATGATTCAATAAGATTCACAACGAGTCCAGGGGAAGCCCAATAGGTCGGTCTTGATGTTCTACCAATCAATCGTAAAGGCAATGCTGGGAGATCGCTCGCCGTTTAATAATTGAATAAATTGCTACATTACTGATAATCAATAATAATGAATAGTAAAAATTCAACTAACAATTCACGAGAAGAACTCACTTATGCCTACCTCAGGCTGAGGACAATTTTCAACAGAACACAGCTCCCAGCAGAACCTACTGTATTTATAGTGCCTGTCAAAAATGTGGAAACACCTGGTCTTTTATTTGACATTTCTGGCTCTATGAGAAGAACTTGTGAAGGATGGAGGGTTTTTTTTGGAGCAGGATAGGTTGGAGACTTATTAATTAATTCCAGAACCAACATGGCTCCCATTCCAGTCCATACTTCAACACCATCCAATTTCATCTGGACTGCGGCTCATTGGAACCGACTTCACCATACAACAAGACGACGAGCCGATGTGTACGTCTGAGGTCTGTTAGCTTTATTGAGAGGAAACAATCGTCTGGAGTGTAATCTATCATGGAATTACCTGCCCAGTCACTTCACCTAAATCCTATTGAACTGCTCTGGGATGAACTGCATCGTAAGGGAATTTCCGATTACTGAAGAACAACAAGTTTTCCAAGAGCCACGGCAAAGTATTTCAGCTGAATGTTGGAAAAAACAACTGTCAGGATACCAAGTGTTTGCAAAGCTGTTATTCATAAAAAGGGAGGATGTTACAAGGAGAATAAAGTGGAACATCTGGACATTTATAGATTTTTTTGGTCAAAGTAAATCTTTATACCTTTACACGGGTTTCTTGCATAGAAACAAAAAGAACACTCACGTTTCTCTGAAGAGCCATAAATGACGAGGTGTTTCCAAACTTTTCATAGGCGATTTCGCAAATCTTCACTTGATCATTAAATATAGATCGTCGCTCACGTGGGCACCCCTGTTTTATGGATATCGGACACGCTGAAATTGCATTTTTGAAGCAAATGAGGATCTAAAGAATGGAAACTCACCACCATTTTAGTTACATCTTTTCCTCTTTTATACTCAAAACTGATTCTTTTTTTCCCCAGACCGCCACAAAAATGTAAAATATGCCATAGGTTTTTAATGTGCCATTTCCAAATGTTTAAAAAAACTAAAGAGCGAGGGATTTCTTTTGTATTATCGTTTACTCCGGGCTGTTTGCAGTAACAAAGCAGACAGCTGTATTAATAGTATCACTCGTCTGGGTGAATTCTCTCATTTCAGTGTGGTGTCTGTGGGACCTGCCGAAAGTGCTTTGAGCTTCAGTCTAATACAGAAAAAGTCCTAGTTTCGTCTCTCTCTTTATTTTTCTCCAATCTGTCTTCTCTGCCCCGTTTAGTGTTGATTAACAAGGGTCTAATACTTAACAGGCAACTTCTCAGGACCCCCAGTGATTACAATGATTAGTCAGACCATGTGAAGTTTTTTGATTGGCTGAAGTGGCCAAAACATTGTTCTCAGGGTTTAACGCGTTGTCCGTTGCTATCACCATTTCTCTAAACATTCCACTGTCATGCAGATACAAATGACAGTATGATTACAAATACAAAAATGTTAATAGATCAACTATGTATGTGACTGAACAGCTTTTTATCATTTGTTTTATTCCTATTATTATTGGTACAATTTCAAATGAATCTGTCGTGAATGTATTCGTTAAATAGCTAACAATTGCACATTTAGAACTGAAATCGTCAAAATGTCAGGGAACTTTTGGGAGAAAAACGTGAAGCATTTCTCCGAAAATGTCTCATTAATGGCAATATTGCCATTTTATGCCAATCAGTAGGCCAGGGGGTTAAAAAACAAACCAAACTTTTGTTTAAGGCATATACACAATACAGGCAAAAGTTTGTGGACACCTGAGCATAAGATTGATCTGTGCTTCTTTTTAAAGATTTCACTTTTAATCTCACTTTTAATCTCTTTTAATCATTTTTCTCGGAAGGTGTTTCACAAGATTTGATAAGGAAGCCTGGGGTGCAGTCAGCATTCCAATTCATCCCAGATGTGTTATATAGGGTTGGAGCTTTTATAGCAGGAGATCTTCCACTCCAACCCATGGAAAGCATATCTACATGGAGCTCACTTTGGTTTTGGTCTCCTAGTTCAAGTGAAGTGAAAATCCAAAGCATCCAAAGGCATCCTGTACAAATATGTGCCTCCAAGTTTGTAGTAACAGTTTGGGTAAGGAACGGCATAAGAGTGGAATTGGAAGGTGTCCCAATACTTTTGTCATTTCAGTGTAGTATAGATTAGGCTTGTGTAATATTGTTTTTCTTTCCTGCAGCTGTGTAGTCAGGAACTGCTTGATGGCAGGACCAAGTGCACACACAAACATCACTGGATCTGTTGTATACCAGTGTAATATTGTGTAGGAACAATGAAATTGCATTGCACAAGCCTAATATATATAATATAATATAATACTGTCTGTCTTTTTAAAATATATTTGCTATATTAACTTTTTTTCAAATGGGGCGTCACATAAAAACGCTCCAAATGTTATTATCTACGCTCATTCTTTTTAAATAACAAAAGAAAATATGTGCTTGAAAATAAGATGTTAAAACAGTAGAGTGTCATGGCCAATATTCATGGAAAATACTGCCATTGAACCAAGTCTCAATGTAAACATAGTGTGACTCATTGTGTTTCCACCACTGTGGCCTCCTGCTCTAGTTTGTATAAAATGACACTTTATATGAATGTTTATTGTTCCCTTACAACTTTACTGATCTTAAATTTTACAATCTTTTCATTTTATTTACGTTTTGTTAGTTCTAGAGGTAGTTTTCATAGCTATACCAGTGTTCAATTCATACATATACAGTTCCTGACAGAAGTTTGAATACACCGAGTGTTTTAGGGTTTCTGAGACATAAGCATGTTCCTTTTCTTTATATGCAACAATCTAGGATGCAGGCAAAAACACAAGAATTGGACAGTGAATGATTGGAAGACAGTTCTGGTCATAATTACATGACCGAGGGTCATGTGGCATAGAAACAAAAGGAACATGCATTTGTCTCTCAAAAACCGATGAAAGACTAGGTGTTTCCTAACTTTTTTACAGGCTCTGTATATTAGAGCTATAAATCCAGATTTCATCCAAAAAGTGGAATTGTTAGTAAAGCCTTTTTTTTTATAGAAATGCCGTGCAGTTTGCGGAGCTTTACAACAGGTATTTATCATGTATGAAAATATAATATAAAAAAATCTTTAAATCTTTACCTAAAGAAACACTCTGACCTCAGTTTATTTTATATATATATATATCAGTGGCGGGCGGTCAGGTCCAGCAAAGACTTCTCTGCTGCCTAAACATTATCAGAAGCACTGACCTGCATTTACAACCTTTATTCTAATATTTGTTCCATGAAATTGTATGAATTTATTTCCAACAGTTTCTTCTCTTCATTTCGTAGCGTTTCTCTCGGCTGCACTGCTTCCAGTACGTTTATGTGGATGTTGGATTTTTGTCCAATCAGATTTTAGCCTCTATGTGCTGCCATGTCAATCTAATCTGCCCAGGGCCTTCAAAGTCAGTACTGCTGGTCTTTTTACCACAGTCTCCTTAAGAAAAAGCTCCATTTCTTTAACCAATCAGATTTCAGATTCTCCTCACAGGGCAGCTCGCTGGCCCAGATTAGCGTTAGCATTTTTCCGTCCTCTGATTGGTTGGTCAGAGGGAAACTGTTACAGCCAAGTTTAACTGGTAAAACACGTGTGATGCTCTGCACACATTAATACATCCGAGTTAGACTTTATTTATTCCTACAGAGGAAGAGAAATTGATTTGGACACACTTAACAATAAAGTTAGACATCGTGAGAAGGTCGGCCAACCCTGAAGCTAGCTAGCGTGTCTCAGCCCGGGAAAGGGTTTGTTCTCCACTTCCAGACCAGTGAATCCGAGCGGTACCACTGGATTACAGCCTCTGGGGGGCGCTGCACATTAAGTCTGCATCTCTGATGAGTAGGTTGTGTTTTATTTACATTTTTATGTTTTTGTCATGTTATTAGACAAATTTTGATTCTGAACTGCTCCAGATGATGTAGGTGCACAGTTGTGGTTGTAGTGTAGAAGTTTGGAGTCTTTACTGGGTTTCTTGCTTTAGTATAATGGTTTTCACCTCCATATGTGAAATGCCTCTCTCTCTCTCTCTCTCTCTCTCTCTCTCTCTCTCTCTCTCTCTCTCTCTCTCTCTCTCTCTTTCTGTAATGCCACACGTTGTTATATTGCGTTCTTGTACAGTATTGATGGTTTCTATAATTGCGACGTGATAATAGTGGTATTAAGAGTTGGAGTGAAGTTCCCACTGAAGACCCAGGTACCAAATGCACAGCCTGCCACTGATATATATATATATATATATAATTTTATATAGAATCAGTCAGTTTGACTAGGCTTTATATTTTGTTTATCAAAAAATCTTTTTGTTCACCAAAAGATGGGCTTTGGCACGTCGGCTGGAACAGTGTATCAGAAAACCATAAAGTGGTATTGTACTGTTTATTATTTATGTATTTATGTATTTATTTATTTAAATGGTGTTGTGGTTGTTGTTGTTTTAATTAGCATTTTTGATTTTGATACTTTTATCTTAATTATAGATCATCTTTTAATTCTGGTTATAACGTGTCCACGTAAAGACGAGATAAACCAGAGACAAAATTCTTACACTAACAAACAACAGCTTTCACTGCCACACATATTGAAATGTCCGACTTAAAATAAAAAAAGGAAGTGTTTTAATTGGGCCTATTTTGGTTTTTTATTTGGTAATTGTGATTTTATTATTAGAAAAAAAGACACAGAAGAATTTCAGTGAATAAATATTGACCCCTATTGTACATGCCTTATCACTTAATCCTAATCCAGGCCTTAATAGAAAACTGGATCATTTCTGTATAAATCTGTGAGATTGTTAAACCTTGGATTTGTGTTGAGACATATATCGTGGAGGCCATTGTAAATATCATTTGTGCCTTTTTTCTGCTTTTAGCTCTTTACAGAGCAGGGTTTGTTGGATTCGTTTTTATTTTTTGGAGGAATTCTTAGCATTGTAAAGTCGGTCATCCTGCCAAATCTGCACATTATAAACATAACGAACATGACTTTCCGATTCGATTTGTGATTGTTACTTTACTGCAATGTTTGTATTTCTATTTCTGTGTGGACATTTTTATAAATCTTGTCATTGAGCAAAAAATGCATTTCATGATGAAAACAAAAATGCCTCCTGTCATTATTTCTCCATTATCACCAAAAACACTGATTATTTCCCCATAATAGCACATCCAGAAGCATGTTTATGCTGCAGTGTTCACATAATAAATGACATGAGTTTTTTATTTTTTATTTTTAATGCATTTAGAAAAAATTATCAAGCTACTATATGATGTAAATGCAGCTAATGCTATTGGACTTGAATAAAAAACTTCTGACCAATCAGATTTAAGAATTTAACATCGCTACGGTATAGTCCAGGAAAGCTGAATATTAAATACCTATTTTAAGCCAGCAGGGGGCACACATTTTTTTTTTTACACTTGGGTGAAAAGACAGTAATAATATGAAAAAAAGATCGTTTGAACCCTAAATACGGCACATTTGTGAATGTTTACGCAAATACAAAAATGTGTATTAATGGTAAAATGCTAGACGTTTTATTGATTCACAAGAAATCTCCACGTTTATATGAACAAGATGTTCACTTTCCCGCCCTGTGAGAAGATCTGTTCATATACAAAAACTGATCATGTCGGGTTTTTTTAAGTTATTTTACAGATTTCATAGACCATAGAAAAGCAGGATAAACCGAACAAAACTGGGAATTTAAAAAAATCAAGGGGGAATTCGGTTGTTCTATTTTTGGATTGAAGGGTTTAATTGCTGTTCTTATTAAACCTGCTGTGCTGTTAAAGTTGAGCTGCTGTTATATTCTCTCTTTATGATTCTCTCTTTCTTGCTCCATCTATCTCTCGTTCTCTCTTTTTCTCACACACACTTTCAGTATATTTCAATTTTTTTCTATCTGAAGAGAGGCCTGTGTTTTTTCCATTCAGCACTCTCTCTGTCTCCCTTTCTATTTGTTTATTGCTGTTTCCCTTTTCTGCTCGTTCTCTTCTCTCTATCCGTTTCTGTTTGTTCCTCCTTATTTCGTGTCTTTTTTTATTCTGCCTGTCTCCTACTTTCTATTTGTTATTCACTCTATTACACTGTCTTTTTGTCTCTCTCTCTCTCTCTCTCTCTCTCTCTCTCTCTCTCTCTCTCTCTCTCTTTCTCTCTCTCCCTCTCTCTCTCTATCTCTCTCTCTCAACTCTTTCTGCCTCTTTCTGTCCACACTGACACTGTGTGTGTGTTTAGGTTTGGTACGTGCGGGTTCAGTTTCAATAAAGTTAGGGGGAAGAAATGCAAATCCTAAAATTGGTTGCTGTTTTTTTTATTAATGCAAAGTTTATTATTATAAAAATGTGTAAACATCAACAGTTTACATTTTTACAACAATCAATGAAACTGGCACAAATACAACTTTAAACATTTGTTAGATCAAAATAGATAATGTGGGTAATACTGAGTGTGTGTGTGTGTGTGTGTGTGTGTGTGTGTGTGTGTGTGTTTGATTTCTAAAGATATGTTCTACTTTACTCTTCTACTTATTTCCGAATACTTTAACAAATATCTCCAATCCTTCATTTATTTACTCATTCGATATGTCACCATTTTCACACTACAAACCGTATTTCTGGTCGCCACAATGACACTGCGCTAACTCTAGTTTCTTTTTCATACCTCTGGCATTGTTGTGTATGTTCTTATTTAATATTAATAATAATAATGATACGTTAGTTAGTTGATACGTTAGTGAGGGAACTTTTTAAGGGAAGAGGGAAGATTTTTAACGATGTTCCACACGGAAAAAGGGTTGCACTCGGTGCACGTGTTTGGTATGTACCGTTACACCCCTAATTTATGACTAGAAATATACATTTTGTTATAAATATTGCAAAATAAATAAATATCTATTGCTTAAAAACAAGCGTACACAAAATCACCCGCATACATCATCCCCAAGGACTCCCCATAACCCCCTCCCTCCCTCCCTCCTCCCTCCCTCCCTCCTCCCTCCCTCTTCGTCACTCCTCGGCTCTTTCCGTACACACTCGGCTCTTTCCGTACACACTCGGCTCTTTCCGTACACACTCGGCTCTTTCCGTACACACTCGGCGCTCTGCCTCTCGGTCCTCACACTCGGCGCTCTGCCTCTCGGTTCTCACACGGCGGCGGCTGCCCCTGTGGAAACGGCGACTATAATACGGCGCTGTAATAAAAATTAAATATTAAAAAGGAGAAAATGGTCGCCACGGTGCTTCTGTAGGACGGACCTAATTCCACAGAGCTCTAAAATGACACAGGCTGGAGAGAGTCCCACACCGCCGGAGCTCCAGCACCTCACCCGGCGGAGCGCATCGGAATGAAGCCGGCTACCGCAGTCAGTGTGAGTATTCACCGTGGTAAAGATTTACAGGGTCCCCTCAGGAACATCTTCACATTCAGGGAGTTTTGACTGAACAGAAATAGACGAGTGAAGTCCAGTTAGCGCGGTGGCTACAAACTTTGTGTGTGTGGTAGAATATTAGTGCTTCCTTCCCAACACAGGACAGGTACAGCACACCAGACGCTGTCGCATTCCCTGACCTGGAACCGGACTCAATCAGGGCTGGATTTTACACATTTTTGTTCTGTATTTTGTTTTATTTTTATGACATTTTCAGACACAGTGTTTGGTCAGGGATTAGACTCTGACCCTTATTAACACAAAGCCGATTACGGCTCACGAGCACGCGCAGGTCTTTTTTTTCTCTCCCTCTCTCTCGCCCCACGCGCTGCGTTGCCAATAGCGACAAGACCGCAGTGTGGAAGTGAATCCCCCTCGCGCGCACGCGCACGCACGTGCCCGTCATTTTCAAATATATATATAAATAAAGAAAGAAAGAAAGAAAGAAAGAAAGAAAGATGAACGGTCAAATTGTTTTATTTTGTTCCTGACGAGACTGAACGAAATGAGCAGGTGAATCAGATGATGAAGGTGATGCAGGTGAATCAGATGAAGCAGGTGATGCAGGGGAAACAGGTGATGCAGATGAAGCAGGTGGAACAGTTGACCTTGAAAGATTCCTATCTCTTGCACCAAACGTTTTATCAAAGTATTGTTAGAGTTACATCAAAAGGTTGTTGATGGAGTTAATGCAGTTAAAGCGGGTAACGCGGTTAATGCAGATGAGGCAGGTGATGCAGTAAAAACATTAAAGCAGGTGATGCAGGTGATGCAGTTGAAGCAGGTGATGCATTTGAAGCAGGTGATGCAGTAATGCGGACGATGCAGTTGAAGCAGGTGATGCAGGTGATCCAGTTGAAGCAGGTGATCCAGTTGAAGCATTTAACCTTGAAACATTCATTACACCAATAATCTTATCTTACATTAAAATTTTGAGTAAAGAAAAACCAGATAAAAGACTGAAAGATTTCAGTCCAGTTTGAGAGAGAGAGAGAGAGAGAGAGAGAGAGAGAGAGAGATAGAAAGAGAGTGAGTGGTTTAGGGCAGTGTCCAAAATACAAGGTGCAGTAAATTCACGGCTGTGTTCTTTCACCCTACACATTAGTGCACTAGTGTAAGATTTTGGACA